>NC_092772.1:3885496-4225723 GCF_047496795.1 Chiloscyllium punctatum
CATTGGCACCAACGCCATAGGTAGGAAGAGGGGTGGGGAGGTCATTCAAGAGCTCAAGGAGTTAGGCTGGAAGCTATAAGCTAGGACAGACAGAGTCGTCATCTCTGGGTTGTTGCAGGTGCCACGTGACAGTGAGGCAAAGAATAGGGAGAGAGTGCAGTTGAACACGTGGCTGCAAGGATGGTGTCGGAGGGAGGGCTTCAGATATTTGGACAATTGGACGGCATTCTGGGGAAGGTGGGACCTGTATAAACAGGACGGGTTGCACCTGAACCAGAAGGGCACCAATATCCTGGGGGTAGGTTTGCTAGCACTCTTCGGGGGGGGGGGGGTTAAACTAATTTGGCAGGGGGATGGGATCCGGACTTGTAGTCCAGCAAGTAAGCTAGCTGTGTGTCAGGATGCCCAAGACTGTAGGGAGGCTGTGGAGAAGGTAGCACTGACAGGGACTACTTGTGGACACAGAGATGGGCTCAAGTGCGTATACTTCAACGCAAGGAGTATCAGAAATAAGGTGGGTGAACTTAAGGCGTGGATCGGTACCTGGGACTACGATGTTGTGGCCATCACAGAAACATGGATAGATGAGGGACAGAAATGGCTGTTGGAGGTTCCTGGTTACAGATGTTTCAGTAAGATTAGGGAGGGTGGTAAAAAAGGAGGGGGGGGTGGCATTGCTAATTAGAAATGGTATAACGGCTGCAGGAAGGAAGTTTGAGGGGGGTCTGCCTCTGGAGGTAGTATGGGCTGAAGTGAGAAATAGGAAAGGTGCAGTCACCTTCTTGGGTGTTTATTATAGGCCCCCCAATAGCAGCAGAGATGTGGAGAAACAGATTGGGAAACAGAGTTTGGAAAGATGCAGAAGCCACAGGGTCGTAGTCATGGGCGACTTCAACTTCCCCAATATTGATTGGAAGCTCTTTAGATCAAGTAGATTGGATGGGGCGGTATTTGTGCAGTGTGTCCAGGAAGCTTTTCTAACGCAGTATGTAGAGTGTCAACCAGAGGGGAGGCCATATTAGATTTGGTACTCGGTAATGAACCGGGACAAGTGGTGGGCTTGTTAGTGGGTGAACATTTTGGTGATGGTGACCACAATTCTGTGACTTTCACCTTGGTTATGAAGAGAGATAGGTGCGCACAACAAGGTAGATTTTACAATTGGGGGAAGGGAAATTACGATGCTGTAAGACAGGATTTGAGGAGCATACGTTGGGAGCATAGGCTGTCAGGGAAGGATGTGGTGGAAATGTGGAACTTTTTCAAGGAGCAGATACGACGTGTCCTTGATATGTATGTACCTATCAGGCAGGAAAGAAATGGTCGTGTGAGGGAGCCTTGGTTGACGAGGGAGGTTGATGTCTAGTAAAGAGGAAGAAGGAGGCTTACATAAGGTTGAGGAAACAGGGTTCAGACAGAGCAGTGGAGGGATACAGGATAGCCAGAAGGGACCTGAAGAAAGGGATTAGGAGAGCTAAGAGAGGTCATGAAAAATCCTTGGCGGATAGGATCAAGGATAACCCCAAGGCATTTTATGCGTATGTGAGAAACCTGAGAATGACGAGAACGAGGGTAGGTCCGATCAAGGACAGTAGAGGGAGACTGTGTATTGAGTCGGAAGAGATAGGAGAGGTCTTAAACAAGTACTTCTTTCAGTATTTACGAACGAGAGGGACCATATTGTTGAAGAGGAGAGTGTGAAACGGACTGTTAAGCTAGAAGAGATACCTGTTAGGAAGGAAGATGTGTTGGACATTTTGAACAACTTGAGGATAGACAAGTCCCCCGGGCCTGACGGGATATATCCTAGGATTATGTGGGAAGCAAGAGAGGAAATTGCAGTACCGTTGGCAATGATCTTCGCGTCTTCACTGGCAACGGGGGTGGTACCAGGGGACTGGAGAGTAGCGAATGTTGTGCCCCTGTTCAAAAAAGGGAATAGGGATAACCCCGGGAATTACAGGCCAGTTAGTCTTACTTCTGTGGTAGGCAAAGTAATGGAAAGGGTACTGAGGGATAGGATTTACGAGTATCTGGAAAGACACTGCTTGATTAGGGACAGCCAGCACGGATTTGTGAAGGGTAGGTCTTGCCTTACAAGTCTTATTGAATTCTTCGAGGAGGTGACCAAGCATGTGGATGAGGGTAGAGCAGTGGATGTAGTGTACATGGATTTTAGTAAGGCATTTGATAAGGTTCCCCATGGTAGGCTTATGCGGAAAGTCAGGAGGCATGGGATAGAGGGAGATTTGGCCAATTGAATAGAAAACTGGCTAACCGGTCGAAGGCAGAGAGTGGTGGTATATGTTAAATATTCAGCCTGGAGCCCAGTTACAAGTGGAGTTCCGCAGGGTAAAGTTCTGGGTCCTCTGCTGTTTGTAATTTTTATTAATGACTTAGATGAGGGAGTCGAAGGGTGGGTCAGTAAATTTGCAGATGATACGAAGATAGGTGGAGTTGTGGACAGTGAGGAGGGCTGTTGTCGGCTGCAGAGGGACTTAGATATGATGCAGAGCTGGGCTGAGGAGTGGCAGATGGAGTTCAACCCTGCCAAGTGTGAGGTTGTCCATTTTGGAAGAACAAATAAGAATGCGGAATACAGGGTTAATGGTAGGGTTCTTCGTCAGGTGGAGGAACAGAGGGATCTTGGGGTCTATGTACATAGATCTTTGAAGGTTGCCACTCAGGTGGATAGAGTTTGTAAGAAGGCCTATGGAGTATTGTCGTTCATTAGCAGAGGGATTGAATTCAAGAGTCGTGAAGTGATGTTGCAGCTGTACAGGACTTTGGTTAGGCCACAGTTGGAGTACTGTGTGCAGTTCTGGTCGCCTCATTTTAGGAAAGATGTGGAAGCTTTGGAGAGGGTGCAGAGAAGATTTACCAGGATGTTGCCTGGAATGGAGAGTAGGTCGTACGAGGATAGGTTGAGAGTTCTCGGACATTTCTCGGTGGAACGGCGAAGGATGAGGGGTGACTTGATAGATTTTTATAAGATGATCAGAGGAATAGATAGAGTAGACAGTCAGAAACTTTTTCCCCGGGTACAACAGAGTGTTACAAGGGGACATAAATTTAAGGTGAAGGGTGGAAAGTATAGGGGAGATGTCAGGCGTGGGTTCTTTACCCAGAGAGTAGTGGGGGCATGTAATGCGCTGCCCGTGGGAGTGGTAGAGTCAGAATCATTGGTGACCTTTAAGCGGCATTTGGATAGGTACATGGATGGGTGCTTAATCTAGGTTAGAGGTTCGACACAACATCGTGGGCCGAAGGGCCTGTTCTGTGCTGTATTGTTCTATGTTCTATGTTTTGAAGTGGAAGGAACATGGTGTGTCGCAAGGATCGGTGCTTGGGTCTTAGCTGTTCCCAATGCATGTCAACCATTTCGTTGAGGGAATCAAATGCAATATTCCCAATCTGCTGCAAGCACTAAACGAGGTCGGATTGTGCGTGGGTGAGGAGGATGTAGAAAAGCTGCAAGGTGATTGAGACAAGTGGAGTGAATGGGCAAATACGTGGCAGATGGAGAGCAATGGGGGTGGATGTGACGGTGTGTATTTTGGTGGGAACAATAGTACAGCAACCTATCATTTGAAAAGGGATTCGTTGAAACATGTTGATCTTTAAAGTGATTTATGTTCTGCCTTGTTTCTTCTGTGCAGCCCTCCAAGGACCATGCAGGGCAGTGAGTTCTGAACCCAGAAGTCAATACTGGGAATGGCATTGACATACTGACCAGTGAACACAGACCCAACAAGAGGAGACCTGTAACATTGAAAAGGACCTGGATCCTGGATATCCTTGTACACCAGTTACTGACAGCAATATTGCAGGAAAGAAAGCAGTTAGGAAGATAAATGTTGTGTTGACCTTCATTTCAGGGAGATTTAAGTCCAGGAGTAAGGGTGTCTTACTGCAGCTGTATAGGGCCTTGGTGAGACCCCATCTCGAACATTGTGCGGTATTGTGTGCAGTTTTGGTCTCCGTACCTCATAAAGAACAAACCTAACATTGATGGAGAGCAGTGAAGGATGACCAGACCGATCTCTCGGATCACTGGCTTCTTGTGGGGCAGCTCTTGCATTGACTGGATTGGGCCTGTAGTCCATGGGCTTTAGGAAAACGAATGGAGATATCAATGAAATATATAAAACCCAGACTGGTCGAGACAGATTGGAAGCAGGGTTGGTAATTCCACTGGGTGGGACGTCTAAAACAAGGAGCCACAGTATTAGGTACAGACAGGTCACACTGCATTGAGATGATAATAAATGTCTGCACTCACAGACTGATGAACCTGGGGAGTTCTCTCCCACATAAGGCTGTGGAAACCAGGACATTGAATATAAATAAGGATTTCTGAACACTAAAGGGATCAGGAGACAGCTGGAGTACAGCTGTCAGAGGATCTCTGATGTTAAGAAGGATGTCTCTGCAGTGTTAACAGGACTGTTTCCCATTCCCTTTTCCGATACCGAGTTTTCTGTCGGTTTTATCCTTCCAAGTCTCGGAGCAGTTTGATACATTTGAGTGTCTTGCTTGTCTGTTTTAGAGACCATTGAAGAGTTTATCATAAGTCGTGTATCTGGAGTCACTTTTAGGCCAGACCAGGAAAGCACGGGAGATTTACTTCCTGAAAGTACATTGGGGAAGGAAACCGATGTTTACAATCGACGTTGGCTTCAAGATCACTATTACTGACAGCAGATTTTAATTCTTGATATTTTATTAATTGTTTTAATCCACCAGCTGCCAGAGCATCAACCTGGTCTGGATTAGTAATCCAGTGACATTTCCACAACAGCACCATCTCCACATGGGTACCTATCAGATACCACACTGAGCAGGTTATTTCTGTGCTGCCTGACAGCTCTGTCAGAAAAAAACCAACAACTAATTTGACTTTTGTGAAAACACTGATGTTGTGATAATTAGACAGATTGTAACTATTTCTCTATTTGAGAACTGGACGTAGCTGAATAATTTTCCGCATTCCCAGGGAGATGTCAGAGTTGTCAGCTTGGGGGAAAGAGTCGACTGAGGGATTATCCCAGTCAAAAAGTTACAGATTGTGTATGAATATAATGCTGTTTCAGCTGCCGCTACTGATGTGGTGTACAGCACCACAATGCCAAGAATTCTGTATTTCAGAAAGTTCAGCGAGTTGAATCATTGAAAGTATTTACAGAGGAGTCTTGACTTGGAAAATAATTGAGTGCAATGAAGAATTAGTGATGAAAGAGGAGTTCTCGAGTCGTAGACTCTTAGAGTCATACAACATGCAAACAGACCCTTTGGCCCAACTCATCCATGCTCACCAGGTTTCCTAAACTTCCAGACCTTTCATATTCATGTACACATCAGATTATCTTTCACTTGTTGTAATTGCACTCACCAATACCTCTTCCTCTGACAGCTCGCTACATATATACACCAATCTCTGTGAGAAACAGCTGCCCTTAGATCTCTTTTTAATCTCTTCCCTCTCACCTTACACTTATCCTCTCTGATTTTGGACACCCCCACCCTGGGCAAAAGACCTTGTCTATTTATCCTAACCATGTCACTCTTGAATTCATAAACCTCTGTAAGGTCACTCCTCAGCCTCCTACGCAAAAGGAACAAAATCCCTGCCTCTTCATATATCTCAAAACCTCCCGTCTCCGTCACATCATTTTAAATACTTTGTCCCTTTTCCAGGTTATAACATCCTTCCTACAGCAGGGCCACAATAATTGTACTCAGTACTCCAAATGTGGCCTTGTACAGCCACAACATGATGTCCCAATTTCTGGACTCAATGTCTGACTGATGTAGGTAAGTGTGCCTAATGCCTTCTTCACAACACTGTCTATCTGCGACTCCACTTTCAAGGAACCATGTACCTGCACCCTGGGTCACTCTGTTCGAATACAATCCCCAATGCCCTACCGTTAGCTGTGTAAATACTGCCATGGCTTGTCTAACAAAATGCAATTACTCACATATATCTGCATGAAGCTCTACCTGCCAATCCTCAGCCCAATTTCCAAGTTGATCGCGATCTCATTGTTCTCTAAGATAACATTCTTTACTGTCCACTATTAACAGCAATTGTGTGGGGTTTGTCTACGAACTTACTACCAATGGTTCCTATATTCTCATCTAAATCATTTACAAAAACAATGAACAGCAGCAGACTGTTTCTTGTGGCACACCACTGGTCACGAGCCTCCAATTTGGACAACACATCTCTCCCAGCATCATTTACCTACTACTGTCAAGCCAATTTTGTGTCTAATTGGCTAGCTCTCACTGATCCCCTGTGATGTAACTTTATGACCCAGGCTACCATGAGGAACATTGTTGGGCCTCACTCTGGTCCACATAGACTACACATGCTGCTTTAACTTCATCTATCTTTCCGATCACCTCTTCAAAAACTGCAATCTAGTTTGTGAGACATAGATTCCCAGACATAAATCCGTGCTGAATATACCTAATCAGTCCTTGCCTTTCCAAATGCATGTAAATCCTGCCTCTCAGAATCTCCTACAAACACTCACCATCCTTGACATCAAACTCACTGGTCTGTAGTTCCCTGGGTTTTCCTTGCAGCCGTATTACAACTAATGTAAAAACATTAGCTGCCTTTCTATCCTCGAGCATTTCAGCCAAGGCTGCAGATACGCGTAAGAAAGTCAAGAGAACTGCAGATTTCGTAAACCAGAAATCTAAGACAGGAATATGCTGGAAAAGCTCAGCAGGTCTGGCAGCATCTTTGCAGAGAAATCAGGGTTAAAGTGTTACAACACGGGGTAAACCCCATCCTCACCCCCACCCCTCACGCTAATTTAAACTTGCAAGACAGAAAAGATTTAGCCCATGCTGTAACCTGTAAAAATTCGGACGGCCAAGAGCCATCCTAAAGGTCAGTATTTAAAGTAAAAATAACAACTTTCTTTTAAAGTCTGACAGGGAATAATTACCTAACAACTATTTGCAACTCCTTTCTCTGACCTATCTTTTACTTTCCCTTCTACAATACTGGTCCGATAAAAACCCCCAATTCAGATTTACCAAAGCAGACAAATTTCAGAACCTGCCAGCTGTCGAATCTTCTCTTTGTATCTTCCTCTGTCTTCTTTTATTCTCCGTAGTGTTTCTGTTTCACAGATCATTGATAAATATAGGTGAATTTAAGAGAGCTATTATCCGAGCAGTCTGCAGATGTTGGTGACGTGACAGTTCTCACCGAACTGGTCAATTTCGTTTACAGCTTCATACCATAAACCATCGGCTCATTTCATTTTTTTATAATATTGCCAAATGCAAAATTTAAACTCGATTGTAGTTTAGCTTCTTGGGACGTAATTTAAACGGATTGAACAAATTTGATTTTATTTTTTGTCTCATAGCCACCCAGGTACTGCCAGCTGCTGAACCAAATGCTACATTGTTAATTTTCCAGAACTCACTGTGCTTGTAAATCCTTCAACTCTCTTAAAGGTACAATACCCTTTACACATTCATAACGCCTTCTCTCTCAAAAAAGAACCATCATAATTCAAACACGGTCTCATTTGTTTTTCTATTCTTTAAACACATTACCATAACATACAGATAACTGACATCTAAGATCACCTTAACTTTTCCCATATACAGATATTTTACATTGGATAAATGCAAATCTCGTCGAAACTTTATCAGTTAAATCTGTGAGAACGCATCTGTGATTACATTCTTACGACATTCTACGTGTCTATTTTTTAAACTAAAAGTCTGTAACTTAAGACTCCAATGAAATAGTCTTTAAAGTGTTCAAAGAATGTAAGCAGATTGGGATCCGTGTACACAACCGTCTCCAACACGCTGTTTGTGACTACACATTAAAATGTCGTAAGGCTAGTACCAAACTCAATAGTTCTTTCTCAATCTTGGTCAATATTTCTTTCTAATGGTCGAATGCTTCCTGGCATTGTTCTGTCCATCTGTTCTTCTTCAGCAAATTGTTTAATGTTCCCACTACACTGCTGACGTTTGGAACAAATTTCCGATATAATCCGCTGACTCCTAAGAAGCAAAGCACCTTTAAATTCGGGGTTGGTCGTGGAAATTCCTGGGTAACTTTTGTCTTTGTGTTCCATGGGGTCAACTTTCCATGACCGATGTTTTGTAACAAGAACATCACGTCTGCTTTCGTGAATTTAGTTTTGTTTAATTTTATCACCAGCTTAGTTACACGTATTCATTCAAAGAGCTCTGACAACTGTACCAAGTGATCTTTCCAGGACCGAGTAAAGATCACTACATCGTCCAAACGTTTCACAGATTATTAATCAGGCCACAACTCTGTTCAAGGGTCTTTGGAATGTGTTGGGTGTGTTGTTCATTCCAAAGGGCATCACTTTGAATTGATACAGTCCATTTGGCGTTACAAGTCAGAAATTTATTTTACCGTCTCTGACAAAGGTACCTGCCAGAAACTACGCATCAAGTCCAACTTTGTGGTGTAACTGACTTGTCCAACTTTCTCGATACAGTTCTTCCAATGTCGGTATTGGATATAAGTCTGATTTTGTAACAGTGTTGACCTTCTAATAATCCAACCAAAATCATTGAGTCGCATCCAGTTTGGGAACGAAGATAATCGACGAGCTCCACTCGCAATGGCTTGTTTCGATGATGACCTAATTTAGCATAGCCTCCACCTCCTTCTGGACCTGCCTGCTTTGAGAGGATTAAGCTGATAGGTGTGTTGATTTATCAGAATAGTATTCCATGCGTCTACTTCAGGTACAATGGCATTCGTTCTCCCCGTTTGATTCTTACATAGGCCTTCATATTGCAATAACAAACGTTTCAACTGCGTTCTATGCTCCTGAGGCAGATTGTTTATGATCCTATCCTACTGCTCAAGGACTTCTACATTTTTAACACATTTTGAGGCACATCAAAATCCACACTATTTGGAATTCATTCCTCATTCTGTGGGGCAGAAACTAGCACCTGTTTCTTCAATTCTTTCCCTCCTGTACTTTTCTGGAGGGCACACTCATTTTTTAGCCACATGAAGGGGTTTCTGAATGTCGGAATTGGCGACAGAGGTCCTGGTTTCATTACTGCCAATGGCCTACCTACTATTTGGCACGTATGACACGTATGCCTGAAGTTAACCATATCTTTGTACATTCCAGGAAAATAACAATGTTTTTGTCCCTTAACCTGAGTCTTTTGTACCCCCCGGTGACCTCCCAAAGGTAGTTCACGTGCTACAATAACACTTCCTGTTTCTATACTACCGGCAACACAATCTGGTGCACTTCAGTACATTACCCCTCTGCTCTAACCTGCCGTAGTCTCCATTTCCGTTTAAGGATTCTATATTTCCGACAATAATCCTCAGAAATAACTCTGCCTCACTTTTAGTGTACGCATCCACCTATATATGTTTTACCATCTTGCCTATCTGTTGCAAATCCCTTCACCTTTCACGACTAAACACCTTTGTCTGACCCTCTCTTTGTTCATGTTTTCCCTGCACCATTATGTCAAACAGGATGTCAGCTAACAGAACCTTAACTCCTTCATCGTTGTCTTTAGTTTGTGCTTCCTGCTGTGACTTATGATAATAGGATCTGGTTACTGTACAGTCTGGGAAAATACCAGTAATTTCTATTTTAACTCCTCAGTTTCTTGGTCTTCCTGGGCTTCTCCACAACAAGGGGTATCGCTCCCAACTTGGACCCTGCTAAATCATTCTCGAGAAAAAAACGGATTCCTGGAACTCATACACTGTCAGCCACTCCCACGGTTACTTCCTCAGACTTGAGAAGGCTCTCCAACCCTATCTTATTGTGAGGAAAGCTCAATTTCTGTACATCTATCCCACAAATTATAACACTCTCGGCTAACAGATCAGAAATACTGCAAAGTTGCCCATCTCTTACTATTCGAAACTGGTTAGATCCTGTATCTCTCTAAATTATAACTTATTCTCATTCTCCCCCTGTTTTTTCTGAGTAAATTTTACTCACAGAGGCGAATTATTTATAGAGATCAGGTACTAACTCTGTCTAGGCTGTGCACTTTCATGCAGCTCCTCGGTTCTTGTTGGGGTTTCCTTTCAGACTTTCAGGAATGCGACTGGCTTAGCTTCTTTTATCACATCTTTTCCCACATTCCCTTTCTTAACTATCAGCACTGTGATCATACATATCCCTTCTTATGGCATTGAAAACCTCTTTTCCCAATTCCCATTCTGAAACCACCAGCACTGTAGCTTTCTGTGTCCCACTCTATTACAGTGAAAGCACCTGAGGCCTTTCATCTCCTTTATATCCTCTTGGATATCTTCGTTAACCTGTGGTAAACTCTTATTCTGTACTGCTTCTTTTACAGTGTAGCATCACCACATCTCCCCAACGGGATCCTTCACTAGACGAAATTCTGGTTGGAAGCCTGTCTTATGTAGCAACATGTATTCATCTGCTAATTCTACGGCCCTTCCCAAATTCTGAACTTTTTGTTCCTCCACGTGAATTCTTATCATCTCTAGAAGTGAGTTTTTCAATTCGTTCAGCAGAATAATCTCCATTAGAGCCTCATAGGTCATATCTATTTTTAAAACAAGCATCCATCTATCAAAATGTCTATGTTTACTTATTTCAAACTCAACATAAGTCTGACCTGATTATTACTTTATGCTTCTGTACTGCTGTCCATATGATTCTGGTACCAATTCGTGAGCACTTAAAAAGCTTGTTTGACATTCTTGAGAATCTCGTGACCCTCATCTGACAGCGGAGAAAATACCTCACTCTCCCTGCCTTCTACTTGAATCCGAACTATCATTACCCATAAATCCTTAGACCACTCCAAATGCCTGGCCAATTTTTCAAATGAGATAAAGAAGGCATCAACATCTTTCTCATTAAAATGTTGCAGAGTATTGACATAGTTGATTATAACACGACTGTCTCTTTTAATCTCCATCCTTTTAATGTGACTTTGCTGACTAAATCGCAACTTCTCAAGTTCAAATTCTCTCTCTTTTTGGTCAGCTAAGAACCTTCTCCTTCTCTCTTTTTTTATACTCTCTCTCTGTTCTGTCTTGCTTTCTGTTTCTTCTCTCTCTTTCTCTCCCTTTGTTTATCTTTAAACTGCATTTTCCTCAATTGGAATTTACGTTTTGTTTTTCTCACTCTACTGCACTTGTCTGTGTTTCTGACACACCTTAGAATGTGAGAAGTTCCCGGACAATTTCAGCTTTACTTTTGTCCTTGGTTAAATCCAAATCTAACTTCCTTGCTAATTCTAAACGTTTGGCCTTTATCTTTCCTTCTAAGATTTCGTGGCAAGTTTGAGAAACATCTTCGAACCCCTCTGAATTTTTTTTTAACACCCATTTCTCTCACTTTTAATTTAAACAAACACAAGTCATCGGAATTAAACACGTTGTCTCACTGACGTTTTATTTAATGATCTCAGACACGAACATGCAAATGATTAAATATACTTTATTTTCCTTTCATCCCTCAAATCTATATAAATCTGCTCAAACCTCAGACTGGATCTGTCTAAATTTGTCCATAACGTGGACGAAAGCCCCCAAACTATTACGACGCAGGGTTAACCCCTCTCCTAATTTAAACCAGCCACACAGGAAAAAGTCACCTCATGCCATAATCTGTTAAATTTCGAGACGCAAAGATTCATTTACAGAGGTAACAATTAAAAGTAAAATTAACAATTTTGTTATTTAAGTCCCATAATAAAACAAACAACTATTTAGAACTCCCTATTGTTGAACGTATCTTTGACCTCCCACTTAACAATACTCGTCCGATAAAACAAAAAAAAACGATTAAGGTTTACAAATTAATAACACATTTCAAAACCAGTCAGCTTTGTCTATTCTCCTTTTATACTTTCCTCTGTAGAGCTTTCTCTTGGTTGGTATCGATGTTCTGCTATGCAAACCTCTTATGGACAGGTACCTTTCAGAAAGACCTTCAACTCGCAGTCTATCTTTCTGGATGTCCTCGGCAGTTCTCCCCATAAATGTTCAAAATGTCCAGTTTTATACCTCTAAGCATCGGACCATTTCATTGATTTTGAAGTCATCAAGTATTTCAAACTCAATTTGATTTCAGTTTGTTGGGGCGATATTTAAACTGGCCGAATTTGAATTGGATTTCGTTTCGTGGCAACTCAGCTATTGATTTCACAGTCAAATGTTGCATTTAACTTCTTTCAGAACACTTTGTGCCAGCTTCCAATCTCTGTTAAATCTAACATTTCGCTCTACACCTTCATAACAGTAACTTTTATCTGCCTTGCATAGCTTCCCATAAATTTGATCAACTTAGTAAGTTCCCATGATACTCTTTTCTGTTCCAAAAGCCGAATTTTCTCTCATCTTTCCTTTACCTAAATCCTACTTTCCAGTTATCATTCCAATTACATTGTTACTGGTATTCTTTGACAAAGAATTACATTGTGTACATGCGTGTGTGTGTGTATGTGTGTGTGTGCTTGCATGTGTGTTTGTGTGTGTCTATGTGTGTATGCATATGCGTGTATATGTGTGTATGTGTGTGTGCGTTTTGTGAATAACTCGGTGTAATTAGACTGAGATGGAAGAATCCAATGTTATCACATTCCCATATGAAAAAGAAAATGTGCAACGTTTCCAAACTTTCTGATATCAAAGAAATGTAAAAACCTCCTTTATTCATGGATTGGGAAAGTGAACAAAGTTCCCATGGACAGAACAGCAGTAATGTAATGAACCTTTACAGGGATCATTGAACGACTAAATAATTAGTTTTCTCTTGAGAGTTTAAATTCACCTTGTTTTTTTTTCAATTCTGTGTTGCATACGTTTTTATCAATTTGCAATCAACATCGGTGACAAAACCAGAAGATGCTGGAAATGCTCAGTCGTTCTGTCATTATCTCTTGGGAGAAAGCAGATTCAACAAAATGTAGAGGAATGAGTCTGGATTGTTTCTGCTTTGCCAATAGTGGTCAGCGATGTGCGGCTTAGGTGCATTAGTCAGGGGTAAATGCAGAGTAACAGAGTAGGGGAATGGGTCAGAATGGGTTACTCTTCAAAATGTCAGCGTGGACGTGCTGTTTGAAATGGCCTGTTTTCCCACTGTAGGGATTCTATGATTCTATGATTTCTTCATAAAAAGGGTGGTTGGCGCCAGGATCAAGAATGTCTCTGAGCATGCTCAGGGTGTATTGAAGTGGGAGGGTAAACAGCCAGTGGTCATGGTTCACATTGACACCAATAATATAGGTAAGAAGAGTGAAACTTTGAAATGCCCTGCAAAGGAAGTTCAGAGAGTTAGGAGTGAGTTGAAAAGCAGGATCTCCAGGATTATATTTTTGGGATTACTCCCTGGGCATCTGGAAGTGAGACAAGGAAGAGGAAGATAGTCGCGTTGAATATGTGGCAAAGAGCTAGTTTGGGAGGAGCTTTTCTGATTTTTGGATGATTCCGATCACGTTCAGCTCAGGTGGGAACTGTACGAAAAGGAAAGTGTGCACTTTAACTGGAGGGTCCCCAACATCCTGAAAGGGAGGTGTGATCGTGCAGATTTAAGCTAATGATACAGGAGGATGGGAACGTAAGCAGCAGGTCAGAAAATGAGCAGAAAGTAAAGGTTTGTCAATTAAACATACAGAATCATTTTAATGACCATGCTGAGGGAACTATTCACATCAATTTTAAAAACGTGAGTTGGAAGTTGGAGTAAAGGATAGGCTCACTATTATCAGGGATCAATAAATAAGGATGGAGCGCCTGTGCACACAAATATTAAAAGGGCAAGCTAAATCAATAGAACTTATGTTAAAACGTTTTTTTAACTAAATGTGTGCAGTATTTGGCATAAAATGAATGAGCTGATCGTGCTAACAGGTATAAATAGGTATGGCATGGTGGGCATGACTGAAATGTGGTTACATAAAGGTAGGACTAGGGTGTTAAATGTCCAAGGCTACTCAGTATTCTAACAAGAAAGAACAGCAGGTGGAGTGTCTGTATTGGTTAAGGACTATGTCAAGGCTGTATTAAGAAATGATATTAGCACGTGGAACAATACTGATGAATCAGTCTGGTTTGAAATAAAACACATTGAAAGAAACCTATTGGTAGGAGCATTTCCAGCCCACAAACTACGACCGCCTCCCCCCCCCCACCCCCACCCCCACCCCCACCCACGCACGTACACGACAAATTACTTTCAAAGTAGGGAATAGCATGAACCAGGAAATAACGATGGCTTGAGACAAGACCACAAGAGTGATTATGGGAATGTAAGCATGCAAATTGACTGGATTAATCATTTGGCAAGGGTATCCCTCAAAGAACGATTCGTCGAATATATGATGGATAATTCTTTGATTAACATGTAATGGAACCAACCAGAGAACTGGCTTTGGTATTACATAATGTAAAGAAGCGATAAATCATATTGTAGTACAGGATCATCTTAGAAAGAGTGACCACAATATGTTGGAGTTTCACATTCAGACTGTAACAGCGAAGACCGAGTCACATAGGAGAGACTTAGTGTTGGACACTGATAATTTTACTGGCCTGAGGAAGGGCTTGGCCTGATTGGACATGCCAAAAAGATTAAAGTACAAGACATTTGAAGAATAGTGGCAACTACTTCGGGAGAAAGTCAAAACCCCTCAAATAAAGTGTAATCCTGAGTGGATGAAGTATTGTAAAAAGGTGAAAAGCAATCCATGTCTTAACAAGGAAGTCAACAATAACATGAAGGTTCTTGTCTGGTGGTATTACTGCTGACTGCTAATCCAGATAATGTTCTGGGGACATGGCTTCAAATGCCGCCATGGCAGATAGTGGAATTTAAGTCCAATATGAACCTGGAATTAAGAGTCTATTGATGACAATGAATCCATTGCTCATTGTTGGAAACACCCATATGTTTCATGAATGTCCTTTAGGATAGTAAAACACCCTCCTTACCTGGTCTGACCTACATATGACTTCAAAGCCACACTAAATTGGTTGACGCTTAACTGCCCTCTGTGCAATTAGGGACAGACAATGAGTGCTGTCTAACCAGCGACACGCTCATCCTTTAATGAATTAAAGAAAAACATTTCAATTGTCAGCAAACGGCGACTAAAAACATCATCAAAACGGCTATGAAAGAAAATGAGAAGAAAACATAAGAAATGATAAAGAACACTTCTCTGAGTAGTCAAAAAGTTTTAAAATGCTGAAAGCAAATGTTGGCCTTTGAGAGGATGAAAATGGCGAGGTAACAATGGGAAACTCAGAAATGACAGCGGCAAAACCAACACTTTCTGTTTTCACAGTGCAAGATAACTTCTTCTCAAAATTTAAAACAACTGCAAAGGATCATGATGGAAGTACGATGACGAGGAAGAAGATATAAAATACATTGATGGGATTATAGACAGGTCAGACCCTCGGCCTGCGGTATATCATATTAAAGGATGTAACAGCAGAGATAGTGGATATGTTAGTTAGGATATTCAAAAAAATCCTTGAATTCTGGAACGGTACCGATGTATTGGAAAATTAATAATGTAGTACTCGTTCCCAAAACAGGAGATAGACAAAAAATCACAAACTGTAGACCAGTGAGTTTACCCTCTGTCGTGGGGAAGTTTCTTCAGTCAACCATAAAGTATGAAATAACGAAACACTTGGAAAAACAAAGATCAATTCACCAGTGTCAGCACAGTTTCATGATGGGCAGGTTGTGCTTGACAAAACTGCTGGAGTTCTTTGAGAATGTAACCAGCAAGGTGGATAATGGGGATACAGCAATTGCTGGACATCGGAACTTCAGAAGGTACTGCATAAAGGACTGATCTAGCCGGTTAGAACCGAGCGGTTAAGGGTAGAGTATTGAATTGGATAGAGGATTGACTGACTAACAAAGCAGAGTATCGGGATAAATGGTCTTTCCCTGGCGAACTGAAACTAGTGAGGTGCTGCAGGGTTCAGTTCTCAGACCTCAATTGTTTACAATCTGCCCAAATGACCTGGAAGGAGAGACAGCGTGTAGCAACTAAATTCATAGATGGCATTAAATTAGGTGGTAAAACAGGCTGTAATGAGGAGCTAAAGAGTTTACAGATGAATAATGGTAGGGTTAGAAAATGGGGCGGATTGCTATATCTGGCAGATGGTGTTTATTGAGGTTAACTGCACAGTTGAATTTCCTACCACCACTCCTAATTTCTATTTTCTTGTGTTGCACCTTCTACAGTTCTTTGGATTTTATTCACTGTTGGTCGCTGGGTTCACAGGATTCGAGAGGTTTGTTTGAAGGAGATGCAGGTTGCTCTATGTGTCTGGAACAAGACATTAATGTGGAGAAAAGACCACAGTCAGGCTTTGTTGATTCCCACAGCAGGCCTTGCCACCCAGCTGGCCTATCGCTGTTCTACCTCCTGATGTTTAATTGCCTGGAGTAATCCACATCAAAATGTTACAGTCATACAGACAGTCCGTAACTAATATGCCCATTTCATAATAAAGGGACAAATGACCACTTAGATCAGAAGTAAAGACTTGGCAATTCTTTTGAATTTTAATGACTATTTGCTGCAACTGCAGTCTGGGAACTGGGTGATGGGACAACAAAATAGTTCAGCATTGTTGCAAATTTATTGGTTAGATATTGAGTAAAAATATTATGCTATCAATTCTGTTAGAAAGTATCCATAATCTATATCTTATGAAAAATGTGTTAAAGGTATTGTGGGAGAATACAAACATTGAATTGGTTAGAAAAGGAAGATGTGAAGTGGATATAAGTCAAAGAACATAGAACATAGAACAATGCAGTGCAGTACAGGCCCTTCAGCCCTCGATGTTGCACCGACCTGTCATACCAATCTGACGCCTATCTAACCCACACTATTCCATCTGAAGCCCATCTAACCTACACTATTCCATCTGAAGCAAATCTAACCTACGCTACGTCCATATGCTTGTCCAATGACGACTTAAATGTACTTAAATTTGGCGAATCTACTACCGTTGGAGGTAAAGCATTCCATAACCTTACTACTCTCTGAGTAAAGAAATTACCTCTGACATCTGTCCAATATCTATCACTCCTTAATTTAAAGCTATGCCCCCTCCTGCTCGCCGTCATCATACTTGGAAAAAGGCTCTCCCTGTCCACCTTATCTCACCCTCTGATCATTTTATATGTCTCTATTACGTGAACTCTGAACCTTCTTCTCTCCAATGAAAACAGCCTCAAGTCCCTCAGACTTTCTTCGTAAGACCTACCCTCCATACCAGGCAACATCCTAGTAAATCTCCTCTGCACCCTTTCCAAAGTTTCCACATCCTCCTCATAATGTGATGACCTGAACTGTACACAATACTCCAAGTACACAGTACCAGCGCTCTGTACAACTGTAGCATAACCTCATGGTTCCAGATTTCGATCCCTCTATTAAGAAAAGCTAAAACACTCTATGCCTTCTTAACAACCCTGTCAAACTGGGTGGCAACTTTCAAGGATCTGTGTATTTGGACACTGAGATCTCTCTGCTCATCTACACTACCAAGAATCTTACCATTAGTCCATTACTTTGCATTCCGTTTACTCGAACCAAGGTGAATCACCTCACATTTGTCCACACTAAATTTCATTTGCCACCTCTCAGCCCAGCTCTGCAGCTTACCTATGTCTCTCTGTAATCTACAACATCCTTCGTCACTATCCACAACTCCACAGACCTTAGTATCATCTGCAAATTGACTAACCCACCCTTCTACGCCGTCATCCAGGTCATTCATAAAAATGACGAACAGCAGTGGATTCAACACTGACCCTCACGGTACACCACTGGTAACTGGACTCCAGGATGAACATTTCCCATCAACCACCATCCTCTGTCTTTTTTCAGCAAGCCAGTGAATGATCCAAACTGCTATATCTCTCACAATCCCATTACTCCGCATTTTGGACAATACGCTACTGTGGGGAAATTTATTGAACAATTGCTGAAATCCATATACACCACATCAACCGGTTTGCTTTAATTTTTACTGTCTGATCACCTTCGCAAAGAAATCAATAAGGTTTGTGAGGCATGACCTACCCTTCACAAAACCGTGCTGACTATCCCTAATCAAATTATTCTTTTGAGATGATTATACCTCAAAGGTCTTATAACGTTTACCAAAACTTTACCAACAACTGAAGTAAGGGTCACTTGTCTATAATTATCAGGGTTGTCTCGACTCCCCTTCTTGAACAGGGGAGCCACATTTGCTATCGTCGAGTCTTCTGGCACTATTCCTGTAGACAATGACGATTTAAAGATCAATGCCAAAGGCTCGGAATCTGCTCCCTGGCTTCCCAGAGGATCATTTTCGCAGTAGAGAGCGGCGGGAGCTGGGCGGAAGTTCAGGCGGAGCGCAAAGCCGGTCGGGAAGGTAAGTGATTGCTATTAGAGTGGGTGTATTCTAAACCCCAGGTCCAATAAAGTAGGGTCTCCCTCCCTCCCTCCTCCTCTAACCTAAATTAAGAGTCCACAGACTTGCCACAAAAAGGGGGTCGAAGGAAGTTTGGATCGAAGAGTGAGGCTTCAGCTCAGGAGACTTTGACAAGGAGGTTGAGTGAAGTGATTACGCCACAGCTGAAGAGTGAAGACATGATTGCCAAGCTGGTTCAGTGTGCTATGTGCTTGATGTGGGAGGTCAACGACTCTGGTGTGTCTCGTATATTTGTGCAAGGTGTGTGCACATTCAGCTCCTGACAGAGCATATTGCAGCGCTGATGAAATAACTCGAGGACCTTAGGCTCATCCAAGAGAACAAAATCTTTCTGGACAAGACCTTCAGTGAGGTTATTACACCATTCATGCCAGAAGAGAACAGACGATGAGGAAGGCAGAGAGGAGACAGGTGCAAGAGACCCCGGGAGAAGTACCTGTCAGGAACAAGTTGAATCTTTTGGAAGCAGTAGAGACTGGTGACACTGCCAGTTCGCAAGGTGGCCAGGTCTGTCAATCAAAAGTTGGCGCAGAGGCAGAGCGGAAGAGTCGGACATCACACAGAGCCGTGGTAATAGGGGACTCCATCGTGAAGAGGAACTGACCGGGATTTTTGTGGTAGCAGACGGGATTTAAGGATGATGTGTTGCCTTCCTGGTGCCAGGGTGAAAGACATCGCGGACAGAGTGCTGGAAATCCTTAAGGATGAGGGTGAAGAGCCAGAGGTGGTGGTACATGTCGGCACAAATGATGTCGGGAAGAAGAGGAGGAATAGACTACAGCGGGACTTCAGAGAAATCGGAAGAAGGCTGAAAAACAGGACGTCCAAGGTGATAATCTCCAGTTTGCTTCGAGTTCTTCGGACTAGTGTGGCCAGAAACCGGGAGATAATGGACTTGAACGTGTGGTTGGGGAACTGGTGCAGGAAGCAAGGATTTAATTTCTTGGATAACTGGGGTATATTTTGTGGTAAGCATAAATTCTACAAGAGAGACGGTTGGTAACTTAATAGGTTAGGGACCAGCATTCTGGCAGGCAGATTTTCTACTGCAACACCGCTACATTTCAACTAAGTAGCGGGGGGAAGTGACAAACTGGATGTTTAAAAAGGAAAATGAAGGGAAAGTTAGAACAGGAGAAGTCAAGAAAGACAACTGTATCAATGAGGCAGAAAACTCGGGAAGGGATCATGCTGTAAGGTTGAGTGAAATAGGGGTTGATGGGAAGGGTGACAGCAGTAACAAATTAAAAATTCTCTACATGAATGCACGAAGCATGAGACGTAAGATGGATGAGCTTGAGGCTCTTTTGGAAATTGGCAGATACGATATTGTGGGCATAACTGAGACGTGGCTTCAAGTGGACAGGGCCTGGGAAATGAATATTCAAGGCTACACGTGCAATTGTAAGGACAGACTGAGGGCAGAGGGGGTGGGGTGGCCTTGTTGGTAAGGGAAGATATTCAGTGCCATGCGCGGGGGGACCTAGAGTCAGGGGACGTAGAGTCAGTGTGGATAGAGCTGCGAAATACTAACGGTAAAAAGACCCTTTTGGGAGTCATCTACAGGCCCTCAAACAGTAGTCTGGATGTAGGATTTAAGTTGAATCAGGAGCTGTAATTGTCCTGTTGTAAAGATGTTACTACAGTTGTTATGGGGGAGTTTAACGTGCAGGTAGACTGGGAGAATTAGGATGGTATTGGACCTCAAGAAAGAGACTTTATGGAGTGCCTCAGAGATGGATTCTTAGAGCAGCTGGTGCTGGAGCCGAACATGGAGAAGGCAATTCTGGATCTGGTATTGTGTAACGAACCAGAATTGGTCAGAGACCTCGAAGTGAAGGAGCCATTGGGAAGTAGTGACCATAATACAGTAAGCTTCAATCTGCAATTTGAGAGGGAGAGGGTACAGTCGGAAGTGACAGTACTTCTGTTGAATAAAGGGAACTATGGAGCTATGAGGGAGGAGCTGGCCAAAGTTCAATGGTGCAATACCTTAGCAGGGACGACCGTGTAGGAACAATGGCGGATATTTCTGTGTATAATGCAGAAGTTGCAGGATTAGTTCATTCCTAAAAGGAAGAAAGATCCAAGGAGGAGGCATGGGTGGCTGTGGCTGACGAGGGAATTTAAGAAACATATAAATTTAAAAGATAAAAAGTATAACATAGCAAAGATAAGTGGGAAAACTGAGGACTGGGAAGCCTTTAAAGAGCAACAGCAGATTACTAAGAAGGAAATATGCAGAGGAAAAATGAGGTACGAAGGTAAACTGGCCAATAATATAAAGGAGGATAGTCAAAGCTTTTTTAGGTATGTGCAAGGCAAAAAATTGGTTAGGACTAAAATTGGGCCCTTGGAGACAGAGACAGGGGAATATATTACGGGGAACAAAGAAATGGCAGAGGAATTAAATGGGTACTTCAGATCTGTGTTCACTGGGGAAGACACAAGCAATCTCCCTGAAGTAACAGTGGCTGAAGGACCTGAACTTAAGGGTATTTATATTTGCCAGGAGTTGGTGTTGGAGAGATTGTTAGGTCTGAAGGTTGATAAGTCTCCGGGGCCTGATGGTCTGCATCCCAATATACTGAAGGAGGTGGCTCGGGAAATCGTGGATGCATTAGTGATTATTTTCCAGAGTTCGATAGATTCGGGGTCGGTTCCTGAGGATTGGAGAGTGGCTAATGTTACACCACTTTTTAAGAAATGTGGGAGAGAGAAAGCAGGAAATTATAGACCAGTTAGTCTGACCTCAGTGGTGGGAAAGATGCTGGAGTCTATTATAAAGGATGAACATACGGCACATCTGGATGGTAGTAACAGGATAGGACAGAGTCAGCATGGATTTATGAAGGGGATATCATGCTTGACTAATCTTCTTGAATTTTTTGAGGATGTAACTCTGAAGATGGACGAGGGAGATCCAGTAGATGTGGTGTACCTGGACTTTTAGAAAGCTTTTGATAAAGTCCCACACAGGAGGTTAATGAGTAAAATTAAGGCGCATCGTATTGGTGGCAAAGTACTAGATTGGATTGAAAATTGGTTGGCTGATAGGAAACAAAGGGTAGTGATAAACGGCTCCATTTCGGAATGGCAGACAGTGACCAGTGGGGTACCGCAGGGATCCGTGCTGGGACTGCAGCTTTGGACAATATATGTTAATGACATAGAAGGTGGTATTAATAGTAACATTAGCAAATTTGCTGATGATACCAAGCTGGGTGTGCACGGTGAAATGTGATGAGTATGTTAGGAGATGACAGGGTGACCTGGACAAGTTATGTGAGTGGGCAGATGCAGTTTAATGTGGATAAATGTATGCTTATCCACTTTGGTGGCAAGACAGGAAGTCAGATTACTATCTCAATGGAATCAATTTAGGTAAAGGGGCAGTACAGAGAGATCTGGGTGTTCCTGTACACCAGTCAATGAAAGTAAGCATGCAGGTACAGCAGGTAGTGAAGAAGATTAATAGCATGCTGGCCTTCACAACAAGAGGAATTGAATATAGAAGCAAAGAGGTGCTTCTGCAGCTGTACAGGGCCCTGGTGAGACCACACCTGGAGTACTGTGTGCAGTTCTGGTCTCCAAATTTGTGGAAAGACATTCTGGCTATTGAGGGAGTGCAGCGAGGTCAATTCCTGGAATGGCGGGATTACCTTACACTGAAAGACTGAAGCGACTGGACTTGTATACCGTTGAGTTTAGATCTGATTGAGCCATATAAGATTATGAAAGGATTGGACACTCTGGCAGCAGGAAACATGTTTCCGCTGATGGGTGAGTGCCGAACCAAAGGACACAGCTTCAAAATACGGAGTAGACCATTTAGGACAGAGATGAGGAGAAACGTCTTCCCCAGAGAGTGGTGGCTGTGTGGAATGCTCTGCCCCAGCCCCAGAGGGCAGTGGAGGCCCAGTCTCTGGATTCATTTAAGAAAGAGTTGGATAGAGCTCTCAAAGATAGTGGAATCAAGGGTTATGGAGATAAGGCAGAAAGAGGATACTGATTAGGAATGATCTGCCATGATCATATTGAATGGTGGTGCAGGCTCGAAGGGCTGAATGGCCTACTCCTGCATCTATTGTCTATTGTCTATTGTTTATTGTCTAGGATAAATCCCTTCCGGCCCAGAGAACCTATCTATTTTCATACTCAGCAGGATTTCTAATACCTCTTCCTTGTGAACCTCAATCACACCTTGTCTCAATCACACCTCTGTACTTTCCTCGACAACATTGTCGTTTTCTACAGTGAATACTGTCGAAAAATATTCATTTAGTCCTTCCCCTATCTCCTCTGACTCCACACACAAGTTCCCACTACTAACCTTGATTGCCCCTAATCTTACTCTCGTTATTCCTTTATTTCTTAAATACCGATAGAAAGCCTTAGGGTTTATCCTGATCTTATCCACCAACAACTTCTCATGTCTCCTCCTGGCTGTTCTGAGCTCTCTCTTTAGGTCCTTCCTGGCTACCTTGTGACCCTCAAGCGCCCTAATGGAGCCTTCACATCTCATCCTAACATAAGCCTTCTTCTTTCTCTTGACCAGAGATTCCACTCCCTTCGTAAACCACTGCTCCCACGCTCTACAGCTTCCTTCGTCCCTGACAGGTACATACTTATCTCGGACACTCAGGAGCTGTTCCTTGAATAAGCACCACTTTTCTAATAAGTCCATCCCTGGCAGTTTCCTTGCCCGTCCTATGCTTCCTAAATCTTGCCTAATCGCACCGTAATTGCATTTCTCCCAGATGTATCTCTTACCCAGTGGTATACACCTATCCCTTTCTATCACTAAAGTAAACATAACAGAATTGTGATCGCTATCACCAAAGTGCTCACCTACATCCTTTTCTAACACCAGGTCGGGTTCATTACCTAGTATCAAATCTAATGTGGCTTCATCCCTTGTTGGCCTGTCTACATTCAGGGACAAGATGCCCTCCTGCACACTAGACAAAAACTGACCCATCTATATTACTCGTACTATAGTGTTCCCAGTGAATATTTGGAAAGTTGAAGTCCCTCATGACAGCTACCCTGTCTCTCTCACTCCTATTAACAATCATCTTTACTATCCGGTCCTCTACATCTCTGGAAATATTCGGTGGCCTATAGAAGACTCCCAACAGGATGACATCTCCTTTCCGATTTCTAACGTCAGCCCATTCTACCTCAGTTGACGATTCCCAAACATCCTTTCTGCAACTTTAATACTGTCCTTGACTAACAATGCCACACCTCCCCTCTTTTACCATCTTCTCTGTTCTTACTGAAATATCTAAATCCTGGAAACTGCAACAACCAATCCTGTCCCTGCTCTAACCATGTCTCCGAAATGGCCACAACATTGAAGTCCCAGGTACCAACCCATGCTGCAAGTTCACCTACCTTATTCCGGATGCTCCTGGCGTTGACGTAGACACACTTCAAACCAACTTCCTGCTTGCTGGTGCCATCTTGCATCCCTGAAAGTTGATTTTGGACCTCCCTACTCTCAACCTTTTCTATAGTCGAACTGCAATTTTGGTTCCCATTCGCCTGTTGGATTAGTTTAAACCCACCCCAATAGCCTTAGTGAATTCCCCTCCCCCAGGATAGTGGTACACCTCAGGTTCAGATGAAGACCATCCTGCTTGTAGATGTCCCACCTACCCTAGAAAGAGCCCCAATTATCCAAGAATCCAAAACTCTTCGTCGTGCACCAGCCCTGTCGCCATGTGTTCAATTGCTCTCTTTCCCTGGTCCCTGCCTTACTAGCACGTGTCACGGGCAACAAACCAGAGACAACAACTCTGTTCACCCTAGCTCTAAGCTTCCATCCTAGCTCCCTGAATTTCTGCCTTAAATCCCCATCTCTCTTCCTACCTATGTCATTGGTGCCGATGTGGACCACAACTTGGCGCAGCTCTCCTTCCCCCTTAAGGATCCCAAAAACACTATCAGAGACATCACGAACCCCGGTATCTGGGAGGCAACACGCTAACCATGAGTCTCTCTCGTTCCCACAGAACCTCCTATCTGTCCCCCTAACTGTGGAGTCCCCAATGAATACTGCTCTGCTCCTCTTCCCCTTCCCTTCTGAGCAGCAGGGACAGACTCTGTGCCAGAGCCCTTTGCCCCACTGCTTTCGCCAGGTAAGCCCCCCCCCCCCCCAACAGTACCCAAAACGGTATACTTATTGTTGAGGTGGATGGCCACAGGGGATCCCTGCACTGCCTGCCGTTTCCCTTTCCATCCCCTGACTGTAACCCATTTGCCTTTTTCTTGTACCTGAGAAGTGACTAACTCCCTGTAACTCCTCTCAATAACTCCATCTACCTCCCGAATGATCCGAAGTTCATGCAGCTCCAGCTCCAGTTCCCTAATGCGGTTTTCGAGGAGCTGGAGATGTCGTCAGCAGGGACACGAGTGGTGAGCCTTATCTCCCACATTCTGCAGGAGGAACATTCAACTGCCCTCACTACCATTCCCATGATTCTAAATTCACAAAGAGACTGTTAAAAAAAAGGAATAAAAAATAAACTCGCTACCTTACCAATCTGGCGCACAGAAGTTTTTTTTGGTCAGAGGAGGAGCTGGGTGGGAGACATTACCCGAGTAGTGTTTCGGGTAATGCAACCACACAAATATATGACTTCCCAGAATTCTTTCGTTCCGCCCTCACACCTCTCAGCAAATGGACACCCGACTCCCGACGTAATTCCCTTTTAATTCTTTATATCGTTCTCGGCATGTCAAGGAACGGGCACATATTGGTCTTTAGATCATATAAGGAAAATGTACCTGTGTTAGAGCACAATGACGAGTGAGGAGAAAGTGGGGACTGCAGATGCTGGAGATCAGAGCTGAAAATGTGTTGCTGGAAAAGCGCAGCAGGTCAGGCAGCATCCAAGGAGCAGGAGAATCGTCATTTCGGGCATGAGCCCTTCTTCAGGATTCCTAAAGAAACATCGATTCTCCTGCTCCTTGGATGATGCCTGACCTGCTACGCTTTTCCAGCAACACATTTTCAACCACAATGACGAGTGGAATGGAAAAAACAGTGTATTATTTCAATAAATTTAGTTCAATGAATTATTTCCTTATTATTGAGCCTTCGAGTAAGGGGAAGAGCTACTCTATGTTTTCCTTGTCTAGACTCCTCATTTTGTTAAACACATCCATCAGGACCACCTCTCAGCCTTCTTTGCTTAAAAGTAAAATCAAGTAGACCCAGCCTCTCTTCAGTTTGAGTACACTCTTGTCTTGTTACTTCTGAAAGGTATCAGTGTTAAATTTCATTAGCGATTGATCTGTCCATCTGAACTACCGGTTTATACCATCCTGTACCCTCACACGTTCCTCCTCACTGTGAACGACCAGCTCCTCTTTCTGTCATCCACAAAATTATTTACCATTCCCCCCAAACTCCATCCTTCCCATTCTCATCATCATCATTTATGAAGTTCACAACTAAGCCCTGATTTTCTTCTATTCTTCAGATGTTGTTCACAGGGAAAGCTTTGAGAATTCAGTTCTCTTGTTGCTCCTATTTTGATGAATTTACAGCGTGATGCAGTTGAGTTCTTTTTTACGAGGGAGCCACAAAATTTATTTTGGACATGGAGCTGAATTCTACTTTTATACTATGTTTCTCTGTATGATTTATTAATTAAGCTTGTACGTAATTAGTACTGGATTAGGTTTAGATGGCTTTCACTGCAACATTTGTGTTCCACGTGGACCAGGATAATGTTCTTTGTATCGTTCCCTGCAATAGCCAGAGCAGAAGGAAGATTCCATCTCGATGATAGAGATAGATTCATAATTTTGTTTGAAATAGTTGGAGTGATGAGAATAAAGATGCAACTAAATTCTGTATATAGACTTACAGAAGGAGATCAAATCATATCGTCAAGTCAACCTTGAACTGGAAACAAATTATTAAATTTTATGCTTTTAAAAAAAGATGGCTGGAAGATTTGGAAAAAAAATATTATCCAGCATATCAGTCATATAGAAGTGTGGCTCTCAGGAAAGATAAGAAAGTAGTTCAAAATTCTCTGGTGACTATTCCTCTACCAAAATGCTTTTCAGCTTTTAGAACAGCTGAAGGGGATTGTCTCTCTGAGGAAAATGGAAGAACAGTCAATTGTTGGACACTTGGATTGATTCTTATGTTCAGCAGCGTTTGAGAAGATTTTGTAGAATGATTGCTTTAGTGGACTTTTCTTTCAGGGACATTAACTTAAGATTCTGTGGCAGTGAGGAGGGTTTGTAGATTTCCCTGTGCTAAGATTAAGAACGTCTCAAAACATTTCGAGCACATTGTTAAAGGTGAGATTGAGTAGCCAACCATTATTGTAGATATTGGCAGGAATTATATTTTTAGGGAAAGATTAAAGCAGTACAGAGTGAACTTAAAAGGTGAGGTAGAGTATTAATAATAAAACCTTTAAAGCAATACATTCTGGATTCTTCCCAATGCAAAACCCAACTGGGAAGGAACAAAAGGTTAATGGAGAAAAACCAGCGGCTGAAGAGCTAATGTATTGTTGAGGGATTTCAATTTTTTGGGAAATTGTAATCTATTTTAGAATAGAAATGACCTGTTCAGAAAGGATTGGTCTAATCTAAACTGGAAAGCAACCAATATCTTAGCAGGGAGATTTGCTCCTTGTATGTAGGAAGACATTATGTTGATTGAGTTGACAAGGGGGATATTCCAAGTAGAATTATAAATGGTAGGATGGATGGAGAATTTTATGAATGTGAGGATAGCACGTCAATTAGAAAAGAAAAACGAGAGAGTCACAAGTATATAGTAATTCTGAAGCAGGAAGTTGCATTTATTTCAAGTGAGGGGTCTTACAGGGTAGGCTGATGAACTCGGGGCATGTTTAAGAACATGGGATCGGGACACCATATGTATTACAGAAAATTGGTCAATCAACATTTTGGGCAAAAGCCCTTGATCAGGAATGGGCTGATGAAGGGCTTTTGTTTGAAACGTCGATTTTCCTGCTCCTTGGATGCTACATGACCTGCTGTGCTTTTCCAGCACCCCACTCTCGACTCTTACTTCCAGCATCTGCAGTCCTCACTTTCCCCTGAGAGATGTTCAAGACTAGCAATTCAATGTTCCACCTGTTAAGTGTCAGAGAAAGGATGGAAACAGATATGCAGAGGGCAGGGAGGGGGCAGTCTGCAATTTTTGATTAAGGAATAAATTTATGCTGGAACTGGGAAAGTTTTTTCTGAAGAATTATCCAGTTAAAATACGCAGGTAGTATTAAAAATAAGAAAATAAAGTTCACTTTGAACAGATAGCACTAAATGCTCTTTTGTGACAAACCGTCCAGTGAAAATATATTGGTCAAAATTAAAAATAAGAAAGGAAAGAACACATTGATTGTATTGTACCATATGCTCTCCAACAGTAAGAAGTAAATTGAGAAACAAACATGTAGGGAGATCGCGGATATATTTATTCTAAATAAGGTTGTAATAATGGGGTTTTTAATTTTCTTAAAATTGATTGGAACTACCGCAGCGTTAAAGGGTTGGATGGTGAAGAATTTGTCAAATATGTTCACGAAAATTTTCTTCATCAATATCCAGATGATTCTAACAGAGAAGGAGCAAAAGTAGGCTTCTTTTGTGCATTAGGCAGGGCAAGTGATTGAAGTAAATGTGAAGGAACGTTTTGGGCATTGCAATCATAATTCTATTAGTTTCATAATAGTTATGGAAAAGAATAAGCCTTTAATTCATATTTTTTTTTAATTGGAGTACCATAAATTTTAATGGCATGGGACAAGGACTTATCAAATTTGATTGGATTAGACTGTCAGCAGGTAAAACAATGTCTGGCAAGTGGGAGCCGTTCAACATTGTGACGACGGGAGTTGAGAGGCATTATGTTCCTGTTAAAGTGAAGGGAAGATTAAGGAACAATGGACAACTACAGTTTTTTTTTTAGATTAGATGACTTACAGTGTGGAAACAGGCCCTTCGGCCCAACAAGTCCACACCGCCCCGCCAAAACACAACCCACCCATACCCCTAAACTAACACTACAGGCAATTTAACATGGCCAATTCACCTGACCTGCACATCTTTGGAGTATGGGAGGAAACCGGAGCACCTGGAGGAAACCACGCAGACACGGGGAGAATGTGCAAACTCCACACAGAGAGTCGCCTGAGGCGGGAATTGAACCTGGGTCTCTGGCGCTGTGAGGCAGCAGTGCTAATCACTGTGCCACTGTGCCGAGCTTTTATTCAAGAATCAAAGAAAACCTTACTTTAGATATAGACAACTTTCTTCAATTTAATCTCTTAGTCAATATAAAGTGTGGGGCATTATTTCGAGAGAAATCAGTGAAGCAAAAAGGCGATATGAGATAGAATGGGCAGATAAGGTTAAGGATAATCCAAAAATATTGTGCAACTACATTAACAGCAAGAAGGTAACCATAGAGAGGATTAGGCCTCTCAAAGATCATGAAGGATATCATGTTTTGAACGCAGGCGATGGGGAATAAAATAATTCCATTCCTGGTGCAACAGACAGCAACAAACACGCACTGTTGCCTGCACCTCACATTCATCCAGCTTGAACTCTATCTGCTATCTGTCAGTATATTGACCCATTTCATCAAGATCCTTTTGTATTCTTAGAAATCATTCTTCACTGTCCAATGTGCCACCAGTTTTGGTGTCACCCACAAACTTACAAACCATGCCTTCGATGTTCTCACGCAAATCATTTACATAAATGACAAACAAAGAAAACTCAGATCCAACCTCTGTGGAACACTGGTGGGCACAAGCCTTCAGTTCAAAAAACAACCGCTCACCATTACTCTGTTTCCTGCTATTGCACCAATTGAAAATGCTGGAGAGAAAGCCCACAGTTCAGGCAGCATCAGAGCAGAGAAAAATGGATGTTGGTTATATTTGGACAATATGCTCCATTCCTGTTCCTATCACTTGTGCCAGTAACACAAATATTACACTGGAGTCTGTTTCTTCTTTAAGTTCTGAAAATAAATGTGTGGATCTCACCAATGTGATTTTGATTTGAAAGGCCTTTTAGAGACAGCTACACTTGATGAACAGTAGAAATAGTTTATTAATTATGATATTGTCTGTGTGTTTCACGATGAGTCTTGTCTCCTCAGTCTCTGAACATTTTCAATACGTTTCTATGAATAATTACAGTAAATATGGTTGTCATGCAGCCCATCATCACTGTACCAGCTCAGTATGAGCTGTGTCTTCACTCTTACTCTGCTGCCACTCACTGTAACCCAACACATTTTGTAATCTGTGTCTGTTTTTTATTTGTGTACATCCCGTCCTGATATAAACAATGTTAACAACCTGTTAACCTGTGATTAAACAGTCTATATATAAACTATAATGATGTACATCACATTTGAAATTATCCTATTCCGTTCACATTGTCGTTCAGCATTCCATGTACCAAAGGTCGTCTGTTATCTTGCTCTGCACTGCATTTCATTCCATTTGTCAGAAACAGTGATGACTGAATACGAGTGACTGGGAGATATTGCTGCACTCCCCTCAGGTCTCCTCAACCACTGGCCGCAGCCTTTCTGTCTCATAGCCATTATCATATTCAATCCATCCCTTACTCATTAATTCATGACTTTTAATAAACAAGGTTATTATACATTGTTATGGGCCAGGACCGACAACTCAAAACATTCTTAAGCACATAGCCCAGTCCTTAATGTTGCCATTTGTTGAAGGTAAGTGTATAGTGAATATTCCCAGAGTGAATTATTTGGTCCGACTGCCGACTTTTAAACAAACAGAATGTATTTGTAAATATAAGGAATGAAACACAACGAACCGAAAACACCGTACCTGAATAATTCATCCTATCCAAAACTGACAGGCTACCTCGAATTAAGGATGCTGATCCAAATTACTTGCAACAATCCCAATAAACAAACCCACGGGAACAAAGAGTAAAAATTACACAAAAAAGCTTATAGTTTACAAAGTCAGAGGACTGAAGGAGGGGGAGAGCATCCAATTTCAACAGTGAACCTGACTCAACTAACCCTCGAACTGAACTGACCTGTGCAGCAGGAGAGCTGACCACATCCCCTTGATTATACCAGTTTTTTAAAAAGGCTTGACAGCCTACTTCCCAAGGCATTAAATGTTAGGTAAAAAAAAAACAAAGGACCCTAATGAAGCATTCAAAATTGAAACATGTTGGAAAATTGGGCCATTTAGAACCTCTCTGAAAAAAATTCAAGGACAACATAACCTTGTAAAGGTACTACCTGTGTGACAACTCCTCCAATATAAAACTGAATCTTCAATATCCAAGATAGCTTCAGTTTTCAAAACTCCCAAAAATAGTAGTTCATACTCTACAATGAGCATGTACATTCGTTTACTGTAAACATGTAAACATGCACAATTACATCCAGATTCAGTGTGTGGTACTTCCATCACTGAGTGCCTGCATTTGTCACTCAAGTGTCAACAATGCATTGGAAATCATGTTTTCAAGACCTGCCATGTGCACAATTTTCTAATTGAATGGCTGTAGCAACAGGGTCCAGCTAAACAGTCTCACATTTTTGTCCTAACATTTCTCAAAAGTACCCCATTGAGTTGTGATCAGTGTAAATGGTTGTCTCTGATACGTTGCTGTTAATATAAACACTGAAATGTTGTCATACCAACACAAAGCTCACTGTCTCTTTCTCAACTGTTAAATATTTCTAGTAATGATCATTCAACTTCTTGGAGGAATACCCAATAGGTCTCTTTGTCTTCTCGTCATCTTCCTGCAGGAATCCAACACCGAAATCCACATCATTCGCATTTAAATCCACCTGAATGTTTTTGCATAATCAGGTGTGTCTGATCGTGGGCAGTGGTTAACACATATTTCAAATGCCTCAAATGCCTTCTGACAGTCCTCTGTCCAGTGAAACTTCTTGCCTTTCTTAAACAATTCAGTGAGTGGAGCAGTCACACTGCGAAAATGAGGCACAAACATTTGATAAAATCGACTTAATCCCAGGAACTGCTCCTTTTGTCAACAGGATGCAAAATGTCCCAGTTACCATCACTTTTAAATCTCCATGGCACCATTCATCTATGTCCAATAACATGGCCAAGGAAGGTGACCTTTGCTTTGGCAAATTCACTTTTCGCTCAGTTTACCACCAAGCCTGCCTTCCGAAGTCGATCGAACAAGTCTGTTGGATACTGCAGTGTTCCTTTCATGAGCCACTAAAAATCACAAGGTCATCAATGTAAACCACAGGTTGGATAATCCGACAATTTATTGGTTAGTCCCTGTCATATGGCCAGCACATTTTACACACCAAATGTAAGTTGCTTGCCCCACATTTTCAACACAGTTTTCCAACTGTGGAACTGGGTATACATCAACCTTTTTAACTGCATTGACGTTACGATAGTCCATACATAATCGCTGGGTACCATTTGACTTTGGCACTATGACTATAGGTGATTTCCAGTCACTGTAACACATGTTGATTATGTCATCTTAGAGCTTGCATTCAATCTCCTTCTGAGCCTGTGCCAACTTTAGTGGGTTATGCCTGTAAGGATGTTGGTTAATCGTAACGACATCTCCTATAGCTACATTATGCACAGTTAGGTGAGTACTTCCAAGTTAATTTCTGCGTAATTCCACATGTGATAGTAATAACTCTTTCTGATCATTTCAATTTTTCTCATGAAGGTAAATCAATCAATCATCCCAATTTTAGACAAGTACCTGATTGTCCACTTTAATTTGTGAAATGTCCGATTCACAATCCTCTGAACTTGGTTCTTAATTCTGTGCCGTAATCATGAACACCTTGTCCTCTGGCTTTCCTTCCCCATCAAAGTACATTTTGAGCATGTTCACATGAGATACGCTGTGAGATTTCTTTCTTTCTGGAGTCCCTATCAAGTAGTTATCCTCACTCTATGTCAGTTGTATTTGATAAGGTCCACAGACCTTGCTTTTCAAGGTTCACCTATAACTGAAAGGAACAGTAATACCATATCCCCGATCGCAAAATTGCATTTTTTTGATTTCCTGTCCGCTTCCTGTTTTCTTGCGTGCTGCAATACTTTTAAATGCTGTCCAGCCAACTCCCCAGCACTAATGACATGTTCCCTAAAGTTTGAGAACTAATCCAAATGTGTGGCCTTTGAATTCTGATTTACTATTTTCTCCTTAATCAATATTAATGGTCCTCTCACTTAATGTCCAAAAAATAATTCAAATGGATTGAATTTGCTCTGTTAATTTGTTGCATCCCTGATCACAAAAAGCACAAAAGGAATTCCCTCACTCTAATTATCTGGATAATCCAGATCATAAGCCCTCAACATGGTCTTTCATGTTTAATGTCACCTTTCTAGTGCTCCCTGCAATTTTGGATGGTATGCAGTAGATTTGAATTGCTTTATTCCTAAGACATCATAGTGAATAAATTAAATGTGAAGTTTGAACCTTGACCTCACTGTATCTCTAGTGGTAGTCCGTGTCTATTTCTTTAAAAAGAGTAATTCCTTTGCAATTCTTTTAGACGTGATGCTGCATCTTGTAATGGCCTCTGGAAATCTAGTGGATACATCCATTATTGTTAACAAATACTGGTGTGCACCTTTTTGTTTGAGGTCGGGGACCTAGCCAATCAATTAAGACTCTTGTAAAATGTTCTTCAAATGCAGGAATAGTTAGGAAAGGCGCAGGTTTTATTAACACTTGTGTTTTTTCCAATTCCCTGACATGTATGACACGACTGGCAAAATTCAATTACATTCTGTTGCTGTCCAGACCAGTAAAAATGTCTCTGTCTTTCAGCCTGTGTTTTCCTCACTCCGAAATGACTTCTAAGTGGTAGCTCATGCGCCATTCACATCACCTGTTTTCTGTATCCCATTGGCAATGCGATTTGATGAACTTCTGCCCAATTGTCATCTCCTTGAGTATGTGATAGTCTCCATCTCCTCATGTGCACATCATTTTTAGGGCAATAACACTCAGGGATACATTCAAAACTCCTAATGTATATGCTTTTTGGTAAAATTGCTTTACCCTTTTTTCTTTCTGATATAAAACAATTAGTTTAAATGAACTCAAATATTTGCATGATGACCTGTTTGCTCAATAGATTTGTTCACAACTACCTGATGGAATAAAGTCTCTGTAACTGTCACTTCCGCTTCCTTATCTTTACATTTTTGATATCTCCTGTTTCAACTGATGACATTGCGGCTTCGTTACCCACACTCAGGTAACTTCCAGGATTAGACTTCTGCATTGCTTCAGTTGCCTGTGTCTCCAGTGGCTTTTCAACCAGAGTAGGCAGCACTCCTACCGGTGATTCAGCTGTATTTTTTCAAGGATAGATTGTATTCCTGGAGCTGAGAGTTTGTCCAATACTCCTACAATTTCTCCACACTTTTCTGGACACACAATCCTCGCTTTACATCATTATGCGCTTTTTGTCTCAAGGTGAATTCTCTTTAGCAGTACCTTTTCTGGAAGTAGTCCTTCTGGAGTATATATCTCCTGATCTTTCAGCATCACGGACCAAGAGGGTCCTGTGTCCCTGAATATTGCATCCTCTTTACATGCTCTATGTCTGTAAACTTTCCCTTTACAGGTATAATTTCTAATCAGATCTGCCACTTCCTCTTTAACAAACCTCTGATCAGTTTATACACTCTGATGCAGCTTTCTAGCTTCCACTGTGTTTTCTTTTGCCACCCCAGCAAAACTTCCAAGCTTATCCTGTTTTCCTGCATCTGTATCTTTTCTTCCTGAACCCTCCAATACAGTGATTTCATGTGACCTAATTTATTGCAATGAAAGCACCGGACCAATTTAAGTTCTTTGTTTCCTTCAAGTGTTTACTTTTTAGCCTGTACGAAGTTATCCTTATGACCCTCTTCGAGATCTACCTTTCTCCCCCACGTGAGGATTTCTCTTTGCCCCAGTTTCTATCCCTAATGGACTGAAATTGATTCTAGAAGCCAAACCATGTTTTATGGATCAATTCATAATCATCAGCCACTTCAGCTGCCAGCCTTGCCGTTTTAAATCTCTGCTCATCCAAATGTGTTTGCACCATGTCAGGCAGTGAATATTTGAACTCCTCCAAAGTAATTGTCTCTCTCAGAGCATTGTAAAGCTCTTTTCCAGTTATCAAAATTACTTTGTTTGATCCTTTCAAACTCAATATATGTTTGATCAGGATCCCTCATTATATTCGTGAAACGTTGTCTGTCGGATTCTGGCCCAAGCTCATATGCACTTTCTTTACCTCCTCATGCACCCCAGATCCGTCATCTGATAGTGTTGTATTGCGAATACTTGCCAAACTTAACCTACAAGTTTTGGCTTGAATCAACAAAACCCACATGGTCACTGGCCACTGCAATTGTTTAGCCACTTTTTCAAATGAAATGGAAAAGGTTTCCATATCCTACTCATCAAATTTAGGCAAGGTTGACCACCATGGTTTTGCTCATCCTCACTCTGTTATTCACTACGCTCACCTTCAGCCTGCATCCCCATCCATTTCAGCTGACTTTCCATTCTAAGTGTCCATCTCTGAAGCACAAACCCCCTCTATTTTTCTTTCCATCCTGCTAAGGATATTCATTGTTTCTTTTTCCTCTGCTAAACCTATTTCTTTCTCTTCTGATTTTAGCCGTACCTCAAACTGCTTCATTTCCGCTTTTAACTCAAGCTGGTCATTTGCAATTGAAGTTTGCTCATCTCTACAGATCCTGATGGAGTTTCCAGCAAATTGGAATGCTGAGATACTGCTGCAATCATCTCATCATCTTAGCATGTAGCTTCAAAACACGCTTGCCCACTAATTCCGCAGCTTGGACTCATGTGCATTCTGTCAAAAACCCCAAGGTCACATCTTCCACCTCCAAACCATCCTTGGTTCCTGCAAAACCAATTGCTATCTAAAGCTCAGTGTCCCCACCAAATCAACACACGGAATAGGAGACACTAATACTTGCCACTCGCTGCCTAAATCCCGCAACTGGCCCCCATTCTGTTATGGAACAGGCCCAACCCCACAGAATATGTTAAGCAACCAGCCAAGACCGTAACTGTGTTATTTTTTAAAAGTTAGTGTAGAATAGATCTCCCTTGAGTGAATTAGCTGGTAAGACTGCCGAGTTTTAAACAAGTAGCATTTATTTATCAAATTACCGAATGAAACAAAAGCAACCAAAAAAATAGAATACCTGAATAACTAATCCTATACAAACACGACAGGCTGTCCAGACGTTGGAATCCTGTTCCAAATACTTGCAACAATCCCAATAAGCAAACCCCTTAGCACCAAGAGTAAAACTGACATAAAGACTTTAGGGTTATTAGGTCAGAAGGACAGAAGGAGGGGGAGAGCGTCCAGTTCCAACAGTGACCCTAACTGAACTAACCCCAGAACCGATCAGACTCGTCCAGTTAGAGTTGGCCACGTCCTCTTGATTATACAAGTTTGCTATTAAAGACGAGAAAGCCTTCTTGCTGAGGCATTCACCTGTTAGATATAAACTAAAGGATCCCAATAAAACTTTCAAAGTTCAGACATATTGAGATTTTGGTTCATTTAGACCGTCTTTAAAAAAATTAAAGACAACATAACCTTGTAAAAGGACCGGTTTTGTGACAATATGCCACATATGCCTTTGGACTGAATTCAATACATGTAAATCTTACTGTTTTGAAGGCAACAAAGTGTATTCAAGTGTTTCTAAGTTTACATGAAACAACGCTGAATCGCATTACGTGTTGAAGGTTCAACATTGTTTTATTAGAGGAAAGAGAAGAATGTCCAGATAGATCCACACTTCCTGTGTATAGTCAGGGCAAATATTCCCACGGAGAATCAATTGGCTGGCGTCTGGTCTAGTTGAGGAGAGACCAGCACTTTAATTACATCTAGATTGTGTATTTTGTGCGTGGCTGTGTTGGGGTGGGGTGGGGCGGTGTTCAGGTGGTTATAGCTTTGCAAACGGACAATGCAACAGAATCATCCAGCCTGTGATAAGGAAACGTCCATAATCTCCCTCATAACTAACTTCACGAGAACAATTGATGATGGGAGATGTGATCAATAGTCAGCGATATCAACATTCAATCAAGTCCAGTTATTATTTGTACCATACTGAAAGGGGTTAACTGGATTTGTTTGTTCAGTGACTGTGATTGATGTCAGTCTCCATGGATCCTAATGATGTCACTGGATGGTTTCCCTCTTCTATTAGTAAGGGGCTTCTTGCAATGATTTATCCCATCGTATCAGCAGATACATTACCTTCAACACTAACAGGAATCAGCAGTTGCAGAGACAGGGAGAGGAGAGGTCAGAATCTGAGAGTAGACTGGAATGTTCTAACAATGGATCAGAATCTGAGAACAGTAGACTGGAATGTTCTAACAATGGATCAGAATATGAGAACAGTAGACTGGAATGTTCTAACAATGGATCAGAATATGAGAACAGTAGACTGGAATGCTGCACCAATGGCTCAGAATCTGAGAACCCCAGGATGGAATGCTACAACAATGGACAGGAGTTTATCCTCGGGTCTTCTGTATGTTTCCTGGTATTGGAACATATTATCATTTCGGATATATGGTGTACTTCTGATTATTCAGGCTGGTTACTATCCCATGCTTGCTATTGTTGGTGTTCCTGGTAAGTCTTGTCATCTCTATCTACTTATTAATCCCATAAGCCATGGTGAACTTCAGTGCTATTTTTGTTAACTTGGAAAAGTTGGAAACGACTGTCTTCAGTTTCAAATGCAAGTCCATTCATTCCCACAAATTTCAAAACCGCCCACACCCCCGCCCTCACACACATCTGTGGACAAGACTGTTCAAAATCTGGAAATATCTATTTGCCCTGAATTGATTTATGTATTCACATTCTCTCCATCACCAAACAGACCCACTACCAGCTTCATGGTATCCCCATTCCCCAGCTTGACATTTTTGCAGTTGCTCAATCCACATTATACGTGCCTTAGAAAATTTCAGACTTCATGGTTCCAGCTCTCTTCTAGTCACTCTTTCCATTACAATGTTTCCATCATGACCTTGTTCTTGTCTCTAAAGTAAATTAATGTCAGGGACACTGTGTCAGAATAGTAATGTCGCTGACCACATCATTCAGTGGTCCAGGTTATACACTAAAGACATTGTTTCAAATTCTATCTCAGATGATGAGAGAACTTAAACTCAAATGATAGGAACTGGAAGTAAAAGCAAATTTCACTTATATAACCCCACTAGCATTTGTTGATAAGCTAATCTATTTCACTGATGTCCTTTGGTAAAGAAATCTCACATTATTACCTGGTCTGGATAAAGACGACGTCAGGTCCACAGCAATGTGCTTTGCTTTATACTGCTTTCAGGAATGGCCTTGCGTTAAAGGGCATTTAGCGAGGTCAACAAACGGTGCCCTTAACAGCGATGCAGACATCCTATCTAATGACAACACTAAACGTTGGGGAAAAAAGAACGATGCGAGAGATCAGGAGAATGAGAAAGTGCCAGAGAAACTGAGCAAATTTGGCAGCCTCTTATTGAGAGAAAAATAGAATTGACCTTTCGAGTCCAATGACCATCCATCAGAAGTGCACACAACTGGGAAATAGCGTGATTGATGTTGGTGACAGGGATGTCTGTTGTGAAGGGGAGAAGGGGGGATTTGAACAGAAAGAGAAAGAGAGAGATAGAGAGAAAGAAGCAAATTGAGGAATTGTTCATGACCAGCTGGAATGGAAATAAAAATCAAGATTAATCTTATTTATTTTTTTCCTGTTGCCATATTAACAAAATAATGTCCCTGTATGGTATACATCAAAGTCACGGTTTGAATTGAGTTATGTCCCATTGTATCCCTTTCCTAAGAGTAATGATCTTTTTAAAAAATCATTAATGGGATATTGGGACAGCATGTCATTCCCTTTCCACGTTGTCCTTGAGAAGCTGTTGGTGCGCTGCCTTCCTGACCACTGCAGTCTGTGGGCTGTAAGCATTCAAAGCTTAGTTCCGTTTGGTTTAATTTCTTCGAGACTTTATGGTGAATGATATAACTGAGTGGTTGTGATTGGACGTTTCAAACAGCAGCCGAGAGTTAACAACATTGTTATGGGTCTAGAGTCACATGCAAGCCCGATCACGTGAAGGTGATAGATCTCATTCCTTGAAGGGCATCAGTGTGCCAGGTAGGCTTTTCTGACAATCGTTTCATTGTTTCTTAATTCGTGATATTTTATTGAACTCAAATTCCAATATTTGCTGTGGTGGGAATTGAATCTGTGCTCTGGGTCATTATCTGGGCCGCTGCATTAATAATCCGGAGATAATACAGCTAGACCATCGCCTCCTCACCATCTCCAACCATCTCCAATGGCAGTAGTGATGATGCTGTTGGAGTGGCTGTGCTGAAGTATTGCAATTTGCAAGGCAAAGGAATGACTTTGTAAAAAAACATACCATCCTTCTCATTTTGTATTTATGAGAAGGGGAGATAATGGGAAGTGCTCTTGGTGAAAAGGAGCTGGATGTCCTTGGTCATGAGTCACTGACAGAATTCAGACAGTGAAGCAAGTAATCAGCACAGGATATTGTATAACGTCCTTCATTGAAACATGATTCAAATATCGGATTGAAGACACCTCCCTGCAGTTGTAGACAGATATTGAGACAGCACGTGGTGCATTGTGAACAGATTTAATCTCCATTGTAAGGAATGATCTCCTTGTCACAGTGAGATAGTGTAAAGGAGTTTGACCAGACTAATCCCTGCAGTGATGGTACCATGAGGAGAGTGTGAAGGAAATGAGTGTTTAATCTGTAATTCTGCAAAAGATTAAAAAGTGATTGCATTAAAACCTGAGCGTCTTGAACCAGGACTCATTATTCCCATAACAAAACAATGATACCGTGAAATATAACGTGTTTTCCTGCAGTATATGTTTTCATATGTGTTTTGATACGTTGATAGGAAAGGTTTAGCAGGATATGGGCCAAAGGCAGGGAAATGGAGTTAACATGAATGGACATTTTGGTTGGCATAGTCCAATTTGGGCTAGAGGGCCTGTTTTCCTGCTGTTAAACTCTATGACTCTCTGATAGTTTACAATCTCTGTGGAGACCCCATGCTGATTGTGAGAGAGCTGCAGATTCTGAGTGAACTCCCACCATCTCAACGTACAGCTGGAGTGAGACGCTTCACTAAGCATGATGCTGTTCACAAACATGACAGCAGATAAACTCTGAAAGAGTTGGCCATTCCCAAACGTTTCTGATCTCCATGCAGAAAATGAGCCTGTCTTCTCGGAGATGGCAGATGCCTCCTTATGACTTGGGACAAGCCATCCGGTGTGCTCCTCTCCATCAGCAAACCACATTAATGTAACACATGTGTAAGCATTAGATATGGAGCCAGGAGGAAGAACTTGGAGCAGTCTGTCTGTGCAGTCGCTGCTTCATCGGTTTGTCGTGTTGCAGCATCAATGACATCCTCCTATTTCAGTGGAACAGTTTGGAGGGGCTGAATGGTCTCTTCTTTTCATGTGTCAGTTTCTCGAGGGGTTATATGTCCTCCTCCTCATCCCAGGGAAGAGGTTCACTATTGGGTGACTCATGGTAGCTGCTAACCAGCGTGTTGTGCTAACGAGCCTCGTTATCGTCCTGTGTAATAATAGACAACCAGGAGGCTGGAAGAACACAACAAGCCAGGCAGCATCAGGAGGTGAAGAAGTCAATATTTCTGGTATAACTGCTCTTCAGAATTGGGGGTGGGAGTAGGGGAGGTGCAGATAAAGAGAGAAAAATGGTCGGGGCTGGGGAGAGCAGGGGAAGAGGAATTGAAATGGGTGGTGACTGGGAGCTCACGTCAGTCCCTTTGGGCCCGGCTGTGATGGTTGGGAAAATGTGCCCTAAGTTTATGTTTGGTCTCCCCAATGTAGAGAAGACCACATCGGAAGCACCTGATGCAGTACTCTAGGTTTGAAGGGAGGCAGGTGAATCTCTGTTTCACCTGGAAGGACTGTTTGTGGCGCTGGATGGAGGTGAGAGTGATTGTGTGCCAGCAGGTGATGCAGCTTTTCCGTTTGCAGGGTCAGTTGTCAGTGGGGATTGGAGGATTTAGTGGGGAGTGTGGCACGTACCAAAGATTAGTGAAGGGAATGGTCCTTGTGGAAGATGTGCCAGGTGTTGGGATCAAGCCTAGTTTACGTTATCTGGTGCCCCCAATGTTGTCTTCTCTACATCGGCGATCCCAAATGTAAACTAAGGGGATGTTTTGCTGAGCATCACAGCTGGGCCCGTAAGGGCTGAGCTGACCTCCCAGTCACTGCTTATTTCAATTCCCCCTCCCACACCCTTTCCAACGTAGCCATCCTTGACTTCCTCCATTGACACAATGAAGCAAACCGCAAATTGGATGAACAACACTTCACCTTTCGCCTGGGCAGCCTCCAGCCCGGGGGACTCAACATTGAGTTCTCCAATTTCAAATAACCTCCCCTCCAATCCCCCAAAACATTTCCAGCCCGTTCTCCGCCCCTCCATTCCTCTTTTCAGCCATTCTTTCATCTCCCAACTGGATTCATTCCTCCCATCGACCAACGCGGTCATAACCTCTACTGTTTTTTCACCTATCCCAACCTCACCATCCTGTCTCCACCTTCCTCACCCCGCCTCTTTAAATGTAGACCCCCTTAACCAGCTCCCTCCCCACACACACACATTCCTCGTCCTGAAGAAGACTTTTACTCAAGTTGTTGATTTCACACCTCCTGATGCCGCCTCTCTTGTTCTGGCGTCTTGACTGTCTACTTTGAATTCCAACATTTGCAGATTTAAAAAAAAATCTCAGAGAGTGAATGGGCTGTGTCTCTTGTTATCGAATAATTTCGATGGGCTGAATGGCTTTCTCACATTCCAATGAAATCAGCTTGAGATGCTGCATGAGTTCCTCTTTCTATACTGTGGAAATGTTCAGGGTCCAGCAGTGCTGACACAAGAATGTTACCTGCACGTTAACAGCATGAGCTTGAATATTGTCCAGGTTCTGATGCTTTATTGATCTTCACTGAACATCTTCACTTCTGATCGAATTACGGAAGGAAAGACAATGATGAAGCAGCTGAAGATATTTGTGCTGAGGAAGCTACCCTTAGGATCACCCACAGAGATATCCAGGGACTGAGAGGATTGATGTCCAACAGCCACATTGTGTTCTGAATGATTCCCCACAACCAGTGGGGATTTTCCAACTGATTACTATTAAGTTCAGTTTTGTTCTGACCCTTTGAAACTTTGCTCATTCAAATCTTGATGTAATGTCAGGGCCAGTCACTCTGACACTGTGTTCATATCTTTTGCTCATGTAAATAGGCCAAGGTATACGTGAGGGGAGTCTTTCCTTCTCTCAGAGGAGAGTGATTGTTGGTGCCACTCTATCCCAGACATTTGCAACCCTGAAATGACTGGGAGGGGTAAGGAGGGTGTCAATTAATTTTGAGAGTGTCGAGGGCTACAAAGATTTGAGCATGAAATAGAAATTGCTGCCAAGAGGAGGTCAGCTCTGACCTTACTGAAGGGAAGGGCAGATTTCAGGAGCTAAATAACCTCATGTTATTCCAACATTCCCCAGAGTCCATTCAGTTTGTAGCCTCTTCCATTTCCGATGTTACTGACCTGAAGCAGCTGAATAGACGGATCCTGTCACTGCATTACAGGATATTGGAGCTGCATGATCTATTCTCGATAGAATTGTATACGTTCAATGGGCTGATTGGCCACCTCCTGTAACTGTATATCAGGCTCCCGGGTTTGAAAAGCCTTATCTTGTCCTGGTGTAACTGAAATCCATATCGACTGAATCTACCACCCTAGCAGGAAGTGAGCACTGCAGATGCTGGAGATCAGAGTCCGCAAGTGTGGTACTGGAAAAGCATGGCAGGTCATGCAACATCCGAGGAACAAGATAATCGATGTTTTGGGCATTCCTGATGAAAGGCTTATGCCCGAAATATCGATTATCTTGTTCCTGATGACCTGCTGTGTTTTATCCAGTGCCACATTTTTCGACGTCTACTACCCCGACCTAGTCAACCTGCCTGGTCACAGCATCAATTAAATTTAAGAAATTTTTCAAGCATGATCTCCCATGCACAAAGCCAATCTCAATATTCCTAATCAAACCTTGTCTTTCCAAATTAATATACATCTTATCCTTCAAAATTTTCTCAATTTTAACAGATGTTAAACTCACTGTTCATAGTTTCAAGGCTTTGTTTTCAGTCATTCTTAAGTAAGGGCACAATATTTGATATCCTCCAGCCTTCCAGGATCTAAACTCTGGTTAATGATGACCAAAATCATCAGCCAGGTCCCACGCAAATGCTTCTCTAGTCCCGTACAGTGTTGTTAGATATATCTGGTAAGGGACGTGAGATTTATTCATCCTCAAGCATTTTAGTACGTCCAGTACCTCCTCTACTGTGACATGGACTGTCCCTAAGAAATCACCATGAACTTCACCAAGTTCCTAATTATTCATGTCTTTCTCAATGTTCAACACGTCAGAGAAATTTCCGTTGATGATCTCGCCCATCTCTTATGGTTCCACACATACATATCACTTTGGTCATTGAGGGGTCCTATTTTCTCACTAGTTATTGTTTTTCCTTCAATATACTAAATGTACCATTTTGGACTCATCTAAATCTTCTCAGCCAAGGCTCTTTCATGTCCCCTTTTCGCACTACTGATTTCCTTCTTCAGTAAATTCCTGCATCCCTTATATACCTCCAGGGATTCACTTGATCCAGCTGCCTGGAACGGAGCTGCTTTTTTTCTGGTCAAAGCCTAAATATCTCTTGTCATCCAGGGTTCCCCATTCCTGCCAACTTTCCTTTCACCTCCACAGTAACAAATAGACCTTGAACTCCAGTGTCTCACCTGCCAGAGATCCCTTTGCCGGCAACGAACTATTCCAGCAAACCCCTGCAAACTCCTACCTAATTCCATCTAAATTGGTCTTTCCCCAATTTAGAACTTGAAGCTGTGGACCAGTTTTGTCTCTCACCATAAATATGTGAAAATTAATAGAACTATGGCCATTGGTTCCAAAGTGCTCCCACACTGTCACCTCCGTCACCTGTTCTGTCTTATTTCCGAAGAGTAGGTCGAATTTTGCCCCTTCCTGAGAAGGCCCAACTACATACTGCTTTAGGGAATTTTCCTGGCGCAATTAACGGCTTCCACCCCACCAAATCCCTTAACGCTCTGGCAGTGCCAGTCAATGTTATAAAAATTAAAATCACCAAATATGACAATCCTTTTGCTTTTGCATGTCCCACCTCTCTGCCAGTATATTAGTTACCCTAATTCCTGGTGACTATTTCGGGGCCTATAGTACAGCCCCATAACATCACCATGCACCTTCCTATTTATTAGCGCCATCCACAAATTCTCGCTGTTTGATCCTTCAGTTATTTGAAACCTGATTACTGCTGTGATACTCCCCTTCATCAGAAAAACAACTCCCCACCCCCCTTTTCCACCATTCTCTGTCCTGCCTAAAGGTATACCCTGGCACATCAACCTGCCAGTTCTGTCCCTTTCTTAGCTATGTTTCTTTAATGCCTGTAATATCCCAGTCCCACATAACTATCAATGCTCTGAGTTCTTCGCCCTTACCTGTCAATCCTCTTCCATTGAAATAAATGCAATTTAATAAAAACATGCATTGTTGTTCCCTGTTATGTTCCAGCCTGATCCGTCTTTTCACTTCACTGTTTCTGATTACAATATCTCCTTCCAGCCTCGCACTTGCCTCCCTGCTCGTGATGATCTCACCCCCTGCCAATCTCGTTTAAACCCTCCCTTGGTGCACGAGCAAACCTGCCTGCCAGGATATTGGTCCCCCCTCCAGTGCATGTGCCACCTGGCCCTGTTGAACAGGTCAACTCTGTCACTGGAAAGTCCCCAATGATCTAAAAATCTGAGTGCCTTCCCCGTGCATCAATTATTTAGCTATGCATGTATCTGCCATATCCTTCTCTTCTTCCTTTCATGAGCTCATGAAACAGGAGGTAATCAGGGGATTACCACTTCGAGGTCTTGGTTTTTAACTTTTCCCCTAGCTCTCCGTAATCACACTGGAGGACCTCATTCCTATATCTACGTGTATCATTTGTGATGCCAACGTGCACAATGACTTCCGGCTGCTCACCCTCCCCCTTGACAACGTTTTGCTGCCGCTTGGAGACATCCTGAGACCTGGCACCTGGGACGTAGCACAACTTGTTGGATTCCCGTTTGAGGCCCCAGAATCTCCAAAGTGTCCCTCCAACAATCGACTCTCCTATCTCTAAGACACTGTTTAAATTTACAGTTTCCCGCTATGCTCCAAAACCAGTGGTAGTACCACCAATTTGGCTACTGCTGCTTTCCCTTGAACGGTCATTCCCTCCAACAGTATCAGAAGTGGTATACTTGTTTTAGTGGGGCATGGCCACAAGGGATAGCTGCACTCTCTGCCTACTCCCTTTGCCATTCCAAACCTACTCTTTGCCTGGAACACGATAGGGAGCAAGAACTGACTGTTGGATTAAATTGTGTTTATTTAAATGCAACAGGGCAGACAGGTAAGACTGATGAACTCAGGGCATGGATGTTTATGTGGGACTGTGCCATTATAGTCATAACAGAAACATGGTCAGGGTGGGTCTTGGCCATGACCCCCACACTAAAGCAGTTATATGTGAAGTTTGCAGCATCTCCAATAATCCTGAGTGTATCCAACTCCAGCTCTCAAACATGGTCTCCCAGGAGCTGCAGCTGGGTGCACTTTCCACAGGTGTAGTCAACAGGGACGGTGGAAATCTATGAGCTCCCACATCCCACGGGATGAACGTGCAACTGGCCGAACTGCCATCTTGACTGCTGTTATACTAAATTAAAATGACTTTATTTGACTTTCCTGTACTTTGTTTCTGAGCTGCTGCTGTCTGAAGCCTTTCTAACCAATGACTTACTACATACTCTGCTACCAACTGCATTTTCCCCACTCCTCCACCTTTACCTTTGTTTCAGGAAGAAGGGAGACACTACAGTAATGCAATGTTTATGCCTTAGACATTCCTTGACACCAAGCCCATGACGACCTGCTCTCCAGAGCACGTAATTACTTGTACTTGGAAGGTGTCTTGCTGAGTCTTCCTCCTGCTGGTGGTGACTGTGCTGAGGCAAATATTCACCCCAACAGCCAATCCGTTGTCGCAGTCCCCTGTTCCTTTCTGTCTATTAATACTGCATTTATGAAATCCTTGAATCCGTCGATTGCATTCCAAACTGTGTTTCACTCCAAAGGGAGAGAAGTTATGTTCCAATGAACACAGGGCTGTTGGAAAAAGAATTGCATTAGACATTGGAGCAACATTCTTGCTATCTGTCCACTAAGTCTGCTTTTCTGTTCAATTCCATTATATTTATTCTGATAATCCCCATTCTACTTGACTCCATTTTCCAGATAACAAACCCTTGTTTAATAATCAATCTGCCTCAGCCTTCAAGATATTTAATGATCTAGCCTCAACAGCCCTCAGAATTGTCTACAATTGCTTCCCTCTCACTGCTGGGAGACTTGGTGGTCTTTCGTCCTTATTTCTAGCACTCTATGAGAGTTGTGCCAACGTTAGATGTTATCGTGTCCCATCACACCTTCGCTGTGGCCAGAGACAAGAGTAAAATATAAAATGTCAGAGCCTATGCGCTTCTCCCTCATCTCCCGCATTAGCCTAAGTTACAGCTCACCCGGATCTGGGGATTTGTCCACCCTTTAACCTGCATAAACTTTGAATTCTTCCTTAGCTTCTGTATCAAATCGTTCAAGGGGCACACTGTCACTCTCCTGAATCCAGGAACTGCTTCTGCCAACTGAAGACCGATATGAAGCCCGTGGTTAACATATCCTGTGGCTCCGTGCACAAGCTGCCCCCTTTGTCTCTATTACCCCCCCCCCCCTTCTTTGTGCTGTTACCCTCTGCCTCTTAACAAACTGATATAATGTCTTAGGATTCTCGTTAATCTTACCCACTAATGCTTTATCACGATTCCCCTTCTGCTCTTCTACTGAAGTTTTAAGATTAGCCCGACTCTTTCTATAGTCATTGAGTGCATCCATTGACTTCGTACTTTTTACCTGATTTCAGCTTCTCTTTCGTTTTTAATTCTGTTCTGATTTTTTTGTTGACACCCGAGGTTCTCTGGGCTTGTTTTCCAAATTTTCATCTTTCGTGTAACACATTCGACGGACACTCTTATTAATTACATTTTGATTAACTGATTCCCCAACCCCCCGCTACACACTGTTCTGCAACAGTTTCACTCAGAAGCCACTGTACTCTGGACAGATTCCGTCATATGTTTTCATAAAATCGGTCTCCCCAATCCAAAAACCTTTTATTTACCAGATAGTGCATTTCAAAAATCTTTTCCTTACCAAACATAAAATGTATGATGTCATGGTTACTGGCCGTATACTGCTCTCCCAATCCTGCCTGCAATATCCTGACTGGCTTCATTCCCCACAGTGAGGCACATCACTGCCGCACGCATTGTTGTATCTGCTCCATGATGATACAAGGAGTTTCTGGAATACATTTCAAGGCATCTGTCCCCTCTTAAAATATTACCAGTGCCTGAATTAATGCTTGGAAATGAAATGCCTGTGTATAATGAACCTATTATTGTTTTGACACTCCTCAGTCAATTGGTTTTATATCTGCTCCTGTACTTTCTTTTATCTGGGGGTCTATAATATGTCCCCAGCAGTGCCTCTGCCATGGTTTTGATCCTGAGCTCTAACCACCATGCTCATTAGAAGATCTTTCCAAGATATCGTCCCTCCTTACTGTAGAAACTGACTCCATAGCTAATAATGCAGCACCACCTCCTATTTAACCCTTCTTCTGTCCTGTCTATAGTTCTTGTACCACAAGATATGGAGTTGTCAACCCTGTCCTCCCTCAAACGCATCTCTGTAATGGCAACAATGTTACATTTCCACATGTCACCTTGTTACCTTATCACATCTGTCTGTCCGATAACATTCCCAGCATTAAGGTAAAGCACATCCACCCGGGAATGTAGCACCTGGAATGCTCTGTACCTCGGAGTTTTTCAGTTATTCACTGTTCCTTATCAAGCTGCCCAACTCATGAAACAAAACTGTAACTCTGGGACTGAATTAGTATTTGTTGAAATGCAATTTAGTTTTTAATAGATGTATTAATGTAATGCAATTTTCCAGAACTGAGCAGTCTGCTCCACATACAATGAGTTTCTGCTGATTAATTCCCTGCTCAGTGTGCAGAGGGGATAGCTGTCAGTAATAGGGAAAATGAGGACTGCAGATGCTGGAGATCAGAGCCGAAACGTGTGGCACTGAAAACGAACAGCCAGTCATAAACATCTGAGGAGCAAGAGAGTCAATGATTTGGGCATCACCCCTTCATCAGGACCGCATTCATGCCTTCCAATATTTTTCATTCCGTTGTTCACAGGATATTGGGAACCATACATGCTCAGTGAAGTAGCATCGTACATAGCCCTGAAATGGAAAGCAGTTAATCAGTTGGTTGGTCAGGGAGTAGACCATTTCAGGTGAAGTACAGACTAATTGAAGTACAAACATAAAAATAGATAAATCCCCTGAGCCAGAGGGGAAACACCCTAAGTTGCTACAGGAGGTGAGAGAAGAGATTTCTGCATATTTGGCGATGGACTGTGCGTCTTCACTCTCCATTGGAGAAGTGCCAGATGATTGAGGGAGGCAAATGTTACACTCTTGTTCATGAAAGAGAATTGATATAATCCTTAGAATTACAGTCCAGTCAGTCTTACATCAGTATTGGGCAACGTAATGGAGGGGATTCTGAGAGACAGGCATTGTGATTACTTGGAAAATCATAGCTTGATTAGAAATAGTCAGCATGGCTTTGTGACGGGCAAGTCATGCCTCACAAACCTTATGGAATTCTTTGAGGATAGGATCAAACACATTGAAGAAGGGAGAGAAGTGGATGCGGTGTGCATGGATTTTAACAAGGCGTTTGACCACGTTAGCCATGGGAGATTCATTCAAAAGGCAATGAGGCTTGGGATACGGAGAAACCTGTCTGTCTGGATACAGAATTGACTGGCCCAGAGACACTATGTGGTAGTAAACGGGAAGTATTCAGTCTGCAGCTCGGATAAAAATTGGCGATCTTTAGGATTCGGTTGTGGGAACTCTGCTGTTTGTGAGTTTTTAAAAATAATTTGGATGAGGGAGTGGAAGGAAGGGCTATTATATTTGTCAATGGAACAAAGTTCGGTAGAATTGTGGATAGTGTGGAGGGCTGTTGTAGTTTGCACTGGGACATTGACAGGATGAAGAACTGGGCTGATACGTGGCAGGTGGATTTCAACTTGGAAAAGTGTGAAGCGATTCATTCTGGAAAATTAAATTTGAATGCACAATACAGGATAAAAGATAGGTGGTGCTCGTCAGGTCCCCAAAAATTCACTCTCCTGTCTAGGCACCTTCACTTGCCACCACAGAAATGCAAGACCTGTGCCCAAAACTCCACCACCCCCCCCCCCCCAAGGCCCGAAAGATCCTTTCACATCCATCAAGGTTTCACCTGCAGTTCAAAACATGTCACCTACTGTATCCATTGTTCCTAATGCGGTCTTCTATACGTTGGGGAGGTAGGACCTCTACTCGCAGAGCACTTCAGAGAACATCTCTGGGACCCCCACACTAAGCAACCCCGCTGCCCTGTGGCAGAACGCTTCAATTCCACCTTCCACTCTGCTGAGGACATGCAGGTCCAGGGCTTCATCCATCGCCACTCCCTTACCACCTCATCTTCGACCTCGGGACACTCCAACCTATGGCATCAATGTGGATTTCACCAGTTTCCACATTTCCCCTCCTCCCACCTTATCACAGTTCCAAACTTCCAGCTTAGCACCGACCTCATGACCCGTCCCATCTTTTTATTCAAAGTGGGATTGCATTTTTTTTTAGATTCCCGACAGAGTGGAAGCAGGCCCTTTGGATCAACAAGTCCATACCAAACCTCCAAAGAGTAACCCATTTCTCTCTGACTAATGCACCTATGGGTAATTTAATATGGCCAATTCACCTGGCCTGGACATCTTTGGACTGTGGGAGAAAACCGGAACACCTGGAGGAAACCCATGCAGACATGTGGAAGAATGTGGAAACTCCACACAGAGAGTCGACTGAGGCTGGAATCGAAACTGGTCCCTGGGAATGTGAGGCAGCAATGCTCAAAACTTAGCCACCGTTCCCACATGTCCACCTTCCCTCCCACCTATCTGCTCCCCCCTCCCCTCCGATGTATCACCATTGCCCACACCTCCATCCAACTATCGCACTCTCAGTTACCTTTCCCCAGCCCCAACCACTCCCATTTATCACTCCACCCTCATGGGTCCCATTTTTTATTTCTGATGAAGGGCTTTTGGACGAAATGTCGATTTTCCCGCTCCTTGGATGCTGCCTGAGCTGCTGTGCTTTTCCAGCTCCAGCCTCATGACTCTTCCTTCCAGCATCTGCTGTCTTCGGTTTCGCCTTGATAACATCTCCTCTCAGTGCCTGTCAAGGTTGCAGATGTATGGAGTCTGGGAGGTAGGCCAGATGACATCACCGTAAGTAATTTGTGTGGTGTGCTTCTGACACTCCATGTCCACACATCTGCTCTCTGGGCCAGGGTCTGACTGAAGATGCATTTGTAAAGCATGGTTGCTAGCGAGTCAATGATGTCTAATTTGGACAGCATTTGTTCTTATAGAGAGACCATTGATAGCCTGGTGGATAGTTTCCACCCGGCCCAAGGTGGAGTCCAAATGATTTGTTGTGAAATAATGCTTGAATGGCTGCCCTGAATCACGTGGTCGTGCTCTGGATACATTTAGGTGCAGGCCAAGATCTCACTAAGTGCCTCAGGCAGCTATGAGGTTCAGTAACACTCTGCCTGAATTCAGATCCTTTCAAATCTATTTTCAACGAAGCTTATGATTGCAAGGTGATGAGTTTATGGTCCGAACAATTATCAGATATTTGCTATGTTTCAGGAATTGCGCAAAACTAAGATGTGAAGTATGATTATTCAACCAAACAATAATTGCATCATCTCTGAAAACAATGAGCTTGATGTTATATTTATGGAACAAAAATACAAACTCCTGTCAACATTTAATGACTCATAAATAAAGAATGCACATTTTATTTTATTTCGAGCAAAGAATATGCTATCTGACTATAGACGTGATTACAATTGCATACTCATTGTCGGTATTCAAATAAATACATTGTCACACCAACATTTGGAAAGTGCTTAGTGTCTGACCGATTTCATATTTAGATTGAAAAAAATAATTGAACAGTCATATAGAAAAACCGTTCTTATATATTTAAATAACAGTCAGTTTAATTTCTCACTTAAATGTACGACGTTCAGAAATGACAATAATTCTACATGCACTGTGAATATTAACTTAAATAAATGATTTGTGATATTACATTGTAGCTAACAATAATTTGAAATCTTGTACTTTTTTAAAAGAATGAATGGCATTTAATGCGAAATTTGGTTTGTGATAAAAAATGATGAACATATTTCCGTATGAGATAAAAGTCAAACATATACAAAGTGTTTTGTGCCAAAGCAAAGAAATATTTGTTTTAGTAATTGGGATACAAGATTTAAAATATTTAAGTGCTGAGTAATAATTAGACTTTATCATCAAGCTGACATTGCAATACTTGCATTTTAAATGGTTATGCTGCAGCAAATACGATCAGATATTTGCCAACATTTACAAAAGGAAATAAACAGATACTGATGTTGACTTGCGTCTGTACATGATAGATTATGGAACTTTAATGGACAGAAGGAAGTTATTGGACCACTGCGTATGCATCAGCTCCGGAAATGTCTCCCAAACTCCTCGCATTTGCCATCCAGTCTCTGTAGCCCTTTACATTCGTAACTTACAAATATATATCCAGTTCCTTTTTGAATCTTCATTCACAAATCTCCCAGGCACAACATTTTAAATTCGAACAAATCTCTCAATAAAGAAGTTTTTCCTTATGTCACTCCTAGCTCTTGTGCTGACAATCTTGAAACTATAACTCAGAGATGCTGTAATGCCAACGAACAGGAAGAGAGTATTCGTATTTTAAACTGTCATTTTTTCCATGATTTTGAACACTGCAATAAGTTCACAGCTTTGTCCGTTCAGCTTAATGAAGAGTAACCCTAATTGTTCGCATCCTACCTTTAACCCGTTTGTTCATTCCAGTTGTCATTCCGAATATTTATAAGGTTACTGGGTATACTCCTACAAAGTAATGTGTGTTTGTCTGTGTGTCTGTGTGTGTCCGTGCGTGTGTGTGCTAATGTGTGCATTTGTGTGCATACGTATGTCTGTGTGTGCACGTATGTTGTGTGTGTGTGTGTGAGAGAGAGAACAATCCGCTGGAATGTCTGAATTACTCCCAGTGCCACGTGGAAAAGAGGTAATGATTAGGAAGGTGATATAGTTTAACATGTGGTTAAAGACCGAGTACAGGCGTGAAATTTTCAACTTTTGGATCATTAGGTTCTCTTCCAGGGCAAGTGAGAGCTTTCAAAAATGGACAGTTTGCATCTTAACTGGAGGAGCACCAGCATCCTTGTGTGGGAGTTTGTTAGTGGAAATTGGGTGGAATTAAACTTTTAAACCAGGAGGCTAGGAACCAAAGCAGCAGGTCAGAAACTGAGAGAAAGTAGGGGTGAATAGGACAGCAGGCATGGCCAGTCTCATGACCATGATGAAGGGTGCATCATGTCAGTTCAAAATGTGAGTTGGAGATTGGAATAAATGACAGAGATGAGGCACATAATTATCAGGATTAAACAAATACGATTGGACAGTGTGGGGGATGTGAGGGAGTGAAGTGTGTGAGATCAGGAAGCTAGTGTACAAAAAGTATGATAAGGGAAAGACAAACCAATAAAACGTATTTAAAACTTTGTACCTAAGAGCAAAGCCTATTCGGAAAAATATTGATGAGCTGACAATAGGTACAGAGATAAATGTTTATGACCTGGTGCAGATTGCTGAAACATGGTTACAGGGAGATCAGGGCTGGGCAGTGACATGTCCAAGGGCACTCACTATTCCGGAAGGTTAGACAAGGAGGCGCAAGAGGTGGAATTGATGTATTGGTTAAGGATGATATCAAGGCGGCATTAGGAAATGATATTGTCAGGATGGAACGGCATGTAAATCAGTCCAGGCGTAAATAAAAAGCAAGAGAAGAAACCTTTTGGGAAAAGAAAAGTTCAGCCACTGTTCACCAGAAGCATTTCTGAATTCGGAAATAATGACAGCTGTTGACAAGGGCACAACATTGGAAGAACGTGCACATTGACTCAATTAATCAACTTCGCAAAGGGAGTCTCGAAGAACAATTCGTAGACTGTATGAAGGATTGTTTTTGAGAGCAACATATCATGGATTCGACCAGTGAACGGGTTACTTCAGATTTGATATTATGTGACATGGAAGGATTGATAAATGATCTTACAGTTAAGGGTCGTCTTGGACGCAGTGACCGCAACACGCTGTAGTTTCAAACTCAGATTGAATGTATAAGGACAAGAGTCACATATGAAGGTTTTAGTGTTGAGCAATGATAATTATACTGGGTTAAGGAAGAAGTTGGCTTGGGTGGACTGGCCAGGAAAAAAACAAAACAAAACTATGAAGGGCAGGACAGATTTTTAAAAAAGTAAAGACAAAAGGAGATACTAAATAACCTCACAATTAAAGTATATTGGTGAGTGGAAGAGGAATTGCGTAATGGAGAAACATCATTCATGATATGACATGGAAATCAATAATAGCTGGAGGGAAAAGTCTCGGGCAAATCACATTACACAAGTTAGTCACACTCTGGAGAACTGGGCAAGGCAGTGGCTTGGTGGTGTTATCGGTGAACTGTTAAGTGAGACACCCAGCTAATGTTCTGATGCCCTGGATTTGAATTCTGCCATGGTAGATGGTGGATCTTGAATTCAAATGTGAAATTAAGAGACTGATGGTGATCGTGAATCGATTGTAAGGGAAAACTCAGCTGGTTCACTAATATCCTTGAAGGAAGGAAACTTCCATCCTTATCATAGGTTCATCATTCTCTGGTTGTTGACATTTCTACTTATCTCCGATATAAAAAAGTATTCCCTTAACTATGAGACTATGCCTTTGGGTCCTTTCCCTGCTAACAATAGAAGCATCTTTCTGACATCTGCTCTGGACAGCCATTTAGTATTTTGAATGATTCAATTACATTCCTTCATCCTTCTCAACTTCAGCGAGTTTAATCCCAGAGACCTCATATGTTAGGCTTTTCAGTCCTGATGCCATTCCTGTGAACTGCCTCTGAACATGCTCGGGGCAGTCTACCCTTCCTGAGATATGGGGCCCAAAACATCACACAATAATCCAAAGGTAGTCTGATTAGAGCCGTATTGAGTCTCAGAAGTACATCCATGCTTTTTTATTCAAGTCCTCTAAAAAAAATGTCATCATTGTATTTGCCTTTGAGACCAATCCTGCCACCTGAAATAATGAACTTATCATTCATAATAACAAATTACCATGGAGTTACAAAAATGAACAATGATTAAAGTATGCTGGGAAATGGATCCCATCCTTGAGAAAACTGTCTGTGCTAAACCACATGCTGTAGAATCCAGACAGGCTGTAGCTACGCACAGACAATTTGTGAACAACCCCGACAGCTACAGACCACGAAATTCAAACCCGGAGTTGAACTTGAATGGGACAATGGAATGCCTCTCTTGGGCCATCAATGTGCCAACCCTTGGTTAGGTCTGATTGATCAGAGTTGTCCAACATAGTCATTCTGTTGACAGATCCTCCATATCCTCCCAAAATGAGGTGAAGACTCTGAAGAACGAGAATCACCGCAAAACCCCACTTAGGGCAGTAAATCGAGAATATTCACCAAAGCAGAATATACCTCCAGGTGCATCATAAGAAGAACAATTCAGCGCGTGGAGCACGGCAATGTTCTGTTGTGATGGTATACGATCATACAAAGTTAAGTTAAAGCATTAAGTAGTTTATAGTGTGTTTCATTACGTTATAGTACAATTTATTGTTCTAATGTTAATTGTGTTCAATAAACAGATGTTTATGTTTATGAGTCGACTCACAGTTCTTTTGGTGAATATAACATGTTAAAACACACTGTGTCGTGATATAAAAGTTTCCTAACAATTCTCTTTGCACTTGAGACAGAAGAATTTTCCCGCATTTAGAAAATAGTCCAAACCGGTATTCTTCTTACCAAAGTGCATGACCTCACACTTACCCCCATTGTACTCCATCTGCCACTTCTTTGCCCACTCTCCTAACGTGTCTTTTCCCTTCTGCAGCCTCTCCACTTCCGCAATGCTTCCTGTCTCTCCACCTATCTATCATCTAAAAGGTTAACCAGAATGCCCTTAGACCATTCATCTTGATCATTAATTTACAAAGTAAAAAGTCGTTGTCACAACACTGAGCCTTGTGGAATATCACATGTCACTGGCTACCAAACTGACATGATCATTTTTATCCTCACTCGCTGTTTTCTGCCTTTTTAACCTTTGTTGTTTCTCAATTCCACCCACACGGATTCTACACCATCTGTTCATATTTCAGTGATGAGAACTGAGTGATGGAGCTGCAAAACACTTTTGCATTGGCGCTAATTAATAGCTTGGAATGGACTAAAAATATGACATTGTCGATTCCACTGAATTATGGCGACAACCTATGCCTTTGACGAAATATTCTGTTTGCATTATGGAAGAATATGTGAACCTGCCTGAGAAGACACAGACAATTTCAAATGTTTGTATTCTTCCATAATACAGACGGAATATTTGGTCAAAGACATAGGCTGTCAAAAACATTCCAATGGACTTGACAATGTAATATTTTTACTTTCCTTGTTTTTATTTCTATATGAAGAAGACACGAGTTAATAAGGAGATATAAGTTGGTCAAATGAACAACAAATATTGGTGTATGGAGAATAGAATGGAAAATGTATCTGTGTTCAAATATGTTGGAAGTTTAATGGAAATGTACGAATTGTTTAAATGGAGAGATTGGATTGAGGCACAGAGGAATCAGAGCACGCGGATCACACAAAAAATTTCGTGTACTTCAAGATGTTAGAGAGGCCAGACAAATGTTGAAACGTTTTTGAAACAGAATTCATTCAGATGTAGGAAGAACTTTTTACAGTTTTACAGGGTACTGGTGAGACGACATCAAAAGAACTATGGCCATAATGACATGCAAAGCAGTACAGAGAAGATTCACTCAACTGACTCCTGTGAAGAATTGTATTTCAGGAGGAAATATTGAGCAGACTGGCCCTGGATCTCCTGGAGTTTAGCTGGACAATATGCGATTATGTTTAACCTCAGAATATTCCGAATAGTCTTTTTAAGTTGAATTCTGAAATAATACTTCAGTTTGTATGAGACATTACAATAAGTGGTTGGAAAGTAAAACTAAAGAATATCTCATGTCACAAGATGTGTGTTGTTTCAGCCCTCTCAAAGTGTTGTGTATTTGTGAAACTCTCTTCCCAGAGAGCGATGAAGGCTAGGACATTGAATATTCCTGAGGCAGAGGCAGGGAGACTGTTGACTAAGAATGACACAGTAACGTTGTAAGGGCAAAGAAGGAACACTTACGCCTGATGCTAGCTGCTACTTTTATGTTGTCTTCAGCTATCAAAAAATTAGGAGGCCATTCTCATGAACCTGAAGACTTTTTCTTTCAGATTGATGGATACAACTTTCCAAATGTGTTTTTTCAAACAAGGTAAAAACTCCTTTGAAACTGCTTTAGAAATTAGATAATGTCGTATAGATGTCTTAATAGTGCAGCTTCCTTTCAGTTGTTGTTGTGAGGTGAGTTCCATTAGTAAAGCCACCGATCTGTTGCCTATGTTTAATTTCCACTCATCATGTGTTAGTGAACCCCAGTGGACCTCGTGGTGCTGGAACCCTAACATTTTTGTTTCAAAGAGAGTTACAAGTGACAGTGAACAAGTGACAGTGAAGGGACAATGGTTTCTATTGAAACCAGGATGCAATGTGACCTTGGAGACTATATTCTTCACCAATTGATGCTCACAAGCTATGGAAATGCTGCGACTATTTTCTGTTTTCACGAATTAAAGTGCTAGAGTCTTATAGCACACAAACAGGCCATTTAGCGCAACATATCTACACCAACCAGAAAATACCAAACTACATTAATGGAAGTTACCTCAAAGCGCATGGCCGACTCTGCTCTGGCATTTTGTGCTCATTCAGCTGCTGATTAAATGCTGCATGAACACGTGGTTATTCGTGACCTGGGCTGTCAGTTGGCCTTTTATTTCAATGTATTCACAAAATGGCGTCTGTAAATGCATCACCCGACTTCAAAGGCCGCAACAAGCTCATCAGATCAATAAACACGGTTACATTGTTCAATTATTATTAGAAAATTAGATTTTTCAAACATTCATTAGGGATTTTAATGAAGCTAGTCCAACATTAATTGCCGTTGAGCAGTTCCAGTCCAGTTGGTGTTGATCCACCCAAAGTGGCTATTGGGAGGGAGTGCCAGCTGTGCATCTCGTGCCAGTTTAGCTGAGAGTAAGTATTACTGGTGGTGGAGGTCGTGTTAAACAAGCTGCGGTACTGTGATGAACAGCTGGCAGAGGGTGGTGCTTCACAATATATCATGGAATCATATAATAAAGAAGATGCCTATCAAATTGGGCACCATCGAGCGTTGATACAAGTTCTTTGCCAAGTTTGTACGGTTTCCTTCATCAACCACCCTCACAGGCAATGCATTCCAGAAGCATATCACCCTCTGGGTTCAAAACAGATTTCACAAATCATCACTCAATCTCTTGTCTTTCACTTTAAACGTGTATCCCCTTGTATTTAACCGTTTGACTAAGGGCAACAGCTGCTGTCTGTTCCCTCTGTCTATATCTCTCATGCTGTTATACACCTCTGTCAGGTTCACCCCATAACCTTCTCTGCTCCAAAGTAAAGCAAAAGCAAATCTAGCATATCTCCATGGTTTGAGTACTGTCTTGTTTTGTTACTTCTGTCAAAGTGCAGCATCTCACATATTGTAGTGTTAAGTTTTTCGGTCATTGATCTGCCATTTGAACAATCCTTTTGTACCCTCCTGTAACCTAACACTTTCGTTCCCACTGTGAGTCATAGGACAGAAGGTCGTTTCTTTACTCAGAGAGCAGCAGGGGCGTGGAAAGCACTGCCTGCAACAGTAGTAGACTCACCAACTTTAAAACCACTTAAGTGATCATTGGATAGGCATAGTGTAAAGGATAAAAAATGGAGTAGTGTAGTTTAGATGGGCTTCAGATTGGTTTCATAGATCGGCGCAACATCGAGTGCAGAATGGCCTGTACTGTGCTGTAATGTTCTATGTTCTATATGTGCACAACCCTGTCAAACTGTATATCCAGTGATTGAAATACTTATGTAACATACTATTCTTTCCATTTGAAATAGCCCTGTTGACATTCATCGAATGCATGTAGTGTGGAAACAGGTCCTTGGAAGAGTCTCCTAGCCAGACCCATTCGTCTCCCCCTCCCCACCCGCCCCCGATATTGACCCCTCACTATTGTGCCTAATCTATACATCGGTGAACACAATGAGAAGATTAGCTTGGCCAATTCACCTAATCTGCACATCTTTGAACTGTGGGATGAAATACATGCAGACCTGGGGAGAATATGCAAACTCCACAGAGATTCGCCTGAGGTTGGAATCGAACCAGGCCCTAAAACTGTGAAAGTGTAGTGCTAATCCCTGACCCACAGAGCCACATCAGCTATCAGCATTCTGTCTCATTTTGGTTGCTTTGCTTTGCATTTCATTCTGTCTGTCAGAAAGCGTGATTGTGACTAGGGGAATATGTTGTCTTCCCCTCAAATCTCCACAACCACTGCTCCCTTTCCTTTCTATCTCCTAACTAATGTTATATTCATTCTGTCCCTGGCTCATTAATCCAGGGGTTTTAATGAACGAGGTCTTTGTACATTCCGTTTTATTTTTCTTTGGACTGAAGTCAAAAAAAGACTGAAGGAAATAAAACAGCAATAAGATACTTGTCGATTAAAAAAAACCTGAAGCGCATTGTGGGTTGACATTACAGTGTTGCCTTCAGACCACAGTCAGAGTCATGTCCAGACGAATCCAAGCTTCCTCTGTACGTCAACAGCAACTATGCCCAGGGATAATCTTTTGGTTGGCAGTTGTTCTAGTGGAGGAGAGAACAACAAAATAACAACAACTTGATTGTGTGATTTTTGGGGCTGCAAGCCATTACAACATTGTACATGAACAACACAGCAAAATAAGCTAACCTGCAAAAAGAAAACATCCATCACTCCCACCCCGCCCTCACCTCGCCACTGACATTGTAAGAGCAATTAGTGTCTGGAGATGTGGCCAATAGCGAGAGATGTCAACATCCAATCCAGCCCAGTTGTTCATGTGAGCTGCAAGTGCAGTAGTGAAAGGGTTAATTGGAACTGTTTGTTTAGTAACTGTGATTGATATCAGCCTCCATGGATTCAACTGTGTCAATAGAGGCTTTCCCTCTCCTATTAGTAAGGGACTTCTTTCGGTGCCTTATCCAATGGTAGCAGCAGATACGCCACCTCCGACACTAGTGGAGTCAGCAGCTACAGAGACAGAGAGAAGAGAAATCAGAATCTGAGAACAACAGACTGGAAAGTTCCAGTAATGGATCATAACCTGAAAACATTAGACTGGAATGTTACAATGTACAGGAGTTTATCCGATGGTCTTTTCTGGTTTTCCTGGTCTCGGTCAACATTAGCATTACAAATATACTGTGTACTGATGATTATTCAGTCAGGTTATTATCCCATCCTCGCTATTGTTGGTGTTCCTGGTAAGTTTTTCCATCTCTATCTATTTATTAATTACATAATTACATTCAACTTCATTGTTTTTGTTTTTGTTATCTTTATCTGGTAAAAACAGAAAATACTGTATTCAGTTTCATTATAAATTCCACTCATTCTCCACAAATTTCAGACATCTTCCTCACAAACATCTGAAACAAAACTGTGAGGACGCTTTTTGCGTTGAACTGATGTATGTCTTGGTATTGTCTCCATCACCAAACCTGCCCATTACACGCTTCATAATACGCTTCATAATACCCTGAGTCTCCACCATTGTGTCAGTGCTGTTGCTGAATTAACCATTATCTATGCCTTTGTAAAGGTCAGATTTTACAGATGCAGTTCTCTTTTCGCCACTGCTCCAGTTATGAATAGATCGATTACAAACTTGTAATCTCTAAAGTAAGTTCATGACAGGGACACTGTGTCAGAGTAGGAATGTCGCTGGATGGGTAATTCAGAGGCACAGGTCAGAATACTAAAGATACTGTTCGAAGATCGCAGGACTAAAATTCGAATGATAAGAATCTAAATAAAAACAATTGCACAAACTGTAACCATAAAACGAGGAGAATTTTGTCTAAACATCTACCTGTTTCACTGATGTCCTTTGCTAAAGGAATCTAACATCGTTACCGGGTCTGGATTGAGAGTGAGTTCAGACCCACAACAATGTGCTTGGCTCTGTACTGCCTTGTGGAATGGTCACAATTAAGGGCAATTAGTGATGGTCATCAAATGCTGCCATCGGCAGTGATGATGACCTCCCATCAAATACAAAAACTAAACATTAAATCAAACAAAGAAAGCTACTGAAGATCTAAAACAAAGAGATACAAAGTGCTGGGGAAAGGGAACAGGTTGGCAGTTTCTGTTGAGAGAAAAACAGAGTTAACATTTTGAGTCCACTCACCATGCACCAGATCTGAAAGCAGCTGGGAAATAGTTAATTTGTGTTGGTCGAGTGAGGTGAATGTATGGAGAATAGAGAGATAGAGAAAAATAATCAAACAAAGGAATTGTTGATAATCAGCTGGAATGGAAACAAAATGTGATATTAATCTTGTAGATTTTTTTAATCTTTCCCATATTCCTGAGTATCATGCCTATATATCCAAGTCCCTGCTTAAAACGAGGTACGTCCCCTCTGTCTCTCTTCCCTGAGTGTGGTCATCTTCTTTTCTTCAATAATGGGACGTGGGTGTCACTGGCTGGGCCAGTATATATTTCACTTTCCGGGTTGCCCATGAGAAGGTGTTGGAGAGCTGCCTGCTTGAACCAATGCAGTCCAAATACTGTAGGCTGCGAGTGCTTAGATCTGTCTGCTTTCATTTCTTTGAGATCTTGTCGTGATATAACTGAATGGATGGCTTGGCCATTTCAAAGTGCAATTGAGTGTCAATCACATTGCTTTGGGGCTGGCATCACATGTGTAGGCCTGACCACGTGAAGATAACAGATTTCCTTCCACTAAGAACAGAAGTGGGCCAGATGTTTTGTTTTTATTTGACAATTGATAATCTTCATTAGATTGTTAACTCAAATATTCAATTGATTTCAAATTCCACAATCTGATGAGGCGGGATTCAAGTCCAGGTCTGAGTCATTAGCTGGGGCCCCGGATTAATAGTCTGGAGACAATAGCACTAGACCACCGCATTCTCAGTTTCTACACTGGTAATTGTAGTGCTGCTGTTATTGTGACTGAGGTACATAATTTTTTTTCAGTTACATTGTCAACTACTTCCATGGAGAAAAGAACCAGTAATATTTCAGCTCACAGGGACTGTGCAGAGCTGCAATGGTTTGTCAGCCAGGAGTAGAAACTGAGGAGAAAAAGTAATTTCTAAACTCTGATTGGGTGTGACATGTGTTCAGCGATTTGACTTGTACCCATCACTGGAAAGTGTGGTGGTTCTCCGGATTGTTTTCTTGGGTTTGTGTTATCAGCTACTGCAATGACTTAGGGAAACCTGAGGGTCTGGTGTCCCCATTCTGGACAAGGTTTGGGCACTGCACTTTGAAGAGAGTCTGGGTCTGCAGACACTGCATAGGAAGGAGCAGGACACAACACTATCCTTTCTGAGATTTCCACAAATATTTCCCAATGTTGTACCTTTCCCAATGTTGTGCAAAGTGTGAAGCCAGTTAATTTCAACAATGGGTTCACCGAGCTGTGAAAACTCCATCAGCACAAACTATAGTCTCACACCAGGGAGAGGACATTACTCAAAATGCCCATCAACTGTTTTGATTCTGGAACTTTCCAGGCAGGTGTGGGCGAAGCATCCACTTTGCCAGAGTGCGATCCTCTACTCACAAGGTGACGGAGGCCATCTCCGTCCGGTGAGGTGAATATGTTGCTTATGTCTCCACAGAGGAAGGAATAGAAAATCTTCTCGAAATGTTAGGGTGACTGGCGAAAATGTGGAAATGCAAGAAGATAAAATTATCGAAGATGAAGTACTGGGAAAAAAACAAAGCTCATTGTATTGAATGTTGGTAAGTTGCTGGACTAAATGAGTTATGAATTGAGAGGGTTACAGAGTTAGGGCTGGAGAGTTGTGTTTGTCAGGTAGCTCTTTCAGGAGCAGGTACAGAATGGACTGATTCTGTACAGTCAATTCCTTAACTCTTTGAGGGAGGACAAAGTTTGTCAAAGCTTTTTATGTTATCGAAAGGATACTGCAGACTTAGAAGTAACTACTGTGACCATAAATATTTAAAACAGAATACCAACTGATAAATAAATCGATCTCAGATGTGAGGGAAAGTATTAGATTTCTTTAGTAATTCACAGTCACTATATCCTTGGAGAATAATGATATGATTTGCGGAGTCAGCCTAGATTTTAGAAAAGGAAATCGTTTTGATAAACTACCTGGAGTTTATGGAGGATGTTGATTGTGACATCGACAAATGAGAACCAATGGGAACTGTGCATTTGGATTTTCAGGAGGCTATTGACAGGAAAGGAAGTACGTTAGAGTCCTTGTGTAAGGGGTGAATATACTACATGGAAATGAGAACTGGATAATGGGGGGAATACAGAGAGTAAGATTCTGCTCTGGACTAAAGGCCATTGCTCATAGGGATCAAATGTATCAGTGCTTGGAGCCTAGTTGCTCACAAGGCAAAGAAATGATTTGAATGTGAACAACATATACAGTCCTTTTCGTTTTGTATTTATTAGAAGACTAGAGATTGGGAACTGCAGTTATCACTTGCACATTTCACACGAGCCAGCAAGTAATCAGGGCAGTATGTTGTCTTTCATTACAAAATGATTCAACTGTGGAAGTAAATTCATTTTCCTGCAGTTGTAGAGTGTTGCTTGATCCATATTTAGGACACTGAGTACAGATTCTCTCTCCTTTATAAGGAATGATTTCATTGCAACTGAGATAGTGCAAAGTAGTTTCACCAGACTTATTCCTGGGATTATGGTACCTCGAGGAATGTGTGAAGACAATGAGTGTTCAATCCGTGGCGCTGAGAGCGAATAAGTCTTTTACATTTAAACTTGAAAATTAGGCACTAACACTCATATTGTCAAGACAAAGACAGTGATCATGTGAAACATTACGTTTTCCCATGATATTTGATTCCCAATAGTTCACATCCCTGGGCGGACCCGCATGTTGGTTGAGAGGCAGCTCCAGGCTCTGAATGAACTCTCACAGCGTCAATATGCAATTGGTGTGTGAACCTGCACTGTTCACAAATCTGTCAGCAGCCAGATCTGTCAGGAATACCGTATTCCTGAAAGATGTAGCCATTTCCATCAGTTTCTAGTCTCCATAAAAACACCAGTCTGTCTTCTCAGAGACAGAAGTTGAGACTTGGCACAAACCATCCACCTTCCTTTCTCACCTTCAGTGAACCAAGTTAAGTAACACGTGCACCACTGGCAATGGATCCAGGAGGAACAACATAGCGCAGTTTATCTGTGTAGTCGCTGCTTCACTGTTTGTCATGTTGGGGCATGAATGACATCTTCCTATTTCTGCATAATTGAGTTGACAGGTGAATGGCCTCTTCCTGCTCACATGGAAGATGCTCAAAGACCAGAACTGGCAACTCCTGCCTCCTGTTTAACACCTCAATGTTCTGTCTACACTCCTTCCCTCCTTGTTTAACAGGCAGGAGGGGCTGAATGGGCTACCCCTGTTCTTGTCCAATAGTTTCAGTGGGTTGAATACATTCTGTCGCAACCAGCTTGAGGTGCTGATTGAACTCCTCTTATTTAAATGTGGGACTAGTTGGACAGCTACATGAATGTTACCTTCACTTTACCAACACAGATTAGATGCTAACCAGGTACTGCTGCACATGGACATGGACTGCTTCAGCAGTGGACAGGTGACAAATTATTCTTAACAATCTTAAGTGAACATCTCCCACTTCTGATGTATGATGTGGGAAAGACGTTGAAACAGCGGAAGAAAGCTACCTTGAGGATGCGCCCTGAGATGTCCTGTGACAGAAATGATTGATCGTCACCAACCACAAATATCTTCCCTTGTCCTCTGATATGCATCTAACCAGTGGGGAGTTTACAATTAATTCCCATTGCATTCAGTTCTGTTCGGGTTCCTTGATATCATCCACAGTTAAATCCTGTATTAATATCAGGGCCAGTCACTCTTACCGCGTGTTTATATCTTTTATTCATGAGAATAGGTCACGGTGTGTTTGTGAGGGGCGTTTCCTTCTCACAGAGGGTAGTGACTGTCAGGACTTCTGTATTCCAGAGACGTGGGGAGGTAGATCACTAAGATGTTTGGAAGGGAGCACAATGGATATATGAGGCATCAGAATATTGAGGGCTGCAGGGATTGAGCATAAAAGAATAGTTGAGGATTTTGCGGATTATCTATGATCATATTGTCGGGAAAAAAAGACAAGAAGGGCTGAATCACCTATTCGTCTATCTGACGTTCTCTCATTCTGTTATTGGGAAATTATTTTCCTGGAAGTTCTGTTATTGGATGTTGCAATCAGGGAGACCAGAGGATTTTGTGGGGCATCGCTGGGTGAGGTATGGGCGCTGTATTTACAGTGAATCTGGATTGGCAACATGACCAACAATTGAAGACAGTTCTGTAACGAAAGAGGAATGAGATGTTTCACTCCACCACCTACCTTTTCTTTTCCCAAGAATATTTTCCAACGCCATGTCAAAATGTGTGTGACAGTCTTCATTGGCTGAATAGTTTCCGCTGTTTCTGTGCACCAGGTTATTGGGGTAAATGGCCTCTGACTGTTCCTGTCCAGCAGATTTGAGAGGTTCAATGGAACATAGGAACATGGGACAGAGGAGAAGGGTTGGTCATTAGACACTTTGAGCCTTCTCCACCAGGCACTAAGATTGTGGCTGATCAGGCTGTAGTTCATTGTCCTTTAGTATCCGATATCGTAGTAGCATGGCGTTGAATAAATGCAACACACAAGCACCACAAATTATTGGGGAAGACCATTCCCACTCAAACAGCCTTTTGTGAATTTCTCCTCATCCCTGTTCAGACTTGACATGGAGATGTCTCAGTTTCATTTTCTACTCCAGCTCCTCCATTTCTCATGACACATGTTAAATGTAACTAGGTTGGTGATATGACCAATGATGTCGTTCTCAGACTAGGTCAGGTTCTTTGTTCGGGACAAGTCAGGGAGATAGCTTAAATTTGGAAAGGTAATTTATCAAAGTAAACTTACTCAACCTATGATGTAAAGATACATGACAAGCAGTGTGGACAAATATGAACTTTAATATTTATCTTTCAATTTAGACTGAGACGCAGTTTGTATACACAGAGAAGTGCACATACACAGACACAAACACTGAGACACTGACAGTGTCACATACACAGGTGCACACAGACACACACATACACATGCATGAAGACAAACAGAAAAACAACTCTGCAGAATATCAGTTTGAAAGAGGTTCTCGTAGCAAAAGGTAAATTCAAGACAAAAGGAAATATTAAATTGTATTCTGCATCTGAGGTCATTCTGTTCACACAAGCTGCTGTCAATCGGATTCCTTCCTGGAACATTTGGATTTCGCTAAATTCCATTTGCTTCTGGCAGTGTGGAGATTACAATGAAACTTCAACAAGAATCCTTCACCAGTGCTAAAGATGAGTTTTCCTCTCTCATACGTTGCTGTGAGAAGGAAAAAGGAAACTAAGGGAACAATAAGCCGTGACTTCTCCAGCAGGTTGCATTTTCTCCAACTTTTAAATGAAATATGCAATAATGCTACCTGACCAACTAATTGGACCATGTGAAGCCTCGTTGAACATGCTTGGGACTAAATGAATCCGTCCCTGTTCCCTGCTACATTTAGGAGAAATTTATAAGCTTCATTTGAAGATGCGTTTGTATGTGTCCTCATAATTTTGTCCTATAAAGTCATTTCTTTGGAATAACTATGTCAAAATGAATACATTGTTCTCTTAAATTTGAACCCTTAGTTCTAGTTTCCCACACCAGAAGAAATGTCCATCCGCCCAAGCACCTGATGGACTCTCCTCAAGATCTTATATGGTATAGTATGAAAATCTATCATTCTCAAACCTGAAGTTTTCTGGCCTTGTCGAGGTTTATAAAATCATGAGGGGCATGGAAATGGCAAATAGCCAAGGACATTTTCTGAGGTTTAGGGAGTCCAAAACTAGAGCACATAGTTTGAAGGTGAGGGGGTAAGATTTAAAAGAAATAAAAGTTGTAATCTTTTCTCGGAGTGTATGGAATGAACTGCCAAAGGAAGTGTTGGCGGCTGGGAAAATTACAACATATAAAAAACATTTGACTGGATACTTGAATAGGAAGCATTATGGGCCAAGTGCTGGCAAATGGGACGTGATTAATTGAGGACATCGGGTCGTCATGGACAAGGTGAACCGAAACGTCTGTTTCTGAGGTGTAAGGCAGAATAAGGCCTTCTTTCCAGGAACAAGTACAACTTCATAAAGCTTCCGAATCAATTGATTATATTTATTTTTCAGTTTAGGGAATCATAACTACACGCAATACATCAGATATGGCCTCAGAAAGCCCCTTTACAGATGCAGTAAAATATACTGATAAACTTTGTATGGAATAGAATAATTGCATACACTTTCCTAACCACTTATCACATCGGCATAATAACTTTGTGTGATGCATGTACCAGGATGCTCGAATCCCTTTGTACCACTGAGTTTTGTGATCGCTCTCCTATTAAGTTGTTTACTGTTGTTTTACCCTATTGTTACAGCATAAACTTCATTCGCGCAGGTTATACTGTTTTTGCTAAAGGTTTACACACTAACCCCACCTGTCTCTACCCCCATTACAGACTCTCTACCTCCACATGACATCTTATTGAATGAATGTCTTGGTGGCTGAGCCAAATGAGGTCGACTCCAATCAATCCCCACATCCAAAGCATTGACAGGTTCGAAATAGTTGTTGATCTTACATTGACATCGAAGGAACTCAACCACGTTAAAGATTTCCAAACTGAAAACAAGCATCAATCCCTACTGTCTGTTTCCTGATAGGTACCCGGGGTTCCCTGTTCCTGCATAGCAGCTCAGAAAGATTGGATGGTCGCCTCATGTGACTTGTAATGTACTGAAATGGCTGAATGACTTTATCATCTTCCTTTGTAAATCCTTAAAGGGCAAAAAGTTCTCCTCGTGTCTCATTGATGACGGGCGGAATTGGATCTTCCTCTCCCTCTGTAACAAATCGAGAGTTTGAGTGAGAGAACAAGACATGGGTTCGGAACAGCAGGTGGCCATTCAGCCCTTCGCGTCTGCTGCTCCTTTTAGAATGTGCATGGTTGATGTGATTGTAACTAAACTTCGATTTCCTCTCTGTTCCCAATAAACGTGGATTCTTTTGTTCATCAATGATGTAGGACACCCAATTTTGAATGTTTTCTTCACTGCTGCTCGGGCGTGGGAACACTACAGATCACACAACCCTAAAGAGAATGGAACATCCCTGTCTCAGTCAGAAATGGGAATGCCCTTATTCTTAAAATGTGTCGCCCTCAAGCCAATCACCACTCTTTTGACACAGGGACACAACAATTAGAAACAGATATAGGCCATTCAAAACTCAAACTGTCCACATTTCCTTTAACAACCGACAATCAAATACTGTCCACATTTAGCCTCAACTGAGGTTAGATGAACTCCAGATACCATAAGCTCACAAGAGTGTAGGAAATTGGAACATAGAAAGTGCAGCACAGCATAGTACTTCAACGTTCGATGTTGTGCCAATCTTTTATCGTAGTCTAAGACTAAGCTAAACTTCATACCCTTCATTTTATTATTATCCATGTGTCTATCTAAGAGTTGCTTGAATGTCCTTAATGTATCTGATTCTACTTCCACCGCTGGCTGTGCATTTCACGCACCTACCACTATCTGTAGAACAAAAAACTGTCTCTGACATCTCCCCTCAGCCTTCCTCCAATCACTTTAAAATTATACTTCCTGTGTGATAGCCATTTCCACCCCGCTAAAACGTCTCCAGTTGTCCACTCTATGCATGCCTCATCATCTTGCACATCTATGTTATGTAGCTCTCATCCTTCTTCACTTCAATGAGAAAAGCCTATTTCCCTTAGAAATTCTCCATAAGACATGCCCTCCTGCACAGACAACATCCTGGTAAATCCTGTCTGCACCCTCTGGAAAGGTTCCAATTTCGTACCATAATGGGGCAACCAGTACTCAACACAATACTTCATGTGTGGTTTAACCAGGGCTACAGCATAATCTCGTGGCTCTTAAACTCAATCTCCCTGTTAACGAAAACCAACTCACCATACTCCTATTAACACCCCTATCAACGTGAATGGCAACTTGGAGGTACCTACGGACGTGAACCCTAAGATCCGTCTGTTCCTCTACACGGCCATTAATGCTACCTTTGACTCTGTAATCTGCATTTGGATTCGACCTTCCAAAATGAATCACTACAGAAAATAAGAAATTGGTGCAGAATTAAGCCATTTATCCAATCGGATCTGCTGTGCTGTTTGATTATGGGTGAAATGTTTTTCAGCCGCATTCGTTTTCCTTCGCCAACCGATCAAATGGTTCCCTTGTTAATGAAAATCGTATTGATCTCTATAGTTAGTAAACTACTTTTTCTGAGTGAAGGAGTTTGCATGTGTTAGTGTGTAAGTGTTCATACCTGTATCTATATGTGTTGTGTGTTCAATGTGTCTATGTATGTTTGTGCGTATCTTTGTCTGCATCTCTGTTAAACGTGCTCTTTGTAGCTTTTAGGGTAAATCCCCTGAAATTGATACCAACACCCTCCCTCTTCCTCCAGCTCTACTGTCTGTCAACGTTAAGTGTAGAGCCATACAATGCCACCCTCTGCTGGCCTCCCCTGCACAATGTCAGATTTTTTTCTCTCTCAGGGGACATCAAATTCTGTGAATCACTCAGATTGCACAGCTGCTTGGGTTTTCAAATAACCCTTTTTAAGCACAGAGTAGTTTCGTCTGATACCTAATAATATTGTTTCAGAGATATTACCATCATCACTGGGTCAGGTTCAGGACTTTTCAAACCTTTCTCACTTACAATTTGTAAGAGCGCATTACAAAAGTTTTCAAGTTAAAGAACGTGCAATAAACGCATTATATCACCTTACAAATGTTTCATTCGACATTGATTGGGTGCAGTTGCAGACGAAATACTCTTTATTGTGTACACTGTGTGAATAATCTTCAAAGACAAATCACTTCCACGTTGTAGTAGGAGCGCAGGCATTACTCTACATAAACATTCTCCACTCTTAGGGTCCTCAGTACAATTACGATCCTCCCTATACCTGCCTATATGTGTGATTGCGTGTGTGTGGGGTGACGGTGCTGTCAGTTTGGATGGTGCTGTGAGCTGTCTCCCTCCCAGACTGAAACTCTGATGTGAGAAAGTGAGGTCTGCAGATGCTGGAGATCAGAGTCCAGAGTGTGGTCCTGCAAAAGCAACCGGGTCAGGCAGCTTCCGAGGAGCAGGAAAATCAATGTTTTGGGCCGAAGGACTTCACCAGGAATGCCGTCGACGTAGTAGAGTATGAAAGCTAGCCGCGTGGGCATTGCTTCACTTTAAACACCACAGAGACTGACATATCTGCTATGCACACGGATACAAACAGAGACACTCAGGTACACACAGAGACGAATAAAGACACGGAAAGACACACAGTAATGAATACAGACACACACACACACACACACATACACACAGAAATTGATGCAGTCACACAGATACTAGTACAGACATACAGCGACACATACTGATACACTGATGCACATGCACACACAGATACACTGTAATCAATACATACATACTATACACACACTGACACACTGATGTTTATACAGACATGGAGAATCTGCCATTATTTACTTTTTTCGTGTGATGACATTCTCAATATTTCTATCTCACTGCAGGAAATCCTCTGCACCATCTCTATAGCTTCCACACCTTTTCTATGACAAAGCGACCAGAACTAAACACAATTTTCCACGTGTAGTGTTACCTCACAGCGATGAACCCTTCCGCTAATTAAACCAAACAGCCAGAAAAGCTATAGTCGCCTCGTAAGCTGTTAAAGTACGAGTGACAAATCCCAAATTTCACTCTTTAAGGATAAATAATATCAATTTATTCCTTAACTCTAAAAGTGAACATTGAACAACTATTCACAACTCTAAACTCCTCTTTCTCTGAACTGATTGGCATCTGCCTCTAACTTTATAACAACATCATGTTCCAACAATAAAAGCACATATTAAAATTGCATTTACTTAATTTCAAAACCACACAGCATCTGTCATCTCCAGTGTTCTCCTTCTTTCAACTGAAGATCTTCCTGGGTTGTCTTCTGAATTTTAGTGCAAGGATGTTTCATACAAAAACAGTATCTTTGACAGAGAGAGTTTTGCATGGCAGTTTCTCGCTAGATGGCAGTTACTCTCAGCCTAACTCACGAACTGCCAGTTTCTATTATGCCCCTCAATATTAGATCATCTCTTTGGTTGGATGTTGGCAAAGCAATAAATTCAAAATCGATGGACTTTATTATCCTGGGGCATAATTTAAACTGATTGGTTAAATTCAAATTGTTGTCAAAACAGCAACCACAACTCAAGGTATCTGTTTCACAGTCAAACATTGCATGTTTTATTTTTTCCAGTATACGCTGGAACTGCTAGCTCGTCATCCAACAAGTGCTTGCAAGCTCTCAGTGGAGAACGACATTCACTCTTTCTTCAAAGGTACTACACATACCTTCAACTTAATAAAAGTAGTTTAATCCGTGCTTTATAGAGCTGTAGCACAACCTCACAACTCTGAAACTCAGTTCCCTAGCTTGTGAAAGCCAACACAATATATACTTTCTTAACAACTACATCAACTTGGGTCCAGATTAGGGTGGAGTTGGAGAAGCACGGCAGGTCAGGCAGCATCCGAAGAGGGAGAAAATTGATGTTTCGGGCAGGAGCTCTTTATCAGATGATGAAGAGCTCCTGCTTCAAATGTCGATTTTTCTGCAGCATCTGCAGTCCTCCCTTTTGCCGATTTGCCATCAAACTGGGTAGCAATTGTGAGGCATATCTGGACATGGAGCCCAAGATCCCTCTGTTCCTCCGCACTGCCAAGCATACTGCCTTCAGCCCAATACTCTACATTCTAATTCGAACTTCCAAATTGAATGACTTCACACTTTTCCAGGTTTAACTTGATCAGTTCTGAATCCTCTCAATGTTCCATTGCAACCTACAACATACCTCAAAATTATCCGGAACTCCACCGACCTTTGTGTTTTTTGGAAAACGTCCTAACCCACACTTCCACTTCTTCATCGAAACCATTCATAAAAATCGCAAAGAGCAGAGGTCCGAAAACTGATACTGCAGGACACCACTGATCACAGAGCTCCAGACTGAATGCTTCGATCTTCTTCCACCCTCTGTCCTCTATGGGCCAGGAATTGTGTATCCAGATAACCAGATTTCCCTGAATCCCATCCCTCCTTACTTACTGAATGGGCCTACTGTGTGTAAATTTTAAAAAAGTCTTGCTAAAATCCATATACACCACATCCATTGAACTACCTTCATAAACATGTTTTGTCACATCCTCAAATAGTTCAAAAAGATTCGTGAGGCATGACCTGCCCCTCACAAAGTCATACTGACTATCTCAATCAAACGATGTTTTTTATCACGTAATCATAAATCATGTCTCTCAGAATCCTCTACAATTCTTTACCTGCCACTGTTATAAGACTGATTGGTCTATAATTCCCAAGATTATCCCTATTCCATTGCTTAAACAAGGGAATAACATTTGCCAACCTCTTTTCATCTGGCCTGACTCCAGTGGGCAGTGAGGATGCAAAGATCATTGCCAAATGCGGAGCAATCAATTCTTTCATTGCCTGTAGCATCCTTGCTTATATTCTGTTTGGCCAAGGAGAATTACCTATCCTTGTGTTTCTCAAATTGTTCATCACATCCTCCTGTTCTAGCATATCAGCCTGTTTCACATTCTCCCCATAAACTTCAATGCCCCTCTCAGTAGTGAATACTGAAGCAAAGCATTCATTAAGGACATTCCCTACCTCTTCCAACTCATGAGGCAAATTCACTCCACAATCTGTGATAAGGCCTACCCTCACTCTGTCCGTCCTCATGTTCCTGACATACGTGTAGAACGTCTTCACTTTTACCTTAATCCTACCCACCAAGGACATTTCATGACAGCTTCTTGCTTTCCTGAGTTCATTCTTCAGTTCCTTCCTGGCTAACTTGTAACCCTCTGGAGTCCTGTCTGATCCTTGCCTCCTCAACCTTAAGTAAACTTCCACCTTCCTTTTCACCAGTTGTTCTGCATCACTTTGCACAATGGAAGTATGAAGCTGTAAATGGATGGGAGCTGCATATCCTGTCACTTCCAGCATGAGTTGCAAGTTTCCCCACGCTGGGAAGTGATCGAACACAAAGTTACTGAACAATGTACTAGCGTGATGGACACAGCTCTACATGCTGGGAGGGTAACTGGTCCAGGTTTACAGATCAATGCACTGGGGTGAGGTACACAACTCTACATGCTGGGAGGGCAACTGCACCAGCTTTACAGAACAATTCACTGTTATACACTGCACAGCACCCCATGGATGGTGTGGTCTGCACTGTCTGTGCACAGTATGGGTTGGCCGTGTTTGTTGAGAATTTTTCCTCCCGTAGGGCATCTAGGACAGCAGACACAATGCTTATGGTTACAAAAAGGCCCTGAACAAAATAGCCAATACGTCCGCGCCTACATGGTTCAAAAAGGGCAGCTACATCCTATAAAAAAGTTCAATTTTCTGATGCAAGATAATTGCAAGGAAGTCCAGGGGGATGTGCTCCATAACTAATCTAGACCACTGCGAGAACCCTGGGGGATTTTCCGGCATCCACCTCATCAGAATGTTCTTCCTCACACAAAATGAAAGGATGCTAAACAATCTCTTCCCAAAGACGGGTGATTCGGCGAACCCAAGAGGCGGGAAATCAGATCTATCTTGACCTCGGTTCCCAAGACCCCTTCCAAAACCCTCGCTATTGCGCCCCAAAATCTACGATGTTTGTGGCGTGGCCACAAGCAATGAATAAGAGTACCAACATCTGTTTTACATTTGGGCACATTGGGGATGATTTTGTCTTAAATTTGGCAAGCCCCTCCGATGTCAAATAAACCCTATGGAGTACCTTCAGTTGCATAACTTGCGTCCTATTGCAAATTGAAATCTTCCAGGCATTCTTCCAAATATTTGCCCACTCCTCTGGTGAAGATATCCACCCCCAGTTGCTGAACCCAAAATCCACACAGCTGTTCGATGTCCTTTGAGACACTACCTCCTATTAAATGCCAGAAAGTACTGACTGAGAGAGTGGACTGAAGGACTCTCACCTCGATAGTCGACCTATGGGGACTAACCATTAATGTTGTCAGTTCTGTATAAAAATCCCTAATCTCCTCGATAGCTCATATTTCTGGCTCAGCTGCTCGAAAGGCGTCATGCCCTCCCCGTTAACTAAGTTTCCCAAACAGGAAACTCCTCTGGACTCCCAAAGCCAAAAGCCAGCATCCAACAATCCTACAATGGGAGTAAAAGGATAAGTTTTTTTTTGTAGATTGCCTTCACTTTGTTGCATCATTCTCCATGCTTTAACTGTGTTAAGGACAGTGGATTTCTGCAATGGTCCATAACAGTCCTCATCTTGTCCATGAACAACAGATTAATGTGGGGACATTTTGCCTGGGAGTCATCGATGTCCAACCACATTGACCGCGGGTCTTGGCAAGCCCAATCAGCCACCTAGGCTAGTAGGGAACTCAATTGGTATTTCTTAAAGTGTGTAAAATCCACATCCCTCAGACCCACGGAAGCTGAAATAGGGTGAGGTCCATTAGAGGCCGCACGTGATGCTAAATAAAAGATCAAAGCCGACTGTAACCCTCCATATAGGCTACCTGGGCAGCATCAAAAGGTGCATTTGCATGGGATATAATGAACGAGGAAGTACATTCATTTTAACCAGAGCAATTCTACCCAACTATGGTATCGGAAGATCCTCCCAGCACTGGCGGTCCTGCCCTTTGTTCTCAAGCAACTGCAGGAAGTTAGCTTAATCTAATTGATTGAAGGCGGGGGTGATAAAAATGCCTAAATACAGGAAACCTCCCTCTGACCATCTGGAAGGGAATCGGATTCAACTTCCAAGATCAGGTAATCTAAGAAGATCCGAGACAGGCATGGCCACTGATATAATAAAATTGATTTTATATCCTGAGAAAGATCCAAATAAATTAATCACTTGTATTAAATGGGGCATAGATATCATCGAGCTCGTTAGAAAGAGAAGAGCGTAATCTGTGTAAAGGGTGATCTTATGCAATCCTGATCCTGCCTCCAGGCCAATTATATTGTGGTCACTCCGGACAGCCTCTGCCAACAGTCAATCTCCAGTGTAAATAGTAACAGTGTAACGGGAAACCGTTGACGGCTGCCTCAGCCATTGGTAAAATTCTCAGACCTTACACCATAAGTGAAATCCACTGCTTTAGGTTCCCTATATAACACTGCCACCTTACTGACAAAGACCCCTCCAACGCCAAACCTTTCCAGGACATAAAAGAGGTACAGCCACTCCACTCAGTCAACTGCTTTCTCTGCATCCACTACCAAGCCTGGAATCGACCCTTGCTGGCACACCTGAACCATGTTAACACTCTCCTAATATTATTAGACGACCTGTAATCCCTAATAAAAATTGTCTGGTATTATTTCACAATGAAGGGCAAGATATTCTCCAGCTTCAACGTCAGCATTTTCACCAAAGTATTATAGTCCACGTATAATAAGGATATAGGCCTACATGAAGTGCAATCCTCTGGAGAATAAGATAAATATTTCTTTCTCTCAGAGAGGATGGGAGGTAATCCTGACTGTGAGAATAATTGTACATATCCAACATTGGCCCAGCCAGCAGGTCTACGAACTCCTTTTAAATCTAACTCTAAAATCCATCTGGGCCCGGTGTTTTACCACTCTGGAGCTGCCTCACCGCCTCCTGTATCTCTTGGATTGTCAGAGGGGCATTCAAACGAGAGCCTGCTCTGAAGTTACACCTGGGAGTTCCAGGGTCCAAACAAAGTGCTCCATCGTCGCCAATCTGTCCTGACAGCCCTCTGACTGGAACATCCCAGAAAATAACTTCCTGAATGCTGCATTAACCCTTCTGGGATCGCAGGTGATAGTAACAGAACACTCACGAATGAATGTGATAGACTGGGGACACTTCTTTCTGGCCAAGTATGCCAGATATCTACCCAGATTATCACCATAATCAAATAACTTCTGTTTCGCAAATGAAATCACTCTCTTTACTGTCTGGATGAAGGCAGCGTTCAGAGCAGCCCGGAGCATTGTGATCTGCTGCAACTTAGTTACAGACGGTCTTCAAAATATGCTGTCTCAGCTGTTCCATTCTACCGCTTCCGAGTCGCCGAGTAAGAAATAATCAATCCCATTGCCAAGGCATGTGCAGTCTCCCAGAGCACGGTCGGATTACTGGCTGTCCAAATTAAGGTACAAAAATATTAATAAATCCCTTTAAAAATATTCAATAATCTAGCTATCGTTCAGGAGGAAAGTATCCATGCACCAGTACTGTGAGCCTGTCCCGTCGCCACCATCCTTAATCTCCATGTAAACTGCCACATGATCAGAAATGGCTATGTTACCAATTCTACAAAACAGCACTGAATTCAAAAAGGCCAATCGGGCAAAAACATGTCAATCCTAGTTTGGCACTTTTGTGGCTTAGGTAAAAAAGGTGAAGTACCAACCCTTAGAGTGAACCATCTCCACACATCCACCAGGCACAATTCCCTGTTTAGATCCACCAGCTGCCTGGATTGCAAGGAAATATCGCCGAGAACCTGAAACATGTTATCCACCTTGGGATCCAGATGTCGGGTTAAAGTCTCCCCCTATAATTGTATGATGCCCCACCCCAAGGGACATCAACCTGGAGAGCGCATCTGTTACAAAGTTGAGGGGTGTACCAGGGGCAAGATGGAGGACAGGAAACATTTCTGGCTGTAAGAGCTCCACCTTTTTTGAGGTGTTTTAGGTGGTAGAGGTTATTTCCTCGAAGTCCAGGAGCAGCAATTGCTGTTTTATGCTGTTGTATTGTTTTGGAACTTTGGGAAAAAAAAAGTCAAAACAACAGGAATTTTGAAAAAGGGAGAAGAACAGACAAAGGAAGCACATGGTGAGGACAGTGGAGGGGAGAGAGAGGGAGAGAGAGAGAGACAGAGAGAGAGAGAGAGAGAGGGGGAGGGAGAGAGAGAGAGAGAGAACCTACACACTTATTCCCTTTGCTATTTTTTAATTCATGTAACGCTGGACATCAGAGTGCATCTGGGAAAATTAACAAACAGTGAATTTCACGACTAATTTTGGAGAAGCCTGTTTGGGTGAAGTTCACAACACAGAATCAGATCGGTTCATCGTTGTTTTAAGTCTGTCCAGTAGAAAGGCTGCAGTAGTGAGTGCAGTGGGTTCTTTCTTGAGTATATGTTTTTAGATATAAGTATCTTGATTAAACTTAAAATATAAGCCATAACTATTAAGTTAAACTGGTGCAGTGTTTTGTAGAGGAATAAGGCGGTGTTATTTTCTGGGTCTGTAGATTGTGAAGGACCAAAAATGGCCTTTGCAGTGATATGTACTTCTTGTCAGATGTGGGAGTTTAAAGAGAGTTTAAGGATTACTGCGGATTATATCTGTCATAAATGTTGTTGGATGCGAATCTTACCAGATCGAGTGGATCGGTTGGAGAGACAGATAGAAGCGATAAGAAATTTGCAACAGCAACAGTATGTGATGGATGGCAGTTACAGGAAGGGGGGAAAGTCTCAGATACAGTCACAAAGACATGTTAACTTCAGGAAGGGTAAGAGCGATAGGCACCTAAGGCAGGAGTCGATTGTGGATATACCCATTTCAAACAGGTATGCTGTTTTGGAAAATGTAGGGGGTGATGGATTCTCAGGGGAACGTAGCCCGAACAGCCAAGTTTCTGGTACTGAGACTGGATCTAATGCAACGAGGGGTACGTCGGCTTCCAAGAGATCAATTGAGTTAGGGGATGCTGTAGTCCAAGGTGCAAACAGACGTTTCTCTGGCCAGAAGAGAAAAAGCAGAATGGAGTGTTGTTTCCCTGTTTCAGAATCAAGTATGTCTCAGAGAGGGTGCAGAATGTTCTCATGGGGGAAAGGGACCAGCAAGAGGTCATTGTCCACATTGGAACCAACGATATAGGAAGGGAAAAGGTTGAGATTCTGAAGGGAGATTACAGAGAGTAAGGCATAAATTTAAAGAGGAGGTCCTCAAGGGTAGTAATATCTGGATTTCTCTCAGTGCTACTAACTAGTGAGTGTAGGCATAGGAGGATAGAGCAGATGAATGCATGGCTGAGGAGCTGGTGTATGGGAGAAGGATTCACATTTTTGGATCACTGGAATCTCTTTTGGGTAGGACTAACCTGTACAAGAAGGACGGATTGCACCTAAATTGGAAGGGGACTAAGATACTGGCAGGGAAATTTGCTAGAACTTCTCGTGAGGATTTAAACTAGTAAGGTGAGGGTTGGGGGTTGATCCAGGGAGCTAGTGAGGAAAAAGACCAATCTGAGACTGGTACAGTTGAGAACAGAAGTGATTCAAACAATCAGGGCAGACAGGGATAAGGTAGGACTAATAAATTAAACTGCATTTATTCAAGCAAGGGGCCTAACAGGAAATGCAGATAATCTCAGGGCATGGTTAGGAACATGGGACTGGGATTTCATAGCAATCACAGAAATATGGCTCAGTGATGGATAGTGCTGGCAGCTAAATGTTCCAGGATACAATGCTACAGGAAGGATAGAAAGGGAGGCAAGAGAGGAGAAGGAGTGGCATTTTTGATAAGGGATTGCATTACAGCTGTGCTGAGGGAGGATATTCCCAGAAATACAGCCAGGGAAGTTATTTGGGTCGAACTGAGAAATAAGGAAGAGATGATAGCCTTATTGGGATTGTATTATAGATCCCCCAATAGTCAGAGGGTAATTGAGAAACAAACATTTAAGGAAATCTCTGCTAACTGGAAGAATAATAGGATCGTTATAGTAGGGGATTTTGTAACTTTCCAAACATCGACTGGCACTGCCATAGTGTTAAAGGTTTAAAAGGAAAGGAATTTCTTAAGTGCGTACAAGACAATTTTCAGATTTAATATGTGAATGCACCTACTACAGAAGGTGCAAACTTGACCTGCTCTTGGGAAATAAGGCAGGGCAGATGACTGAGGTGTCAGTGGGGGAGCACTTTGGGGCCAGCGACCATAATTATATTCGTTTTAAAATCGTGAAAGAAAAGAATACACAAGATCTAAAAGTTGAAGCTCTAAATTGGAGAAAGGCCAATTTTGACGGTATTAGGCAAGACCCTTCGAAAGCTGGGGAGCCGGGGGGGGGGGGGGCAGATGCTCGCAGGTAAAGAGACAGCTGGAACACGGGAAGACTTCAGAAATGAGATAACAAGAATCCAGCAAAACGATATTCCTGTCAGGGTGAAAGGAATGGCTGGTAGGTATACAGAATGCTGGGTGACGAAAGAAATTGAGGGTTTGGTTAAGAAAAAGAAGGAAGCGTATGTCAGGTATAGATAGGACAGATCAAATGAATCCATAGAAGAGTATAAAAGAAGTAGGAGTATACTTAAGAGGGAAATCAAGAGTGCAAAACGGGGACATGAGATAGGTCTGGCAAATAGTATTAAGGATAATGCAAAGGGTGTTTTATTTACAAATATGTTAAGGACAAAAAAGTAACTAGGGAACGAATTGGGCCCCTCAAAGATCAGTAAGGCGGCATTTGCGTGGAGCTGCAGAAAATGGGGGAGATACTAAATGAATATTTTGCATCAGTATTTACTGTGGAAAATGATATGGAAGATATAGACTGTAGGGAAATAGATGGTGACATCTTGCAAAATGTCCAGATTACAGAGGAGGAAGTGCTGGATGTCTTGAAACGGGTAAAGGGAATAAATTCCAAGCACCTGATCAGGTGTACCAGAGAACTCTGTGGGAAGCTAGAGAAGTGATTGCTGGGCCCCTTGCTGAGGTAGTTGTATCATCGATAGTCACCGGTAAGGTGGTGGAAGACTGGAAGTTGGCAAATGTGCTGCCACTGTTTAAAAAGGGCGGTAAGGACAAACCAGGGAACTATAGACCGCTGAGCCAGATGTCGATGGTGAACAAGGTGTTGAAGAGAATCCTGAGGTCAGGATGTCCATGTATTTAGAAAGATGAGGACTGATTCGGGATAGTCAACATGGCTTTGTGCGTGGGAAATCATGTCTCATCAACTTGATTGAGATTTTTTGAAGAAGTAACAAAGAGAATTGATGAGGGCAGAGCTGTGGATGTGATATATGTCGACTTCAATAAGGTGTTCGACAAGGTTCCCCATGGGAGACTGATTAGCAAGGTTAAATCTCATGGAATACAGGGGGAACTAGCCATTTGGATACAGAACTGGCTGCAAGGAAGAAGACAGAGGGTGGTGGAGGAGGGTTTTCTTCAGACTGGAGGCCCGTGACCAGTGGAGTACCACAATGATCAGTGCTGCGTCCCCTACTTTTTGTCATTTGCATAAATGATTTGGATGCGAGCATATGAGGTACAGTTAGTAAGTTTGCAGATGACACCAAAACTGCAGGTGTAGTGGGCAGCGAAGAGGGTTTCCTCAGATTACAACAGGATCTTGACCAGATGGGCCATTGGGCTGAGAAGTGGCAGATGGAGCTTTATTGAGACAAATGCGAGATGCTGCATTTTGGGAAAGCAAATCTGAACAGGACTTATACACTTAATTGTCCTGGAGAGAGTTGTTGAACAAAGAGACCTTGGGGTGCAGGTTCACAGCTCCTTGTAAGTGGAATCGCAGGTAGATAGGGTAGTGAAGAAGGCATTTGTTATGCTTTCCTTTCTTGGTCAGTGCAGGAGTTGGGAGGTCATGTTGCGGCTGTTCAAGACATTGGATAGGCCACTATTCGAATATTTGGTGCAATTCTGGTCTCCTTCCTAACGGAAAGATGTTGTGAAACTTGAAAGGGTTCAGAAAAGATTTACAAGGATGCTGCCAGGGTTGGAAGATTTGAGCGGTAGGGAGAGGCCGTAGAGGCTGGGGCTGTTCTCTCTGGAGTATTGGAGGCTGACTGGTGACCTTATAGGGGTTTACAAAAGTATGAGGTCATGGATAGGGTAAATCGGCAAAGTCTTATTGATGGCGTCAGGGAGTCCCGAGTTCGAGGGCATAGGTTTAGGGTGAGAGGGGAAAGATATAAAAGAGATCTGAGGGGTAATTTTTCACGTATAGGGTGGTACGTGGATGGAATGAGCTGCTTGATGAAGTAGTGGAGGCTGGTACAATTGCAACATTTAGGAGGCATTTGGATGGATATATGAATAGGAAGGGTATGGAGGGATATGGGCCGGGTGCTGGCAGGCGGGACTAGATTGGATTGGGATATCTGGTCAGCCTGGACTTTTTGGACCGAAGGGTCAGTTTCCATGTTATGCATCTCTATGACACGTTGACTCGATCTCATGTTCCTCTCTATGTATTAAGCTTTAAGGATCAGAACCAGCTGACATTCGTCCTTAATTTAGTCAAACAACTGATATGGAAGGTTCTTCTGAATGAGAAAAGCTACTCCTCTACATTTCGAATTAAAGAATGATAATAACACCAAGCAAAACACTCTCTTCTGTAACTTTAAATGTTCCTTATCGGTTAGATATCTTTTTTTGTGACACCAAGGCTACATCGACCCTTTCCTTTCTAAGGCCTGAAAGCATCAATTGGTGAATGACACCCGTTTAATGTTCCAGGAGCACCATTTAAACGAGCGATAAGCCATAACCATCCGAAACAGCCTGTGCCCCCCTGTGAGGAAGGACCCCTTTTATTGTGCATCGAGCAAACGTGGTAAACAGTTCGATTAAACTTGAAAATACAACTGCAAAAACAACCAACTCAAAACTCCTAATAACTCCTTGTGCAATGAACCATCATATAACACAAATAAGAAGAGATTGTACCCCCTTCCCCACAGGGAGAGCTCATACTACTCACTAATCCCCCTTGGCTCCTACTAGCTGAAGGTATTGTGGTCAGATTTTCTAACTTTGAAATTGAGTGATCTTCATACCACAGAGAGAGTGAAGAGAAGTTCGACCAGCTTAATTCCTGGGATGATGGCACCATGAGGAGTGAGCGAAGGTTGATCTATAGCGCTGTCAGGGAATAAGAGATGATTGTATTGAACCCTAAGAGAGATGGACAATCACTCCTTATATTCGAAACATATATGAGAAGGTGATACATTGATGACTGCTGAATCACTCAGGATAGTTGAAATGCCTGGGATGATGTTACGCCCACCCACCCCAAACCCTACTCCCCATTGTGAGAGACAGAGAGGTCCAGGTTTTAGATTAGATTGCTTACAATACGGAAACAGGCCCTTCGGCCCAACAAGTCCACACCAACCCGCCGAAGCGCAACCCATCCATACCCCTACATTTACCCCTTACCTAACACTACGGGCAAGTTAGCATGGCCAATTCACCTGACCTGCACATCTTTGGTCTGTGGGAGGAAACCGGAGCACCCGGAGGAAACCCACGCAGACACGGGGAGAACGTGCAAACTCCATACAGTCAGTCGCCTGAGGCGGGAACTGAACCCGGTCTCTGGCGCTGTGAGGCAGCAGTGCTAACCACTGTGCCACCGTGACGCCAAACACGCTCTCAGCATATTAATACAAGGCAGTTGGTGTGTGATCCTGCACTGAATGTCATATTATCCACCAACCCGATAGCAACCACAGTACCTTCATTCTAAAACAGTTAACTATTCCCAACAGCTTCTGACATTCATGAAGAACATGAATCTATCTTCTCAGAGTTGCAAGGTACTGCCTTGAGTTTTAGACCAGAATACTATAAAACATTGGAGCATACATTAGGACAGTTAGCCCATTGAGTCTGCTTCATCATTCAATCATTGCTGATAGGTTTCTCAAACCCATTCTCCGACCTTCTCCCCGTAACCCTCGATCCCCTGGATAATCAAAATCTATCTCCCTCCGTCTCAAATATACTCAATGACCTGACCCCACGGCCTTCTGTGGCATTAAATGTCAAACATGCACCATTTTATGGTTAAATAACTTTCTCCATATCACAGTTCTAAAACGTGTTCCTTTGTGCCCTTGGATCCTAGTCCAATGGAAACATCTTATCAACATCCACTCGCTCCAGGTCATTCAGTATTCTGTATATTCAATTTTATTCCCTCTTATCCTTTTAAACTTTATCGACTATAGACACAGAGTCGTCAAACATTTCTCAATACAATAAGCTTTTCATTCCGATCACCATTCTCGTGAAAGTCTTCTGAATATGCCCCAGGACCATTACATCTTTCCTGACATATGGAGCTCAAAAGTGAGCACAATACTCCAAATCTGGTCTGATAAGAGCCATATATATCATGTTCTTATATTCAATTCTTCTCGTAGTAAATGGTCCCAATCCTAATTACAATTGCCCTCCTAACTACTGCCTCAACCTGCAAGCTTACCTTGAAAGAACACTGCACTAGAACTCCCCAGTCACTTTGCACTTCAGATTTCTGAATTTCCTCGCCATTTAAAAAATAGACCATGCCTCTATTCTTCGGTGCAAAGTGCATGACCTCACACTTTCCAACATTGGAATGCATCTGCCGATCTCTTTACCTGTCCAAATCTTGTTCAGCCTCTCTGCCTACTCAATACGACTTGGCCATCTGCCTATCTTTGTATCGTCTGCAAACCAAGCCAGATATAATTCCAACACTGAGCATTGTGAATCACCACTTGTCACCGGCTGCCATCCTGAGAACATAGAACATAGAACATAGAAGAATACAGCGCAGTACAGGCCCTTCGGCCCTCGATGTTGCGCCGATCAAAGCCCACCTAACCTACACTAACCCACTATCCTCCATATACCTATCCAATGCCTGCTTAAATACCCATAAAGAGGGAGAGTCCACCACTGCTACTGGCAGGGCATTCCATGAACTTACGACTCGCTGAGTGAAGAACCATCCCCTAACATCAGTCCTATATCTACCCCCCCTTAATTTAAAGCTATGCCCCGATATAATAGCTGACTCCATACGTGGAAAAAGGTTCTCACTGTCAACCCTATCTAACCCCCTAATCATCTTGTACACCTCTATCAAGTCACCCCTAAACCTTCTTTTCTCCAATGAAAACAACCCCAAGTGCCTCAGCCTTTCCTCATAGGATCTTCATACCATACCAGGTAACATCCTGGTAAACCTCCTCTGCACCCGTTTCCGTGCCTCCCCATCCTTCCTATAGTATGGCGACCAAAACTGCACACAATATTCCAGATGTGGCCGCACCAGAGTCTTATACAACTGCAGCATGACGTCAGGACTCCGGAACTCAATTCCTCTACCAATAAAAGCCAGTACGCCATATGCCTTCTTCACTGCACTATTTACCTGGGTGGCAACTTTCAGAGATCTGTGTACATGGACACCAAGATCCCTCTGCTCTTCCACACTACTAAGTATCCGACCATTAGCCCATAACCCCATCTTTTTGTTACTCTTACCAAAGTGAATCACCTCACACTTAGCTACATTGAACACCATTTGCCACCTTTCTGCCCAGCTCTGCAACTTCTCTATATCCCGCTGTAACCTGCCACATCCTTCCTCCGACTTTCGTATCATCCGCAAACTTGCTCACGCAACCTTCTAACCGTTCCTCTAGGTCATTTATAAAAATGACAAACAGCAATGGTCCCAAAACAGATCCTTGCGGAACACCGCTAGTGACGGCACTCCAGGATGAACTTCTACCCTCTTTGCCATCAACTACTACCCTCTGTCATCTTCCAGCCAGCCAATTCCTAATCCAAACCTGCAACTCACCCTTAATGCCATATCTCTGTATTTTCTGCAGTAGCCTACCATGGGGGACCTTATCAAACGCCTTACTAAAATCCATATATACCACATCTACCACTTTCCCCTAATCTACCTCCTTAGTCACCTTCTCAAAGAATTCAATAAGGTTTGTGAGGCACGACCTGCCCTTCACAAAACCATGCTGACTATCCTTGATCACATTATTCTTATCCAGATGTTCATAAATCCTATCCCTTACAATTCTCTCTAAGACTTTGCCCACAACAGAAGTGAGACTCACTGGCCTATAGTTACTAGGATTATCCCTACTCCTCTTCTTGAACAAGGGAACCACGTTTGCTAGCCTCCAGTCCTCCGGCACTACTCCTGTAGACAAAGAGGACACAAAAATCAAGGCCAATGGCTCTGCAATCTGCTCCCTTGCTTCCCAGAGAATCATAGGATAAATGCCATCAGGCCCAGGGGACTTATCTATTTTCACCCTTGCCAGAATTTCCAACACCTCTTCTCTACATATCTCAAAGCCATCCATTCTACTTATTCGTGCCTCAGTATTCATATCGACAACAATGTCCTGTTCCTGAGTGAATACTGACGAAAAGTATTCGTTCAGTGCCTCCCCAATCTCTTCAGCCTCCACACGCAACTTCCCATTACTATCCTTGATTGGACCTATTCCTACCCTAGTCATTCTTTTATTCCTAACATACCTATAGAAAGCCTTAGGGTTTTCCCTAATCCTACCAACTAAGGACCTTTCATGTCCCCTCCTTGCTGCTCTTAGCTCTCTCTTCAGGTCCTTCCGGGCTACATTATAACTCTCAATCGCCCCTATTGAACCTTCACGCCTCATCTTTACAAAGGCCGCCCTCTTCCATTTAACAAGGGATTCCAATTCCTTATTAAACCACGGCTCCCTCACACGACCCTTTCCTCCCTGCCTGATAAGTACGTACTTATCAAGGACACTCAATAGTTGCTCCTTGAACAAGTTCCACATATCAATTACGCTCTTGCCTTGGAATCTACTTTTCCAATGCACACATCCTAAGTCATGCCTCACCGCATCATAATTTCCCTGCCCCCAGCTTTCACTCTTGCCCTGTAGTGCACACTTATCCCTCTCCATCACTCGAGTAAAAATCACCGAATTGTGGTCACTGTCCCCAAAGTGCTCACCTACCTCTAGTTCTATTACCTGGCCTGGTCCGTTACCCAGAACCAAATCCAAATGGCCTCACCTCTTGTTGGCTTATCTACATATTGTGTCAGGAAACTCTCCTGCACACATTGGACAAACACTGACCCATCTAACGAACTTGAGCTATAGCTTTCCCAATCAATATCAGGAAAGTTAAAGTCCCCCATAACAACCACCCTATTACTTTCACTCTTCTCCTGAATCATCTTCGCAATCCTTTCTTCAACGATTCTAGGACTATTAGGAGGCCTGTAAAAGACTCCTAACAGGGTGACCTCACCTCTCCTATTCCTAACCTCAACCCAAACTACCTCAAATGGCAAATCTTCGTCCATCTTCCCTTCCACCGCTGTAATACTATCTTTGACAAGCAAAGCCACACACCCCCCTCTTTTACCCCCACCTCTGACCCTACTAAAACATTTAAACCCTGGAACCTGCAACAGCCAATCCTGTCCCTGATCTAGCCATGTCTCCGTAATAGCCACAACATCGAAGTCCCAGGTACCAACCCACGCTGCAAGTTCACCTACTTTATTTCGTATACTTCTGGTATTAAAGTATACACACTTCAAGCCACTCTTCTGTTTACAGGCATCCTCCGTTAAGATTGATGCCATATTCCTAACCTCCCTACACTCCTGATCCTGCACCCTAAAGCTACAGTCTGGGTTCCCATGCCACTGCAGAGTTAGTTTAAACCCCCCCCCAAGAGCACTAGCAAACCTCCCCCCAAGGATACTGGTGCCCCTCAGGTTCAGGTGCAGACCATCCTGTTTATAGAGGTCCCACCTTCGCCAGAAAGAACCCCAGTTATCCAAGTACCGAAATCCCTCCCTCCTGCACCATCCCTGTAGCCACGCATTTAACTGTTCTCTCTCCCTATTCCTCTACTCTCTATCACGTGGCACGGGTAACAAACCAGAGACAACAACTCTGTTCGTTCCAACTCTGAGCTTCCAATCTAGCTCCCTAAAAGCCTGTCTAACATCGTCAGCACTCCTCCTACCTATGTCATTGGTGCCAATATGGACCACGACTTCAGGCTGCTCCCCCTCCCCCTTAAGGACCCGGAAAACACGATCAGAGACATCACGTACCCTTGAACCTGGGAGGCAACATACCAAACGTGAGTCTCTCTCGTTCCCACAAAACCGCCTATCTGTGCCCCGAACTATCGAGTCCCCAATTATTATTGCTCTGCTCTTCTCCACCCTTCCCTTTTGAGTAGCGGGGACAGGCTCCGTGCCAGAGGCCTGAGCCCCGTCACTTACCCCTGGTAAGTCGTCCCCCCCACAAGTATCCAAAACGGTATACTTGTTCTTGAGGGGAACGGCCGCAGGGGGTCCCTGCACTGGCTGCGCGCTTTTAAAGGGGAAACAAACCTACCCAGGTAAGCTTACGCTCTACCTGCTTCCGGGTCTCGGCTGCCTCTCTGGTCGTCGTCACTTCCCCCTGCTTCTCCCGCTCTTTCTGTGAAGAGAGAGTGAAAAAAAAACATCTCTGCCCGCTTCCGGTAAGTACTTTTAAAACAAACAGTCTTACCTTAGCTGCTGCTCGCACTCAAAAAGTACTCATTTATCCCCACTCTCTTCTTTCTACCAGACAGACAAGCATCTATTCATATCACGACCCTTGCTCTAACACCACGGACCGTTAACAAAACCAGTAATCTCCTGTGTGATACCTTGTCAAAGGCCTTCTTGAAGTCCAGGTGGATAACATCCATTGGCTGTGCTTGGTCGAGCCTGCTCATTCGTCTTCAAAGCATTCCAACAGATTTGTCAGGCATGAACTTCCCTTGACGAAATCATGCCAACTTTGCCCTATTTTAACAATCACTTTCAAGTATTCAGAAATCTTATCCTTCACAATGAATTCCGGGATCTTACCCACGACCGAGGTTAAACTATTCATGGTGGGTTTTTGTTGTCTTTTTCTTTATTCTCTTTTTAAAATGGGGTGTCACGCTAGTGGGTTCCCAGTGCTCTGGGATCGTTCCTTACTCTCGTGATTCCTGAAAGATAACCACGATTGCCTCCACTCCTTCTTCAGCTATCTCCCTTATAATACTGGGATGTAGTCCATCTGGTCAAGGTTATTTAACCACCTTAGGACCATTACATTTGTTTCTAGCATGTTCTCCATGGTAGTGGCCATCATACTCAGCTCTGGCTCCTCAATCTCTTGAATGTTTAATGTATTACTCGTGCCTCCCACAGTCAAGGCTGACGCAAAGTAATTATTCAGTTCCTTGGCCATTTCTCGTTCCCTACTACTATCTCCCCAGTATCATTTTCCAGCAATCCAATGTTCACTTTTGCCGCTCTTTTGAACTTTATATATCGAAACAAACTGTTACAGTCTTCCTTTATCTTATTAGCTCGCTTACCCCCTTATTTAATAATCTCCCTCCTTATTTTATTTTATTTTTCCTCTGTTTTATCTTTGAAAGCTTCCCAATCCTCAGGTTTTACACTGCACTTTGCCACATTATATTCTTTCTCTTTTGCATTTATGGTATACCTGAGTTCCCTAGTCAGCTATGGTTGCCCCATCCTCCCTAAATAAGCCTCTTTTTTCCTCAGGATAAATCTCTGCTGTGCCCTGAATTACTCCAAAAATCTCCTGCCATTGCTGTTGTACTGTCTTTCCTGCTGGGCCCGTCTCCCAGTCAATTCTACCCAGCTCCTCCCTCATGTCCCTGTAATTGCCTTTATTCAGCTGTAATACCATTACTACTAATTCTACCTTCTCCATCTGAAACTGCAGTATAAGTTCAATAATATTATGATCACTGCCAGATAACAATTCCTTCACCTTAAGCTCCTTCATCTATTTTGCCTGTACAAGCTGCTCCAAAAAGCCATCTCATAGACATTCCACAAATTCCTTTCCTTGCGAACCACTACCAACCTGAATTCCCAGTTCACCTGCATAATGAAATCCCACAGGATCACTATAACTTTGTCTTTCCTACAGAACTTTCTAGCTCCTGGTGTATCTTGCACCCCAGCTCCCTGTACATAACTCTAACTGCATTTTTTTCACCTTTTTGATTCCTCAATTCTACCGATACAGATTCTACACGATCTGACCTTACTTCATTTCTTGTTATTGATTCATGATTCAATTCCATTCTTAATAATGAAACAACTCTATCTCTCCGTCCACCTGCCTATCTTTTCGACAGGATGAATATCCTTGAATATTCCGCTCCGAATCCTGATCCTCTTGCAGTGATATCACTGTAATGCCCATGTCGTGCCTGCCAATTTGTGAATGAGTCACAAGTGTGTTTACCTTATTCCTTATGCTGCAAGCATTTCGATATGATAGTTTAGTCCTGTATTACCCGTCGCTCTTTTCACTGTCATTTGTTTCTCCAGCCATTGGTACCTACATGCACCCTGACCACTGGATCATTCCCCGCCCAATCCAAGTTCTTCTGCAGCCCAGATGATATATCCCAAACCAAAGCACCAGGTAGGCAACATATCATTCAGGACTCTCAATCCCAATCACAGAGAACGGTAGCTATGTCTCTAACTCCGATTATCCATCATTGGGCGGCACGGTGACACAACACTGCAGCATCAACATGCTAGGGACTCGGGTTCAATTCCAATCTCTGGACCCTGTGTGTGTGGGCTTTGAAAATTCTTCCCATGTCTGCATTGGGAACATTAACTCTTTCGTCTCTCCACAGAATGTCTCTGTGTTTGGTTCGGGTTTCTACCATCTACAGTATTTTTGCTTTGGTTCGACAGAGAAATCTAGCAAATGTGACAGGTTTTCGTAAAAGCAGCCGTGCATCGCGGGTTCCCTGGTTGTTTAGGAATCTTCCCCGGCCCCTTCAGTGTGTGCAGTGTCCCTGGATACCCATTCCATCCCTTTCAGTCCCTCAGTCCATCGTCATTACATGCAGCCTTTTCTTGTGCCACCCCTGGGACTCACCACACCCTATTGCCTGGCACTGGACACTCCCTTCGCAGGACTGTGCACACAACGACACTGGGCACTTTCTGACCCACTGGGGATGCTGGGTAAAGATCCTGCCATTGAAAGGAACAGAATAACTAAAGTCCAATTGAATAGCAAAGCAGAGTAAACAAGCTGCATGACATCCATCTGCTCTGACATTTTCTAGTTTTCTGTTTATCCTCGTCCATCTGCAAATATATGGTTCATATGTATACCTTGGTAAATACAATGACTGCAGATGCTGGAAAGCAGATTCTGGATTAGTGGTGCTGGAAGAGTACAGCAATTCAGTGGTGCTCTTCCAACACCACTAATCCATATGTATACCTTGTCAAACAGGTTTAGTGGCGGGGATAGATATCAGATCCTCTGGGCATTGGACTGATTCAGTGGACTCCACTTTCCTGAGGTCACACATAAGTTTTTATTATCAAGTCTATCCACTTTAAATAAAAGGTCTTGCGAGAGTTCTGTTGAAAGGATATTTGAATTTTGGAGACACTAGAATATGTCAGGTGCGAGTGAGGTTAGGAATAGGAAGGTAGCACAGTTAAATACGTGGCTAAACATCTGGCAGGTGAGGCAGCACTTCTGATATGTGGATCATTGGGATTCCGGAGTCGGTAGGACCTAAACAAGAAGGACAGGATGGACCTGAACTTGCAGCAGTCTCTGATATGTGGAGAGGGGTTTAGCAGGAAAGACAGTGGAACAGCAATGGCAGGTGATTTCAAGATTAATTCAGGAGACACTGCAGAGATTCATGCTGAGGAATAGAGGCATGATAAAGTGAGGATAGGGCAACCAGGGCTAACGAGGGAAGTCAGGGATTGCATACAAGCAAAAGATCAAGCATACAATGTGGTGAAGGGCAGTGGGAAATAGAGAATTGGAAAACTTATAAAGACCAACAGAGGGCAAAAAAATAAGGAGGGAGAAGACTGAATATAGGGATAAGCGAACCAGAAATATAGAGGAGACTGTAAGAGGTTCTTTAGATATATAAAGTGCAAAAGAGAGGTAAAAGTAAGATTGGACACTGGAAAATAATGCTGGAGAGACAGAAGTGGGAAACAAAGAAATGAATGAGGCACTTCGCATCATTCTTCATGGTGGAAGACATGAATAATTTCACAAAAGTTGAAGAGAGTGAGAGGGCAGAGCTGAGTGTGGTGGCCATCAGCAAGAATAACATGTTAGAAAACTGAATGGCCTGAATGTGGATAGGTCACCTGGACCAGACGGACTACACCCCAGTCTTGTAAGGGAGAGAGCTGAAGAGGTAGTGCAAGTATAAGTAGTAATCGTTCAGGAATGACTAAAATCAGGAAAGGGCCAAGAGGCTGGAAATTGCTAATGTCACACCCCGTTTAATAAGGGAGTTAAACAGAAAATGGAAAATTACAGACTGATTAGCCTTACCTTAGTTGTGGGTAACAAGCTGGAATCCATCGTGAAGGAAGGGATTTCTGAATACTTGGATGTCTTTGGTAAAATAGAACAGAGTCAACATGGTTTCATCAAGAGGAGGTCAGGCTTGACAAACCTGTTAGAATTCATTGAGAGAGTAACAAGCAGATTAGACAAAGAAGATCAATAGATGTTATCCGCTGGCTCCACAAGAATCCTTTGACAAGGTGCCACACAGGAGGCTATTCAGAAAGATAAGGGCCCATGGTGTTAAAAGCAATGTACGAACATGGATAGTAGCATGGCTATCTGACAGAATGCAGAGAGTTGGGATTAAAGAGTCCTTCTCAGGATGGCAGCCAGGGACAAGTGGTGTTCCATAAGACTCAATGTTGGGACCACAACTTTTCCCTTTATGCATTAATGATTTGCATGAAGGAACTGAGGGGATTCTGGCTAAGTTTTCAAACAGTGCAAAGACAGATGGAGGGACATTGAAGAGGTGGTTCGGCTGCAGGAGGGTGCTCTAACGCATCTCCTCAACTTCCCGCACGTCCGCCCTTGATCTCCACCTTTCCAACTACAACAAGGAGAGAACCCCTCTGGTGTTCGCCTTCCATCCCACCAACCACAGGATACAACGCATCATCCTCCGCCATTTCCTTCACCAACAGTCAGACCCCACCACCAGAGGTATAATTCCTTCCCCACCCATATCAGCAGAGAACATTCCATTCACAACTCCCTCGTGAGGTTCACGCCCCCCAACCACACCCAGCCACCTTCTACTCCTGACACTTTCTTTGCCACTGCAAGAGGTATGAAACATATGTCAATGCTCCCTCCTCACCTCCATCCAAGGCTTCAAAGGATCCTTCCACATCAGGCAAAGAGCATCCTGTTCATCCAAACACCACATCTACTCTGTCCATTGCAACGGATCTCCTCCCCATTGGGGAGACAGGGCATCAATTTGCAGAACGGTTCAGGTAACACACTCGGACACACACACCCAACAACCCCACTTCCCTATCCTTGAATACTTAAACTCTCCCTCCCACTACAACAAGGACATGCAAGTTTTTGGCCTCCTCCATGGCCAATTCCTATCCAGCAGTCGTCTGGGAGAAAGAATGCATCATCTGCCACCGAGGGACCCTCCAACCACACGATATCAAAGGCAATTTCGCCAATTTCCTCATCTTCCCTCCCACCACCTTATCCCAGATCTAACCCTCTAGTTCAGTACCGCCCTCTTGAACTGTCCAACCTGTCCATCTTCCTTCCCAAGTATCCACTCCACCTTCCACTCTGACCTTTCACTATCACCACTCAACTTCATCTAGCTATCGCTGTCCAAGCTAGCTTCCTCCCAGCCCCAGCCCCTCCCATTTGTCTCTCAGCCCCCTTCCGCCCAACCGCCTCATTCCTGATGAAGACTGTATGCCTGAAACACCGAATCTCCGGCTCCTCGGATGCCGCCTGACTGGCTGTGCTTTTCTAGCATCACGCTTTTTGACTCTGATCTCCAGCATCTGCTGTCTTCACTTTCTTCTACTGAAGGATTTGTACAGGTTAGGGGAGTGAGAAAAGATGTGGCAAATGGAGTATAACGTGGGCAGAAGAATACTGGCATGGACTATTTTCTAAATAGCGAGCAAGTTCAGAATTCAAAAGTGCAAACAGCCGAGGGAGTTCCAGTCCAGGAGTCTTGAAAGATAATCTTGCAGGTTGTCAATAGTTAGGAAGGCAAATACAATGATGGCATTTATTTTAAGAGGGCTTGAATATAAAAGCAGGGATGCACTTCTGAGGCTGAAAAAGTTTTGGTCAGGCCTCATTTGGATTATTGTGTACAGCTTTGGGTCCCATATCTCAGGAAGGATGTACTCGTCCTGGAGCGTTTTCCAAGGATATTCACGAGAATGGTCCCAGGTATGAAAAGCTTAACATATGACGAACATCTGAGGGCTCTGGGTCTGTATATGATAGTGTTCAGAACATGTTAGGAGGTCGACTCGAAACTTAGAGGATACGAATGGCCTAGACAGAGTGGATTTTGAGACGATATTTCCAATGGTAGGAGAGACTAGGCCCAGATGGGAAAGAGTAAAGAGAAGACCTTTCAGAACAGAGATACGGACGAACCTCTTCAGACATAGAATGGTGAATCTATGGAATTCACCGCCACAGAAGGCTGTCGAAGCCAGGTCAATGAGTATATTTAAGATTGAGACAGATGTGTTCTTGATTGTAAAGGGGATCAAGGGTTACAGGTAGAAAGCGGAAGAATGCAGTTGAGAAGCTTAACAGCCATCATGGAATGGCAGAGCAGGCTCAAATGGCCTAATGGCCAAATTTCTGCTCCAATGTCTTCTGGTTGTATGGTTAATATTGGCTCTCCTAATTCCTCATTGGAGTTGTATCCCGGAATTTGATCTTCATATGATTTGTGAAGAATAAAATTCCAATACTGATGGCTGGGAAATATCATATTCCGACCCTCTGGTCTCAGGAGCCAAGTTCCCAATATCATAATCACACTGCAGTCGAAATCCAGTGAAATTTACTTCACCATAGTTGATTGGCATCGATAACATGAACAGCATGACCCTCACCTGCCCTCTCTGATCCTCGAATAACCATCTGAATTGTGTGTCACAACTTATTCTCTGTTAATATATCCATGCCATTTGTCTGTTATCCTCATGTTGTTGTATGCACATTTTCCTGTCAGAATATGGACTAGAAAAGTTCTCTCCCTATTTTACTGACATTATAATCACTGATCAGTAGTTACACACTATATGTTTCGATTTATAAACGGAGAAACTTTTTAAAGTTCTGACAATCCTTTGACATTACTCGCATACCTAAGGCAGATTGAATGATTACATACAATCAATCTACCATCTCAAATATTTCTTTCCTCTGTTCACCCCCCCCCCCACACACACACACACATATCCTATGCCAAATGTGTAGCTTTAAACGTTTTTTTTTAATTTTAATAAAATCAATATTGCATTCAAAGGGGTTAACTGAAGCTATTTGTTCAGTGACTGTGATTAATGTCAATCTCCGTGAATCCTAATTATCACAATGGAGAGTTTTCATTGTTGAAAGATAAATGGGCTCTGTTCAATGTGCTATCCCACAGTATGAGGAGCAGCATCATTGACAGCACTAACATGGATCAGCAGATCGAAAGAGAGAGAGACGGGGAGGAGAGATCAGAATCTGAGAACATTAGACTGGAATGTTCCAACAATGGACAGGAGCTTATCCTCGGGTCTTTACTGGCTTTCTTGGCCTTGGATATCATTAGCATGGCGGATCCAGGATATCCTTTGGATTATTCAAGGTGGTTACTATCCCATCCTCGCTATAGTTGGTGCTCCTAGTAAGTCATTATATTTAATAGGAGAAAGTGAGGACTGCAGATGCTGGAGATCAGAGCTCAAAAATCTGTTGCTGGAAAAGCGCAGCAGGTCAGGCAGCATCTAAGGAGCAGGACAATCGACGTTTCGGGCATAAGTTCCTGAAGAAGTGATTATGCCCGAAAAGTCGATTCTCCTGCTCCTTGGATGCTGTCTGACCTGCTGCACTTCTCCAGAAACACATTTTTCAGCTTTCAAGTCATTATATTTGTCTACCGGGTTGACCTGATTTCTGCTCATTATATATAAATTTTGGAAAGTGCAAGTCAATGCCTTCAGTTCCAAACAAAAATTCCTTTCCTTATATATTATAACTATCGAACTACTATTTATAAATTACTCACTGATATGCGAGAAGGAACCAGACTGTTCTCAAACTCCATAATCCATTTTGTCCTTCACAGATTTACATCTCCAAGTCCTCCCCACTCACCAATCCTGTCCAATACCACCATCACGATATCCCAGTCTCGTCCTCAGTCTCAGAGCAACTTCTGAATAAACCATTTGTGCCTTTGTTCAATCCGAATGCAATAGTTTCACGTTCTTTCTAACCACATGTCCATCACTAAATAATTGCTCTTGAAGATGTTTAACTTGTTTTCTGCACGTACGGGAAGACAGTTTATGGTGGTCAAGCCATTGACTGATAAATTAGAGCCACTGAATAATGGTCTGTTGATATCTCATGAAGGAAATTGGGGTGTTTAAAAGCAACCATTATCATTTGTTATAAAAACCAATCTGCTTGCCTCAATACCTTGAGGGAAGTCAATGTATCATGCTACCTTCATCAGGTTTCGGTGTGACTTCTGTGATGAACACGTGGGTGTACTGTGCCATTGAGAGAATTAAAAGTCAGCGATAACTATCTGACAGCACCAAGTGTTCTGATAAATAGATATAATGTAACATTTGATCGAACAACCCGATTAGGTCATTGTCTCAAAACAAAAACAAATTCAGCAAAACATTTTAAATTATACCCCAAAATACCCACCTCCAACCAAATATGAATTTATTATATTGACAATCCTAAATGCCAATGATACAATCCCCAATAATTTAGCGGGACAAGACCATGGAAAATTGAACAGTTGAGAGGAGAACTGCCAAGCTACCAGCATGCAAAACTGACTGAAAAATAGCTCTCCTATTGGTACCTTTACTGATTAGTAACTGGTGAAGCAGAATCCCCAAGAAGAAAAGAAGACAGGAATATGAAGAAGAACCGAAAGCTTCCAGATTTTGAGATAAGAAGTTTGGTTTTGTAAATCTTAATTCGGAGTCTTATCGGCCTAGTACTGTGGAGGGGGAAGGTAAAAGACAGGTTAGAGGAAGAAGTTGTAAATGGTCATTCGTTTATTATTCTCTGTTATACTTTAAGAAATAAAGTTATTAATTTTAACTTTAAATAGATTTGGCCTCAAGAATTATTACAGATTACTGCATGGGATAAATCTTTTCTCTGTTGCTGGTTTTAATTAAGCAGGAAGATTTATCCTGTGTTATAACACTACAAACTCACAGCTATGCGATTTACTCTTTACAGTACTGTGGAACAGCTGAACCAGCCACTCAGTTCAAGATCTGCATAACATGTTGCCCTGACCAGGGCTGCGTACATCTTGTGAGAGAAGAACACAAGTAAAGGTAGCTCCCTTTCTCTGCCTGTTTTCTGTATTGCGACATCTCATTTCCATTCAGGTCCGTGACCATCCCCGATTTTAAATGTGTTCAATCTCCTTGAAATTCTCCCTGAGGGTGATGCACAGCCCCATAGGCAACTCTGGTGCTCGCTTTATTGATGCTGACGTACAGATGTAAGGGACTTATAAATTCCATGTCAGTCGTAGTTCATAGAGAAGGAATGGCTTTTTGTGGCAAAGGAAAGAAATGGCGATGTCGAAGTGAGAGAAAAGGTGCTTTGTGATCATCCAGGAGAGTGCTGTTGAGGAAGTATTTGGGGTACTGTGGATAGACTTTCTCCCAAGTTTCACCAGACTAATCCCTGGGATGATGGCACCATGAGCAGTGAGTGAAGCTTAGTGAGAGAATAAGAGGTGATTGGATTGAACCTTAAGGGGGATGGACAGTCACTCATGATGTTCTAAACAGACACTGATACGGTGATAAGTTCCATGGCGTTTTTCACTCAGATTACATGATTCTCGAGAGTTTAAGAGCCTCTGAGAAATTTCCACATAACCACTCCCACTCCCTATTTCGACTGATAAAGAGAGGAGAAAGAGTTGGGGGGGGGGGAGGAGAGAGAGAGAGAGTGAGAGAGAGAGAGAGGTTCAGGTTTTTAAATGAATTGCCCCAACATTAGTACAGTTCAATTGGTGCGTGATCCTGCAATGAACGTCATGTTATCCATAATCCCGACAGCGACAACAATACCGTCATTATAAAAGAGTTAACTCTTTCCAGCAGTGTAGAGAGAAGGAAAGTCTTTTTACGTTACTGGAAAGAAACGGAGATGTCTAAGAGGAAAAAGAGTTATTGTGATCATTGCTGAGAGTGTTGTTGAGGCAGCATTTGGAATATTGTGGACAGACTTTCTCTCCTTTATAAGGAATGAACGCTTTGCCACAGAGAGAGTGCAATGGGGTTTCACCAGACTAATCCCTGGGATAATGGTGCCATGAGGAGAGAATGATGATTAATCTCCGGCGTTGTGAGAGAATGAGAGGCGATTGCATTGAACTTTGGGGGGAGGGACAGTCACTCACGGTGTTCTAAATAGACACTGATACGGTGAAAAATTCCATGGCTTCTTTTTTACTCGGGTTACATGACTGTCAATAGTTTAAGACCATCTGAGAATATTCGCCTCACTCCACACCCAATCCCCATTTTGCATGAGAGAGACAGCGGGCCAGTCATTGAATAAACCCTCCCCACCGTAATACAGTGCATTTGGTGTGTGGTCCTACACTGAAAGTCTCGTTATCCGCAATCCCTACAGCAGACACAATACGTTCATGCTAACACAGTTAACTTTTCCCACCAGATTCTGACCCCCATGGAGAACATGGGTGTGTTTTCTCGGAGATGGAAGTTGCTTCCTTGAGACTTGGCACAAATCATTTGGCTTCCCTCCTCACTGCCAGCAAACCTTGTTAAAGTAGCACAAGTTCTACAAACAATGGAACCATGATTAACATCATGGAATCCTCTATCAGTGCAGTCTCGGTTTCATTAGTTTGTGTTGTTGGAATATCAATGACCCCCTCTAGTTCCTGTGTAACTGTCTCGGGGGGATGATTAGCCTCCTCCTGGTCTCATGGAACAGGTTTAAGGGTCTGATTGGGATCTGCCTGTTCATGTTTAACAGCTCGATGCACTGAACAGACCACTCTTCTTCCTGTGTAGCAGGCAGGAGTACTGAATGTGCTGTCACTTTTCCTGTTCCTGAATGCTAGCTCATACCAGTGTGCAACCACCTTGAAATGCTCTATGAGCTCCTCTTTTAACTGTGACAATGTGCAGTATCTGGCCGTGCTGTTACACAAATGTTACCGACATTTTAACAGCACAAACCGGAATGCTGTCCGGGTCTTGCTGCACATGGACGCAGAATGGTTCAGGAGCTGATCAGGAACAAAATGTTCTGAACATTGTGTGATTTTCAGTCATCATACCCACTTCCGATCATATGATGGGAAAAGACATTGAAGATGTTTGTGCTGAGGAGGTTAACGCGAGGATCTCCTGTAGAGATGCCCCAGGGCTGAGAGGATTGTTGGCGACTGACCCCAAACCTTATTGTGTTGTGAAAGACCGCGTCCAGTGGGAAAGTTGCACCTGATTCCCATTCAGCTCAAATACATAAGTGGTCCCAATGCCATCCTCAGTCAAATACTGCATTGGTATCATAGCCATTCACTCTTTCCTGTGCCCCTGTGTTCGCCTCTTGTTCATATCAATAGGTGACAATGTATGCATAGGGAGTGTTATCCTCTCACAGAAGGTAATCACTGTTAGAAATTATCTGGGCTAGAGAGCTAGGGGAGCTACATTACTGAAAGCATTTAAGGAGGAGGTAGATGGATTTTTGACGAGTCAGAGAGCTACGGGGTGAAGAATTGGGCATTAAAGAAGAGTTAATATCAACAGTAGATCAGCCATGATGTTATGCAACGTCTTGATCATCTGAATTACCTGATCCTGTTCCTTTTGACCTCATATTCAGTAACTGCAATGTTAATGTTTATAATTTTCCTGAACGTTCTTTTAATGAACTTTGCAATCAGAGAGAGTGAAGTATTTTGTGAGTCATCTCTGGTTGAGGTATGGGGACTGTATTCACAGTGAACCTGGGTCGATAATATGACCAACAAATGAATCACAAGTTGCAGAGAGGAAACACTCTGTAATGAGACCAGATGCGTCTTTTGAACCAAATAACATTTTCCAACCTACACCAAACCATGTGTGACAGTCTTGAGGGACTGAATGAGATCCTGTGTTACTGTTGACCAGGTATCTGGGACAAGTGGCCTCCATCTGCTCCTTTCAGCAGCTGTGGGGGATTGAATCGAACATAGCAACACAGACTGAGCAGCAGACGTGAGCCATTAGATACTTTGTCACCGCTCCATGTGCTTTTGGTCTCAGCAGCGCGTTTCTATCTTTATACCATTTTACTAAATACCAAAAACAACTTTGAATAACTGCAAACATCCAGAAACCACAATCCTCTGGGGAAGGGAATTTCCACTTGAGCAGCCCTTTGAGAATTTCTCATTTGTGTTCCAACCAATGTTGGAAGGTCACTATGTCCTTTTCCAGTCCCACTCCTCCACTGGTTACACCAACCTTAAATGCAACCAGTTTAGTGATGTGGCCAATGATATAGATCTCAGAGTAGGTCATTTTTGAGAAAAATGTGAGAAACAGAAAGTTGAACTCATAACAAATGGTAAAAAGACAGAGTGCCGCAAATGTTATTCTGCCTTTGAAGTTACTCTGCTCACACAAGCTACTGGTAGTGGGATTTCTTTCTGGAACAGTTGGATTTGGCTGAATTCCCTTCGTTTCAGGCAGTGGAGAGATTACAATGAATCCTCACCAGGAATCCTTCACAAGTGGTACAGATAACTCAGGGATTTTCTGATCTCACATTTTGCTATCGGGCGGAACAAAGTAAGAGAGAGAGAGATAAATTGGCTGCTTCTTCTCAGGCAGGGAACATTTTTCTCCATTTCTGTGTTGGAACAAACAATTATGTCAACAGAATACCAAACTGGACCATGTGCGATCTCCTGGAACATTCTCTGGAAAACCTGATTATGGATTATATGCAGGTGCGTCATTGCTCTTGTTGTACACAATTCATTCCAATCCCAAAAATATCCCCACTTTATAATTTGATGACATGCTTATATGTGTCTGTTTAATTTGTAAATATTGGTTGGTGTCTGCATAGTATGTGTGTTAATATCAATGCATCTTTTCCTTAAAATTTATTCTCTAGCTTTAGTCTCCCTGACAGGAGATAATATGCATCCAGCTGATACACTTTTCAGAAAGTCACGGATGGTTCAATACTATTTCTCAACTAAGATCAAAACTGATAATCCCCCATAACATAAGGCCAGCATTCCAGAAATGAGTAAAGGGAAACCTCTTTGAAAATCTTCGAAAAGAATTCTATATTTTATTTTAGTTTAGGGGATCAAACCTGCACACAGTACATTAGGTGTGGTCTGAGAAATGCCCTGTACAGAGGCAGTAAACCATTCTTGCAATTAAACCTGATGCTTTTTTTGCCAAAAGCAGCATTATTCCACTTACCTTCCAAATCACTTGCTACATCTGACTTCATATGATTCATGTCGCAAGAACATGGAAACCTCCTGTATCAAAGAGTTCGGCAATCTCTCTCCATTTAAATTGTTTACCATTGTTTCATCTTTCATTCCAAAATAAATAACTTACCTTATGATATTTCTGCTGAAGATTTGCTCACTAACCTTCCCTGCCTGTATCACATTGCAGACTCACTATCTCCATTTGACGACACATTGAATGACCATCTTGGTGTACATGCTAATTGAGCTCCAAGCTATTCCCTCCCCTTCCTCCAGATCTTTGATAAAGATTATTGATCATTGATAACCCCACAGTGATGTCTGAGACACTCCATCAGTTACAGCTTTGCAGCCTGATAATAAACATTTGTCTCTACTCTCTAGAACAGCTTCTCTGTTCCTGTGTAGCATCTCAGGTGGGTTGAAAGGCCTCCTCCTAGACTGTGTCGTGTACTGAACGAGCTGAATTACTTTATTCTATATTCCTGTGTAATTCCTTTGAGGGGCAGAATGGTCTACTCCTGTGTCATTGTAACGATCCTGTCTGACTTAATGGAGTGGTCCCCAACCCTGTAACAGCCTCGAGGGGTGGATTGAGGGAACACATGGGGTAGGGGCAGAAATTGCCCATTCGGCTGCACCATTCAGAATGCTCATGGCTGATCCGAGTGTGCTTGACCAACCATTTCCTGTCTATTCCCAATAAACACTGACCCTTCTATCCGGTAAAGATCTCAGCCTGGAATATCTTCTATAACCGAGTCTTCACTGCTCCCTGAGGATGAGGACACCACAGGTAGCACAAGACTAAAGTGAAAGGGACGTCCTTATTTCATTGTGGGACAACTTTTATTTTGAAACTGTGTTGACTGAACATCAAATCACCACCTCTTTTCAGATATAAGGACAGAATAATTAGGAATAAAGATAATCCAAACCTATCGCACATTCCCACTGACCTTTTCCAATCAAATATCTATCACAACCCAACCTCTGCTGCTGTCTTAGGAAGAGAATGCCTGATAGCATAATACCGCAGGAGCATTAAGGAAATTAGTAGATTGAGGCCATTCAGCCTATCGAGTCTGAAATTCCATTCAATAATGTCTTATTAGTATCTCGACCTCATTCTTCTGCCTTCACCCTGAAATCCTTGATCCCCTTACAAATCAAAACCATATTGATTTGTGTCTTAATGACTCTATTGTCTGTGCCTCTGTGTGTTTGTATGTGAGTAAGTGTTTGTGCGTGTGTCTATATGTGTGTGTGTCTGTGCCTCTGTTTGTGTGTGTTTGTATGTGTGTGTGTGTGGGTGTGTGCCTGCGTGTGTGTGTGTCCGTGTGCTTGTTATCTGTGAGTTTCCGTGTCTACAGCTGTCTGTCTGTTTTTCAGCCTCTGTTGATTTGTATGTGGCTGTATATGTCTCTGTCTGTTTATACGTGTGTGTATGCCTATCTCCTTGTAAGTATTGTGCGTGTTCGTCTGTGTATTTCTGTGATGGCGTCTCTGTGCAGTGAGGTATCTGTGTTTTTTTTTCCGGAAGTGAAAGGACTGTTGTGACTGTTGTGGGAGCTGCCAGTGGGTTTAAACTGAGAATTGTCTTTCACTGAACATTGCTCCTTAACTGGTCAGTAGGACTTGGATGTTTCAGGTTCTCCACACGAGGCGTCCCGGTCCTCTCCAGCTCTTTAAGAGTCCTCCCCACATGGCGGGGTGAAGAGAGTGAGAGAACGGATATAGACCACTCCACTACCCGGCTTGGTCCTTTCTATCCTATTCCATGTGGTTTCTCCTGGAATGGGAGAAAGGGATGGAGGGAGAGTGTGAATGGTGACCCTGGATCAAGGATAACCCCAAGGCATTTTATGCGTATGTGATAAACCTGAGAATGACGAGAACGAGGGTAGGTCCGATCAAGGACAGTAGTGGGAGACTGTGTATTGAGTCGGAAGAGATAGGAGAGGTCTTGAACAAGTACTTCTCTTCAGTATTTACGAACGAGAGGGACCGTACTGTTGAAGAGGAGAGTGTGAAACGGACTGTTAAGCTAGAAGAGATACCTGTTGGGAAGGAAGATGTGTTGGACATTTTGAAAAACTTGAAGATAGAAAAGTCCCCCGGGCCTGACGGGATATATCCTAGGATTATGTGGGAAGCAAGAAAGGAAATTGCAGTACCGTTGGCAATGATCTTCTCGTCTTCAGTGGCAACGGGGTTGGTACCAGGGGACTGGAGAGTAGCGAATGTTGTGCCCCTGTTCAAAAAAGGGAATAGGGATAACGCCGGGAATTACAGGCCAGTTAGTCTAACTTCTGTGGTAGGCAAAGTAATGGAAAGGGTACTGAGGGATAGGATTTATGAGTATCTGGAAAGACACTGCTTGATTAGGGAGAGCCAGCACGGATTTGTGAAGGGTCGGTCTTGCCTTACAAGTCTTATTGAATTCTTCGAGGAGGTGACCAAGCATGTGGATGAGGGTAGAGCAGTGGATGTAGTGTACATGGATTTTAGTAAGGCATTTGATAAAGTTCTCCATGGTAGGCTTATGCGGAAAGTCAGGAGGCATGGGATAGAGGGAAATTTGGCCAATTGGATAGAAAACTGACGAACCGGTCGAAGTCAGAGAGTGGTGGTAGATGGCAAATATTCAGCCTGGAGCCCGGTTACAAGTGGAGTTCCGCAGGGATCAGTTCTGGGTCCTCTGCTGTTTGTAATTTTTATTAATGACTTAGATGAGGGAGTCGAAGAGTGGGTCAGTAAATTTGCAGATGATACGAAGATAGGTGGAGTTGTGGACAGTGAGGAGGGCATTTGTCGTTTGCAAAGGGACTTAGATATGTTGCAGAGCTGGGCTGAGGAGTGGCAGATGGAGTTCAACCCTGACAAGTGTGATGTTGTCCATTTTGGAAGAACAAATAAGAATGCGGAATACAGGGTTAATGGTAGGGTTCTTAGTCAGGTGGAGGAACAGAGGGATCTTGGGGTCTATGTACATAGATCTTTGAAAGTTGCCACTCAGGTGGATAGAGTTTGTAAGAAGGCCTATGGAGTATTATCGTTCATTAGCAGAGGGATTGAATTCAAGAGTCGTGAAGTGATGTTGCAGCTGTACAGGACTTTGGTTAGGCCACAGTTGGAGTACTGTGTGCAGTTCTGGTCGCCTCACTTTAGGAAGGATGTGGAAGCTTTGGAGAGGGTGCAGAGGAGATTTACCAGGATGTTGCCTGGAATGGAGAATAGGTTGTATGAGAATAGGTTGAGAGTTCTCGGCCTTTTCTCGTTGGAACGGCGAAGGATGAGGGGTGACTTGATAGAGGTTTATAAGATGATCAGAGGAATAGATAGAGTAGACAGTCAGAAACTTTTTCCGCGGGTACAACAGAGTGTTACAAGGGGACATAAATTTAACGTGAGGGGTGGAAGGTATAGGGGAGATGTCAGGGGTGGGTTCTTTACCCAGAGAGTGGTGGGGGCATGGAATGCGCTGCCCGTGGGAGTGGTAGAGTCAGAATCATTGGCGACCTTTAAGCGGCATTTGGATGGGTACATGGATGGGTGCTTAATCTAGGTTAGAAGTTCGGCACAACATCGTGGGCCGAAGGGCCTGTTCTGTGTTCTATGTTCTATGCTGTTTGTGCTGGTATAGGTGGAGGGAGTTTTGAGGTTTCTGGAATGAGTCAGCCGACAGTTTTGAATCCATATAGTATTATTAGTTGCTGAATTCAATACTGAGAGTGGTAATGCCTGAGCCTTATTTGGAGACAGAGCGTGAACCTTGTTCTGGGTTAGGTGCTATAACAGATATACAGTGAGTGTGAGGGAGCAGAGAGTATATGGTAAGTCTTATCCTAACAGAGAGAGGAGGATATTGTTGCTTGTCCAGTATTGTGGGACATTTCTTCAGATCATCTCAGCGTCGAGGTGAGCCTCCCTGAATGTCTTGCCCAGGTCTACCACTAATAACGACACAGACCTGTCCCTCAGCTTCCACCGAATCAGTTTAGGTAGAATTTACAGATAGCAAGAAGAAGCAAATATTGGTGTGTTATATATCGAACCCAAAACGGTAGCAGAAAATCGGAGCATCATATGCTCTGGAAATTAGATAGACAAGTATTGTGGATACCGCAGTCTTATTGAATGGTTAACAGCGTTAACTAAGTGACTGCTGAAGCTGTGAAAAAAATACGTTCCATAAGTGTATATGATTTGGGTTGAAGAGTATGTTGTGAAGTAAACTAGAGAGCAGGTTATTTCGGATTTGATGTTGTGTGGTCAGAAGGACGAATTATTACCCTTGGTCTGAAGCAGCATTTAAGGAATAATGCCATTTATAAGGTAAAGTTTACAAGGTGTCTGCATACAGTTTAGAATGCTTAAATATTCCAGTCAAACATCATGGAAGACTGGAGGCTAGAGTGTCAAGATGTCTTCAGTAAATTGGGAAAGTACAATATAACATTCAGTGGGAGACAAGCAATGGTTTTCGAGTCATAGAGGCAGACAGCACGGAGACAGGCCCTTCAGCCCAAACTGGTCCATTGCATCCAAAATGCCCATCCACGCTAAACCCATTTCCCTGCCATTGTCCCATATCTTTCTAATCCTTTACTATCCATGTATTTGTTCAAATGCTTTTTAAATATTGTTAATGTATCCGCCTCAACCACTTCTCAATCCATGTGTAACAGCCCCTGTGTTAAAAAGTTGTTCCTCAAGTTCCCTTTAATTCTGTCCCCTCTGACCTTAAACTGATGCTCTCTAATCTGTGATTGCCCAACCCTGGGAAAAAAGACTGGGTGCATTCACTCTATCCATGCCTGACATGATCTTATAAACTTCAATATGATCCTCCCTCAGCCTCATGCATACAATAATAAAAAGTCCTAGCTTGTCGAACCTCTTTCTGTAACTCGGACCATTGAGACCTTGGCAATATCCTTGTAAATGGTTTCTGCACTCTTTCCAGTTTAATAACATCCTTTCTATAGCAAAGTGAGCAAAACTGAACATAACGTTACCAATAAGGCCTGACTAGAATCCTGTATAACTGCATCATAACTCTCTAATTTCGATACTCAGTGATATAAACCGATTAAAGCCAGTGTGCCAAAAGCTTTCTTCACTGTCTACATCTGAATCAACTTCCAGAGAATCATGCATCTGAATTCCAAGGTTCTTCTGTTCCACTACACTCCTTAGGACCCAACCATTCACCATGAAACTCGAAACTTTATTTGACTTTATAAAATACAAGAACTTACACTGATCTATATTAATATCCATTTGCCATTTCTCAGCCCACTTCTGCAGCTGATCAAAGCACTGCTGAAATTTCTGAAAATTCTGATAACCTTCTTCACTCTCCGTGATGCCGCTTGTTTTAGTGCCGTTTTCAAACTTACAAATCATGCCTGTACATTCTCATGTAATATATGGAATATGTAATGGTGTCAGCATCAACCCCTGAGGCATTCCACTATTCACAGGCCTCCAGTCTGATCAGCATGTTTCCAGTATTAATCTCTCCTTCCTACCATCAAGGCAATTTTGTACCTAATTTGCCAGCTCCCCCTCAATTCCATTCGATCTAACCTTCCAGAGGTTCCAGAGTACCATGTGGATACTTACAGAAGGCCTTACTGGAATCAACCTATACTACGTATACCACCCAGACCTCCTCAACGTTGCTGGTCACTTTATCAAAGAACTCCAACAAAATTGTGAGTCACGATCTCTCTTGCACAAACTCCTGTGCTGAATTTGATGAAGGGCTTTTGCCAGAAACATCGATTTTTTTGCTCCTCGGATGTTGCCTGACATGCTCTGCTTTTCCAGCACCATTTTAGTCTTACTCCGAACCATACCCTGCCTTTCAAATGAATGTATATCCAGTCTCTCTAAATCTTCTAAAGTAACCTACCCACTAATTTTAGGATTACTGGTCTTTAGTTCCCAAGTTTATCTTTGTAGCATTTCTTGAATACGGGCTCAGTATTCGCTATACTCCAGTCGTCCAGGACGGCACTCGTTGGCCAGTGATGATAGAAAAGAGTCAAACAGTGCTCCCGCAATATTTTCTCTATCCCCCTATCCTCCTGCTGTGTTCCTGAATATAACTGGTCAGGACCAGGTGTTTTTAGAAATACTGCAAAGTCTGAAACATACATCTATTTATTTCAGGTGCAAACACCAAAGAGTGAGAAAGTGACTCAGTGATGGTTAACATAACAAATTAGAAAATATATTAATCGTAGGAAGTGACTTCAGAAGAATTCCAGCTATTGTGAAAACCTGAGAATTCTCAGAAATTAACGATACAAAAATGGAAGTCCATGAAACTGAAAAGGAAATCAAAAAGAGAACATACCTGCTAACAAACTGGACCACAAAGACTACATCAATCTGCGATCTACATTTCAAAAGAAACAAAATAAAAGCAAAGTCAAATATGGAAATTTGTAATCGGGAGAGGAGAGGTCCTTGTGCAGAACAGGGAAATGGCCAACAAAATAACCAGTTACATTGCATCTGTCTTCATGGAGAAAGATTCAGAAAATCACCCAGTAATGCCAAGTTATCGTATCGGACTCCTGGAGCTAAAGACAAACTCAATTCATATCAGTAACAAGGTAGTACTTGAACATGTAGCTGGATTGAGCATTGCTAAGTCTGCTGAAACAGATGTACTTCATATGAAAATGCCAGAAATAAATACCAATAGTAGTATTAATTGCACTGTCGATGACTGTGTTTTATTTTCCTATACATTCTGCAGACACCGGAAACTATTGTGGATAAACTATAGATGAATGGAAGGGATCCAAACAGCTACAAAGGGAAAAAGACATAGTGTGGAGAACTGTAGACCAGGTAACTTGACATTTGTCGGGAAACTGTTGGAATCTATCACACAGGATGACATTTTTCCTATTTAGAAATTAGCAGCAACAATGGAGAGAATCAGCATGTATTTCTGAAAGAGAAATCATACTTGGTAAACTTCGGAATTGCTTGAAGTTGTTTCTTATAGCATAGATAATGGGGAAAGTGTAGAATTGGCATATACTGGATTTTCGGAAGGGTTTCTATAAGATCTCAGTGAGTTCGTAAATGCAATGAATGTGAAGGGTATTTGGAGGAATATATGTAAGTGGAAAGTTAAAGTTTGGTTCGCCTTCCTTTAAGGGAGCCAGAACATTGATGTAAAGACATGTTGAAACAGTTTCACAGCATGTTGGTGGGACGGTAGCTGGAGTATTGTGCACAGTTTTGGTGACCGAATCACAGAAAGAATATACTGACCTGAGAGGAAGTGCAGTGGGCATTCTCCAGATTAATCCCTCAGATGGTGAGATTGTCTGATGAGGAATCTCGGCCTGTGTTCTCTAGAGTTTCAAAGAATGAGAGGTGGGTCACAGTGAAATTTAGATAATTCACAAAACATTTGACAAGTTGGAAATTAACAGAACGTTTCCCTCGCTGTCTATTCCACATTCAAGGCAAATAATGGCAGGATCTGGGACAGGCCAGTTAAGACTGCAATAAGGAGGAAATTCATCATTTGGATGGGAGTGACTAATACAGGGGCATGGAAACCTACTGGTAGGAAAGATTCGGGAGAATCACCAGATATTCTACAAGTGTCTCCAGCAGAACAGAATAACTAGGGAACAGGTAGGACTCATTAGTGACTTGCCAAGTTGCAACCAAATTAAACTAAGTGTTAGGAGACCGAGGGTGGTGGTAGAGGGCTGTTTGTGTGATTGGAGGCTAGTGTCCAATGGTGCACCACGGGGATAAGTGCTGTGTCTCTTAATATTTGTGATTCGGACGTGTTGGTGTTGGATTGGGGTGGACAAAGCTAAAAAATGCATAACACCAGTTTATACTCCAAAAGGTATATTCGGTGGGACTAGCTTTTGAAGTGCTTCATCAAAGCGTGCAACCACCTGATGAAGAAGCAGCGTTTTGAAAGCTCGTGCCTCCAAATAAACCTGTTGGACTACAAGCTGATGTTTTCTGATTTTAAACCTTATCATAAAGGATGCAGCTGTGAATATGGACGAGGGGTGGGGAGTGTCTTACGTAAGTTTGTGTTTGATACAAAGATTGGCCGGGTAGTTGGCAGTGAAGAGGAAGGCCTAGCGTTGCAGGAAGATACAGATGGAATGGTCAGATGGGTGGATCAATGGCAGATGGAATGTAACCCTGATAACTATGAGGTGATGCACTTTGGAAGAAGGAACCCGACAGGCAAGGACTCAATGAATGGCAACACAGAAGGAAGCTGAGAGGGTGCTTCTCCACACATCTCTGAATGTGGCTGGACAGGGTAACACACAATTTGATAAAGCGTATGGGAGCGTAAACATCGCCTTCACATATCGAAGCATAGATTATAAGAGCTATGTGGAACTTTCATTAGCCAAGATGGAATATTGTGTGCAATTCTGGGAGCTACATTACAGGAAGGATGTGATTGTACTGGAGGGGGTGCAGAGGAGATTCACCAGGATGTTCCCTGGGATGGAGCGTATCAGCTATGGATAGAGCCTGGATAAGCTCGAATTGTTTACTTTGGTGCAGAGAAAGCTAAGGGGGACCTGAATCAGGAGGATAAGATTACGAGGGATATGGATGGGGTGGATAGACAGCAGCTGGTCCTTTTAATCAAAGGGACACACTTTTGAAGTGAAGGGTTTGAGGCTTAGTGAGGATTTGAGGACTGTTTTTGAAACAAAGTGTGTTTGGGTCTGGGATGCACTTGTGAGAGGGAATTGTCATGGTAACCTCAAAACCATTAGAAAATTCATGGTTGTGCACTTGAAATGCCATAAGATTCACGGCGACGGGTTTTGTGTTGGAAAGTGGGGCTAATGTAGACCGTGCTGTATTTCTGATAGTACAAAGTCTGTGCTTCTGTGATTATATGGCTGTGGAAGGTCAATCATTCAGCAGCTTAAGATAGGAATTGATGGTTTTCTGAAGAATATCTTATCACAGTGTATATGAGTGAACTTGTAATATCTTCTGAAAATACGCCAAAGGCAAAATGAAGAGAAAAAGGTGCAGCTTCCTTACAGTCTGATAACAGATAATTGAGGACAGGTAAATAGCAGATCAATGGAGCAAATACTTCGGTTATGCCTTCACAGAAGAAGAAAAAACAAAAATAACATTTCCTCGCAATACTAGGGAACTTTAGTCTGGTGAGAAAAAGGGAATAGAATGAAATTAGTAACTAAAACATTTTAGAGAAAATATTGGACTGAAATTAATGGGCATAGGCAAAGTCAACAGAGGTTTATGAAATAGGAATCATGTTTGGGAAAATGGCTTTTAGCAAAATTATGGAGAAGGTATCAACGCAATACGATTGGATTTTCAGAAAGATTTTTTGATAAAGCCCCAAGCCTATTGTGCAAATTCGAATCCTATGGGACTGGGGCTAATATATGGTCATGGTTTTAGAATGGGAGAGCTGGCAGGAAACAGTGAGTAGGAATAAAACCATGTTTTTTGAATAGAAGGCTTGGAGGATATAACAAGGATCGAGATTTGGCATCCAACTATTCCAAATACACATCATATCTTTGGTTGAGGGGCTCAATTGCAATATTTCCAAGACTGCTGACAGCTCTAAACGATGTCAGCTTGTGAGTGGATGAGGAGGATGTCAAAAAGGCTCCAAATTGATTGAGACAAGTGGAGTGACTGGGCAAATACCTGGCAGATGGAGAGCAATGGCAGAGATGAGAGGTTGTGTACATTGATGGGATCAATTGAATGGCAGCCTATCATTTGAAAAGGGATTGGTTGAAATTTGTTGATATATAAGTGAACTTAAGCTGCATTTTTGTTTATTTCTGCGCAGCATTCCAAGTCCATGTAGGGCAATGAGTTCTGAACACGGAAGTCAATACTGGGAATGGCATTGGCGCGCTGTATACAGTGTACGTAGACCCAGCAAGTAGGGAGCTGCAACATTGAAAAGGATCTGGATCTCCCTGTACACTAGTCACTGAAAGCAATATTGCAGGAGCAGAAAGCAGGTAGGAAGATAAATGGTTTATTCACCTTCATTTCAGGGTGATTTAGAATACAGGAGTAAGGGTCATTTACTGCAACTATACAGGGCCTTGGTGGGACCCCATCTCGAACATTGTGGAGTATTGTGTGCAGTTTTGGTGTCCTTAGCTAATAAAGGGCAAATCTGACATTGATGGAGTGCAGTGAAGGATGACAGACTGATCTCTGGGATGACAGTTAGTTGTGGGAGCAGAGTTTGGGGTGACTGGGCCTATATTCCATGGGCTTTAGGAAAATGAGTGGAGATATCAGTGAGATATATAAACTCTGACAGGATGTGACAGATTGGAAGCAGGGATGTTAGTTCACTTTATAGAAAATGGTTCGTGAATCACATTGCAGTCAAATCATACTTAATAAACACGTGTTATCAGAGAACTCCCAAAATATTGATGGGCCAAAGGCACTATATTTCATAATGTTTAAACATATTTTCGGATATGAACATTGTGTGGGGAAAACTGCTTTGAGGAGATGTTCGGCCATGAAATAGTATGCGGAAAGCTCAATGTGCTGAATGACCTCCTACTCTCCCGATGTTTCTGTTCAGTCTGTTGGAAAGCTCTGTAAAGGTTGTCATAAGCTCTCAGATGTTAGGAAGGATGTCTATGCAGGGTCGACAGAACTGTGTTTCTCACTCCCTTTTCTGATAACGAGGCTGATGCTAGATGATCTGTCAGGTTTTATCCTTTAAGACCTCAGAGTAGTTTGATACTATTGAGTGTCTCACTTGGCCGATTCAGAGACCATGTTTGTGTATCTGGAGTCACTTTTAGGCCAAGAAAGCACGGGAGATCACTTGGGGAAGGAGACCGATGTTTACAATCAACATTGGACACTATTACTGACACCAGATTTTAGGTATCGAGATTTTATTAATTATTTTTAACTTCCAACAGCTGCCAGATCATTGGCCTGGACTGGATTCGTAAACCAATGATATGTCCACTGCAGCACCATCCCCACATGGGGACCTATCAGAAACCACACTGACCTGATTATTTCGGTGCTACTTGACAGCTTTATCGAAAAGTATTCCCACCAATTTGTCTGTCGAGATGGGACTGAGAGTGTGGTAATTGGTCAGATTGTAATTATTCTCCTATGCAGGGACTGGATATAGTTGAGTAATTTTCCTCATCGCCAGGGACATGTCAGAGTTGGAGCTGGAATGAAACGTAGGATGGCGTATTTACAGGGGGCAGGGTGGGAAGAGGTGTAATCTAGGTCGCTGTGGGAGTCAGTCGGTTTAGTGTATACGTCCGTGTTGAGTCGGTCGTCCGAGATAGAGATGGAGAGGTCTCGGAAGGGGAGGGAGGAGTCTGAGACTGTCCAGGTAAATTTGAGGTCTGGGTGGAAGGTAAAGTGGATGAACTGTTCAATCTCCTCGTGGGAGCACGAGGTAGCGCCGATACAGTCATCAATGTAGTGGAGGAAAAGGTGGGATTATATTCCCAATTCCTTCGCCTTCACCGCATCTACTCCCAGGAGGACCAATTCGAATACCGAACAATCCACTGGCCTCCTTCTTCAAACACCGCAATTTCCCCTCAGACGTGATTGACGATGCTCTGCACCGCATCTCCTCCACTTCCCGCTCCTCCGCCCTTGAACCCCGCCCCTCCAATCGCCACCAGGACAGAACCCCACTAGTCCTCACCTGCCACCCCACCAACCTCCAGTAACATCGGATCATCCTTCGTCATTTCTGCCACCTCCAAACGGACCCAACCACCAAGGATGTATTTCCCTCCCCACCCCTATCAGCGTTTCGGAAAGACCACTCCTTCCGTGACTCCCTTGTCAGATCCACACACTCCACCTACGCAACCTCCGCTCCCGGCACCTTCCCCTGCAACTGCAAAAAATGAAAAACTTGCGCCCACACCTCCCCCCTCACTTCCCTCCAAGGCCCCAAGGGATCCTTCAATATCCATCAGAAATTCACCTGCACCTCCACACACATCATTTAGTGCATCCACTGCACCCGATGTGGCCTCCTATACATTGGGGAGACAGGCCGCCTACTTGCAGAACGTTTCAGACAACACCTCTGGGACACCAGCACCAACCAACCGAACTGGCCCGTGGCTGAACACTTTAACTCCCCCTCCCACTCCGCCAAGGACATGCAGGTCCTTGGCTTCCTCCATTGCCAGACCATAGCGACACGACGCCTGGAGGAAGAGCGACTCACCTTCTGCCTAGGAACCCTCCAACCACAAGGGATGAATGCAGATTTCTCCAGCTTCCTCATTTCCCCTCCACCAACCTTTTCTCAGTCCAAACCCTCAGACTCAGCACCGCTTTCTTGACTTGCAATCTTCTTCTCGACCTCTCCGCCCCCACCCCCTCTCCGGCCTATCACCCTCACCTGAACCTCCTTCCACCTATCGCATTCCCAATGCCCCTCTCCCAAGTCCCTCCTCCCTACCTTTTATCTTAGCCTGCTTGGCACACCCTCCTCATTCCTGAAGAAGGGATTATGCCCGGAACGTTGATTCTTCTTCTCCTTTGATGCTGCCTGACCTGCTGCGCTTTTCCAGCAACATATTTTTAAACAACTACCTCATTGTCCACTTTAATTTGAGGAATATCCGAATCAGAATCCTCTGAAGTTGTTTTTTTCCTTCTGTGCCGTAATCATTAACACCTAATTCTCTGGCTGTCCTTACCTGTCAAAGTACATTTTGAGCATATTCACATGACATACGCTGTGAGATTTCTTTCTGTCTGGAGTCCCTATCATGTAGTTACTCTCACTCAATATCCGTTGTGTTTGATAAGGTCTACTAAACCTTGCTTTTCAAGGTTCACCTACAACTGGAAGTAACAGTAATATCTTATCCCCGATCGCAAAATTGCATTTTTTTATTCCCTGTCCACTTCCTGTTTTATTGTATGTTGCATTTCTTTTAAATGCTGTCGAACCAACTCCCCAGCGCTATTAATCGTTCCTTAAATTTTGAGACCTAGTCCAAATGTGTGGCCTTTGAACTCTAATTTACTATTTTCTCCTTAATCAATTTTAATGGTCCCCTCACTTAATGCCCCAAAAATAATTCCAATGGAACGAATTTGCTCTGTTAATTTGGGGTATCCCTGATCACAAAAAGTGGAAATGGAATTCCCTAACCCTAATCATCTGGATAATCCTGATTATAAGCCCTCAACATGGTCTTTAATGTTTAATGTCACCTTTTTAGTGCTCCCTGCAATTGTGGATGGTTTGAAGTAGATTTGAATTGCTTCATTCCTAAGACATTATCGTGATTAATTAGATGTGAACTTTGAACCTTAATCTCACTGTATCTTCATTGGTAGTCCGTATCTATTTTTAAAAAAAAGACTAATTCCTTTACAATTCTTTTAGCTGTGATACTGCACCTTGGGATGGCCTCTGGAAATCTAGTCGATGCATCCATTATTGTTAAAAAAATACTGATGCCCAATCTTTTGATTGTGGTCTGGGACCTAGCCAATCATTTAAGACTCTTGTAAAAGGTTCCTCAAATGCCGGAATAGTTAAGAAAGGTGTAGGTTTTATTATCGCTTGTGTTTTTCCAATTACCTGACATGTATGATGCATCTGGAAAAATTCAACTACATCCTGTTGCAGTCCAGGCCAGTAAAATGTCTCTGTATTCAGTCTGTTTTTTCATCACTCCGAACTGATGCACCATTCGCATCACCTCCTTTCTGTAACCTATTGGCAATATGATTTGATGAATCTCTTCCCATTTCTCATCTCCTTGAATATATGATAGTCTCCATTTCCTCATTTGGACATCATTTTTAAGGTAATAAAGCTCAGGGATACATTCAAAATTCCTAACATATGTGCTTTTTGATACAACTGCTTTAAACTTTTATCTTTCTGCTGTGACTCAGTTAGTTTAGCTGAGCAAAAAATATTTACATGATCACCTATTTGCTCCTGTTTTGTCTCAACTTTCTGATGGAACAAAGTATCTGTTCATGCCACTTCAGCTTCCTTATCTTTACATTTTTGATATTTTCTGTTTCGACTCGTGACATTGGGACTTTGTTACCCACAATCAGGAAAATTTCAAGGATAAGATTCCTACATTGATTCAGTTGCCTGCATATCCACTGGCTTTCCAACGAGAGTAGCAGTAATCCTACCACTGAATCAGCTATATTTTCCGCAAGGACAAGTTGTATTCCTGGAGCTGAGAGTTTGTCCAATACCTCTACCGCAATTTCCCCACACTTTTCTGGACACGCTATGCTCACTTTACATGATTTTGCACCTTTTAACTCATGGTGAATTGCCTTTCGCTGTACCTTGTCTGGAAATATTCCTTCAGGAGTACATATCTCCTTTTCTATTCACAGAGGATCCTGTGTCTCTTAATATTGCATCCTCTTTAACTGCCCGATGTGAATAAACTTTCCCTTTGCAGGTATATTTTATAAGCAGATCTGGTACTCCCTCCGTAACAAACCTCCAATCAGATTATACACTCTGATGCAGCTTTCTAGTTTCCACTGTGCATTCTGTTACCGCTCCATAAAAACTCCCAGATTTATTCCTTTTTCCTACGTCTGTGTTTTTTTTCTGAATCCACCAAAACAATGATTTCATGTGCCCTAATTTGTTGCAATGAAAACACCGGAGTTTTTAAAAAAATCTTCTCTGCCTCCTTCAAGTATTGCCTTCACCGAGATCTACGTCTCCCTTTCTACGTGGGGATTTCTCTTTGCCCCAATTTTTATCCATCATGGACTGAAATTGACTCTGGAAGCCAAAACAAGTTTTATAACAATAATCACTAGTCATAATCATCAGCCACTTCAGCTACCAGTCTTGCCTTTATTACTCTAGTATCTTCCAAATGAGTTTGCACTATGTGAATGCTTAAACTCCTCCAAAGTAATTGTCTCTCTCAGAGCATTGTAGGTTTGCTCTCTTTTTAAAGCTCTTATCCATCCATCAAAATTACTTTGTTTGATTCTTTCCAACTCAATATGGGTTCGACCAGGATCCTTCCTTAAATTCCTCACGTTGTCTGTAGGCTTTTGGCACGTGCTCATACGTATATTTTCCCCTTCTCATACTCCCCAGATCCCTCCTCTGATAGTGTTGCGCATACCTCACTAGCTCTACCTACAAGTTTTGTCTGGGTCAACAAAACCTACATGGTCACTGCCCACTGAAATTCTTTAGCCACTTCCCTACTCATTAATCTAGGCAAGGTGTGAATATACTGAAACACATTTCTCACCAGGCTTTGGACGACCATGGGTTTACCCATCTTCAGTCTGTTCCTCATGAAGCTTACCTTCAACCTTCATCCTTATCCTTTTCAGCTGACTTTCCATTCTAAGTGTCCACCTCGGAAGCTCAAATGCTCCCTCTTTTTCTTTCTCTCCTGCTGAAGCTATTTATTTTTTTCTCTTTCCTCTGTTAAACCTATTCGTTATCTTTCTTCCTCTTCTGATTTTAGTCGTAGCTCAAACTGCTTCACCTCTGCTTCCAACTCAAGCTGCCTCTTTTGCGATTGAAGTTTAGTCATCTCCACAGATCCTGATGGAGTTTGCAGCAAATTGGAATGCCGAGCTACTGCTGCAATCATCTCATCTTTCCTCACATCAGACGGTAGCTTTAACTCCCTTTGTCTTCTAATTCCCACGGCTTGGACTTATGTGCATTTTTTAAAACCCCCAAGGTCACTTTCTCCACCTCCAAAACAAGCTTGGTTCCAGCAAGAACCATTGCTGTCTGAAGGTCTGTTTACTCACCAAATCAACACACGAAATAAGAGACATAATACCCACCACTCGCTGTCTAAATCCCGCAAAGGCCCCTAATCTGTTATGGACCAAACCCGAACCCTCAAAACATTTTAAGCAGGTAGCCGGACGGTAAATTTGCTACTTGTTGAAGGTTAGTGTATAGCTGATATTCCCAGAGTGAATTAGCTGGTCAGACTGCCGAGTTTTAAACAAATGACATTTATTTGCCAAATTACATTAGATTACTTACAGTGTGGAAACAGGCCCTTTGGCCCAACAATTCCACACCGCCCCGCCGAAGCGTACCCACCCATACCCCTACATCTACATCTACCCCTTACCTAACACTATGGGCAATTTAGCATGGCCAATTCATCTGACCTGCACATCTTTGGACTTTGGGAGGAAACCGGAGCACCCGGAGAAAACCCACGCAGACACAGGGAGAACGTGCAAACTCCACACAGTCAGTCGCCTGAGGCGGGAATTGAACCCGGGTCTCCGGCGCTGTGAGGCAGCAGTGCTAACCACTGTGCCACCGTGCCGCCCATTAAACATAAGGAACCAAAAACAGAATACCTGAATAACGTATCGTATCCGAACCTGACAGTCTATCCCGATTTAAGGATGCTGTTCCAATATACTTGCAACAATTCCAATAAACAAAACGCCTTCGCACCAAGAATAAAACTGACACAACTGCTTACAGGTTAAAATGTCGGAAGTGCAGAAGGAGGCAGAGAGCGTCCAGTGACTCTGACTCAACTAACCCCGAACTGATCCAACCTGTCCAGCTAGGGAGCAGGACAGGTCCTCCTGATTATACAGGGTACTTTCTAAAGATTTGAAAGGCTTCTGGATGAGGCATTATCTGTTAGGTATAAACAAATGGACCACAAAGAACCTTTCAAAATTCGGACATCTTGGAATCTTGGGTCCTTTAGACCTTCTTTCAAAAAAACCAAGGACAACATAACCCTGTAAAAGGACTGGCTTTGTGAGAACATGCACATTTGGCGTTGGACTGAATTCCAAAAATGTAAGTCTTACAGCTTTGAAGCCAATATAATGTATTAAGGTGTTTGTTAGTTTACATAAAACAGTGCTCAATCATATTGTGTGTTGAAGATTCAGCATTGTCACGAGTGGAATGTCCAGAAATATCCACACTTCCTGTGTATGGTCAGGGCAAATATATCCACTGAGAATCTGTTGCTTAGCGCCTGTTCTAGTCGAGGAGAGACCAGCATGGAAACCACATCTAGATTGTGATTTTTCTTTTGTGGATGGTCATGGTGGAGCGTTCAGGTGGTTACAGCATTGCAAATGAATAACACAGCAGAATCATCTAACCCGCGATAAGAAAACGTCAATAATTCTCCCTCACAATTAACTTCACGAGAGCAAATGGAAATGGGAGATGTGACCATTAGCCAGCAATGTCAACATTCAGTTCAATCCAGTTGTTATTTTGAACTGAAGGTCGCATTCCAAAAGGAGTTATCTGGATCTGTTTGTTCAGTGACTGTGATTGATGTCAGTCTCCATGGATTCTAATTATGTCACTGGATGGTTTTCTTCTTCTCTTTGTACGGGGCTTCTTCCAATGCTTTACCCCATTGTTGCTGCAGATGTATCAGCAGCAACACTGACAAGGATCAGCAGTTGCAGCGAACATCAGAATCTGAGAACCATCGACTGGAATGTTTCAACAGTGGATCAGAATCTGACAGCATTAGACTGGAATATGCCAACAATGGATCAGAATCTGAGAACAGTCGACAGGAATGACGCATCAATGGTTCAGAATCTAAGAAAAATAGACTGGAATGCTGCAACAATGGACAGGAGTTTATCTTGGGGTCTTTTGTATCTTTTCTGGTATTGGCACATATTACCAGAGAGGATATACGGTGTACTGCTGATTATTCAGGCTGGTTACTATCCCATGCTCGCTATTGTTGGTGTTCCTGGTAAGACTCCCCATCACTATCGATTTATTAATCCCATGGTGAACTTCAGTGCTATTTCTGTTATCTATATTTAGTAAATGCTGAAACTGTCATCTTCAGTTTTAAATGCAAATGCATTCATTACCCACAAATTCAGAACCGCCCACACCCCCGCACACATAAACATCTGAAAACAAGACTGTTCACAATCACAAAGTACCTATTTTCCCCGAATTGATTTATGTCTTGGTATTCTTTCCATCACCAAAGCTACCCACTCCCAGCTCCATGGTATCGCCAGACGCCGTCTTGACGTCAGTGCGAGTGCTAAATAACCCATTATCTATACCTTTGTAAAAGTCAGACTTTATGGTTCCTGTTCTCTTCTAATCAGTCTTTCCGTTACAAATGTTTCCATCAAAATCTTGTTCTTGTCTGTAAATTAAATTCATGACAGGGACACTGTGTCAGAGTAGTAATGTCGATGGCCACGTAATTCAGTGGCCCAGGTAACTACACCATGGACACTGTTTCAAATCCTATCACAGATGATGACAGAACTTAAATTCAAGTGACAGGAACTGGAAATAAAAGTGAATTTTACTAGTATAATCCCACCAGCACTTTGTCAATAAGTTTATCTATTTCACTGTTGCCCTTTGGTGAAGAAATCTCACATTATTGTCTGGTCTGAATTAAAACTGACGTCAGACCCAATACCTTAAGGTATGGCCTCACAGTAAAAGGCATTTAGTGAGGTCCACAAATGCTGCCCTGTCAGTGATGCAGACATCCCATGAAAGGTAGAGGCAAAAAAAAAAGAATGTTGCTAGAGATTAGAAACAAAAGGAGCGAGTAAGTGCTAGAGAAACTAACAGATATGGTAGCCTCAGGTCGAGAGAATAATAGAAGTGACATTTCGCGTCCAATGACCATACATCAGAACTGAATGCAGTTGGTATATAGTGTGTTTGTTGTTGATGACAGGGATGGCTGTTGTGAAAGGGAGAAGCAGTGAGTTGAATAGATAGAGAAAGAGAGAGGTAGAGAGAAAGAGACAAACAGAGGGAATGTTGATGATTAGCTGGAATGGAAATAATAGTCCAGACTAATCTTATTTATTTTTCTCCTGTTCCCATATTACTGAAATGCATGCCCATGTGAGGTGTACCTCCATGTCCCAGTTTGAAGTCAGCTATGTCCCTTTGTCTCTCTTACTTGAGTGTCATCATCTTCTTTTATTCAGTAATGGGATGTTGGGCCAGTAATTAATTCCTTTCCTGATTGTCCTTGAGAAGGTGTTGGTGAGCCACCTCCCTGACCCACTGCAGCCTGTGGGCTGTAAGTAGTCAGTGTTGTGGTCCGCCCGGTTTCATTTATTTGAAAATTTTAGTGAGTGATATAACAGAGCGGCTGGCTTGGCCATTTCAAACGACAACTGTATGTTAACCACAGTGCTGTGGTCTGGAGTCACAGGTAAATCCGACCAGGTGAAGACAGTAGATTTCCTTCTCTGAAGTGCATTAGTGTTCCAGGTAGGACAAACACAATGGTTTCATTAGATTCTCAATTCCTGATATTTTATTGAATGCAATTTCCAACATTTGCCGTGGTGGGATTCGAAACCGGGGTCTTGGTTATCACCTGAGTCTCTGGGTTATTATTCCAGAGAAAATACAGCTAGGCCATCACCTCTGCAGCATCTGCAACCATCTCCAACCATCTCCAATGGCAATAGTGGTGTTGTTGTTGGCGTGGCTGTGCTTAAAGCATAGCGTTTTTCAAGGCCACAAAATGATTTGGCAAAACATACCATCCTTCCCAGTTTGTATTTATGCGAAGGTGAGATGATGGGAAGTGTTCTTGGTGAAAAGGAGGTGGATGTCCTTGGTCATGAGACACTGATAGAATTCATACGGAGCAGTAGGTAATCAGCACAGTAAATGTATAGTGTCCTTCATTGCAAAATGGTGGAAGTATAAGTATGAAGACACCTTACTGAATTTGTAAAGTGATATTGAAACAGTACTTGGGACGCTGTGAACAGATTTTCTCTCCTTTATGAGGAATGATCTCCTTGCCACAATGAGACAGAATACAGGCAATGCGCCAGAGTAATCCCTGCGTTGAAGGTACCACAAGGAGAGTGTGAAGGAAATGAGTGATTAATCTGTAATGCGTAAAAAGAATAAAAAGTGATTGCAATAAAACTTGAGCGTTATGGACCAGTATTCATTATTTTCAAAACTAAGCATTGATACCGTTAAATATTCCGTGTTTCCCGCAATTTATGTTTTCTCATTTGGACAAATATATGATAGGGAATGTTAAGAAGGACATGGGCCAAGTACAGGAAAATGGAGTTAGCATGGATGGACATTTTAGTCTGAATTGACCAGTTTGGGCTAAAGGGCCTGTTGAACTCTATGACTCTGTGATAGTTTACATGTCCCTGTGGAGCCCACATGTTGGTTGAGAGACAGCTCCAGGCTCTGACCAAACTCTCTCCGTCTCAACGCACAGTTGGAATGAGACCCTGCACTGAGCATCATGTTGTTCACAAACTTGTCAGCAGCCACATTCTGACAGGGTTGGTCATTCTCAAAGGCTTCTGACATCCATACAGAAGACTAGCCCTGTCTTCTCGGAGATGGAAGATGCCTCCTTGAGATGTGCCACATACCATCCGGTGTGCCTCCTTACCATCAGCAAACCATGTTAATGTAACACGTGTGAAACATTAGCAAAGGAGCCAGGAGGCACAACATGGAGCAATCTGTTTATGCAGCCTCTGCTTCATTAGTTTGTAGTGTTGCAGCATCAATTACATCCTCCAATTTCAGTGTAACTGTTTGGACGGGCTGAATGGCCTCTTCTGTTCATTTGTCAATGTCTCGGGTGGCTGAATGTCCTCTGCCTCGTTCCAGGGAAGAGGTTCATTATTGGGTGACCCGTGGTAGCTGCTTACCTGCGTGTTGTGCTGACTAGATTCCTTATCTTCCTGTGTAACATTAGACAAACAGGAGGCTGGAAGAAACAGCAAGTTAGGCAGCATCAGGAGGTGGAGAAGTCAACACTTCAAGTATACCCGTTCTTCAGGACTGCGGGTGGGGGTAGGGGGAACTGCAGATAAAGAGGGAAGGGAGTTGTTGGGGTGGGAAGAGCAGCAGGATGGTGAGGTAGCAGAAAGGTGGACACAAGTGGTGGGTGCAACCTGGTTGGTCGATGGGAGGGATGAATCCGGTTGGGAGCTAGAAGGTGGGTCATTTGGTGCAATGAAAAGGAGAAGGCGGGGCTGGAAAGGGAGTAGGGCCATGGTTGGGAAGTTTATTCCAAATTGGAGAACCCAATGTTGAGTCCTTCAGGTTGTAGGCTAACCAGGCAGAAGGTAAGATGTTGTTCGTCCAATTTGCGGTCTGACTCACTGTGGCAACAGAGGAGGCCAAGTAGGTCATGTTGGAAAGGAATTGGGAAGGGGAATTGAAATGGGTGGTGCTTGGGAGTTCAGGTCGGCCGCTGTGGGCCCTGTCGTGATGCTCGGCGAAATGAGCCCTTAGTTTACGTTGCTCTCCCCGATGTGGAGAAGACCACACCAGGTGCACCTGATGCAGTAAACTAGGTTGAAGGAGAGGCAGGTGACCTCTGTTTCACGTGGAAGGACTGTCTGGGGCCTTGGATGAGATGAGGGAGGTGGTGTGCCAGCAGGTGATGCATTATTTTCATCTGCAGGATCAGTTGCCAGTGGGGCGTGGCGGGTTTGGTGGGGAGTGTGGCACGAACCAAAATTGGCGAAGAGATTGGTCCTTGTGGAAGATGTGTCAGGTGATGGGATCCAACCTAGTTAACTGTATCTGGTGGTACTGATGTGGTCTTCTCTATGTCAGGGAGACCAAATATAAACTAAATGGAATGCTTTGCTGAGCATCTCAGCTGGGCCTGAAAGGCTGATTTGACCTCACAATCACCTCCGATTTCAATTCCCCCTCCCACTCCATTTCCGACATGGTCATCCTTGACCTCCTCCATTGCCACAACGAACCAAAGCACATCTGGAGGAACATTGAATATTCCACCGGTGCAGCCTAAAGCCCGGGAGACTCAACATTGAGTTTTCCAAGTTCTAGTAACCTCCCTTCCAATACCCCGACTCCCTTCCCAGCCTCTCCTCCTTCCTTTCCTCTGATCAACCCATCTTCCAGCTGTCAACTGGATTCATTCCTCCCATTGACCAACCCAGTGGTACCCTCTACCTGTGTTCCCCACCTCACCACACTGCCTCCTCCGACTCGTGCACCTCGACTCTTTATCTGTACACACCGTTACCCCACCCCCAGTCATGAAGAAAGCTTATGCCTAAGGAGTGGACTTCTTCTCCTGATGCTGCCTGGCCTGTTGTGTTCTTCCAGTCTCCTGCATTCCAACATTTGTAATGGGCTGTGCCTCTTCTTATCCAATAGCTTCAATGGGCTGAATGGCGTTCTCACATTTCTGTGACACCAGCTTGGGATACAGAATGAGCTGCTCTTTTTTAGTTCTTTGGAAATGTTCAGGGTCCAGTAGTACTGTTACATGAATGTTACCTAGATATTAACAGCATGAGCTTGAATGTTGACCAGGTTTTGATGCTTTATGCGATATTTTCTCTTTCCTCTTTCTGATCTAATGACGGAGGGTAAGACGTTAATGAACCCGCTGAAGATGTTTGTGCCGAGGAAGCTACCCTAAAGATCGCCAACATAGATATCTAGGGACTGAGAGGATTGATCTGCACCAGCCACATGGTGTCCTGAATGGCCCAACCACTTGGTAGTTTACAACTGATTCCCATTAGGTTCAATGTTATTCAGTTTCCTTGACACATTCCTCAGTCACGCCCTGCCGTGATGTCAGGGCCAGTCACTCTGATACTGCGCTCATATATTTTGTTCATGTCAAAGGTCAAGGTAAATCCGTGGGGACTGTTTCCTTCTCTCAGAGGATAGTGACTATTCTGGCCTCTCTATCCCAGACAGCTACATCTCTGAACTGTTTGGGGGAGCAGAATGGTGTTAATGGATCTTGACACATTAGGGAGTTGAGGGCGACAAAGAATTGGGCAGAGAAGAGAAATTAATGCCGGAAGCGATCAGCCCTGACCTTATTGAAGGGAAGGGCAGGCTTTACAGGCTATATAGTCTGGTGTTATTCCAGTGTACCACATAGGCCAGTCATTTTGTTGCCTCTTCCATTTCCTATGTTATTGACTTCAAGTAGCTGAATAGCCTGATCATGTTGCTGCATGATCTAGAATGGGTCTAGTTCTATTGCCTTGAGGGCTGATTGGCCTCCTCCTCTAACTGTATATCATACTCCAGGGGCTGAAATGCCTCATCCTGTTCTGGTGTAACTGAAATCCATATAGTCCAGATCTACCACCCTCGGAGAAAGTGAACACTGCAGATGCTGGAGATCAGAGTTGCAAAGTGTGGCACTGGAAATGTCTAGCTGGTCAGGCAGCATTCAAGAAGCAGGAGTATCGAAACCTTGGACATTCCTGATGATAGACATATGCCGAAAACGTCGATTTTCCTTCCCCTCCAATGCTGCCTGACCTGCTGTTCTTGTCCAGCACCACACATTTGGACGTCTACTGGCCCGCCCTAGTCAACCTTCCTGGTCACATCATCAAAGAAATTTAACAAATTCTTCAGGCATGAACTTCCACTCAAAAAGCCATGCTCACTATTCCTAATCAAACCCTGTTTTCCGAATGCATGTAAAACTTATGCTTCAGAATCTTCTCAAGTAATTTACCTACCACAGATGTTAAGCTGACTGGTCTGTATTTCCCAGGCTTTATTTTTTCAGTCCTTCTTGATTAAGTGCACATTTGCTCTCCTTCAGTCTTCTGGGATCTCACCTGTGGTAACTGATGGTCAAAATTATCAGCCACGGCCCCCGCAAATTCTTCTCTTGCCCCTTTCAGTGTTCTTGGATATATCTGGTAAGGACCATGAGATTTCTCCAACTTCAAAGATTCCAGTACATCAATTACCTTCTCTACTGTGATACAGACTGTCCCTAAGATGTCACCACTAATTTCCCCAAATTCCCATATATTCATATCTTTCTCCAATGTAAATATAGAGGAGAAATATTTGTTGAGGACATCACCTATCTCTTCTGGTACTACACATGCATGTCCACTTTGGTCTTTGAGGGGTGTTATTCTCTCTTTAGTTAATGATTTTCCTTTAATATACTTAAAGTGCCTCTTTGGATTCACCCTGATTTTCTCAGTCAAGGTTATCTCATACCCCCTTTTTCGCCCTCCTGATTTCCTTCTTCAGTGAACTCCGATATCCCCTGTACACCTCCAGGGATTTCCGTGATCCAAGCTGCCTCTACCTGAGCCACGCCTCCACATTTTGTATGGTCAAAGCATAAACATTTCTTGTTATCCAGTGTTCCTCATTCCTGTCAACGTTCCTTTCATCCTCACAGGAACATATAGATCTTAAGTTCCCAGTTGCTGGAGGTCCATTTGCTTGCAAACTGACTACTTCGATCAACCCCTGCAAATGCCTGTCTGAGTTTATCAAAATTAACCTTGCCCCAATTTAGAACTTGAATCTGTGGACCAATTTCTTCCCTCTCCATAACTATTTTCAAATTAACAGAACTATGGTCACTGGTCCCAAAGTGCACATCTACTGTCACCTCACTCACCTATCCTGATATATTTCGTAAGAGTAGGTCAAATATTGCCCCTTCCTGATTAGGACCCTCTATATACTGCTGGAGGAAACTTCCCTGACGCACTGAATTGATTCCATCCCATCAAATCCCTAAATGCTCTGGCAGTTACAGTCTGTGTTATAAAAATTAAAACCCCTATTATGACAACCCGAATGTTCCCTGCAAGTCTCCCCAACCTCTCTAGATATTTTTGTTACTGTAATTCCTGTTGACTGTTAGGGGGTCTATAGTACCACCCCAATAAAGTCACCATCCGCTTCTTATTTCTTAGTTCCACCCACAAAGCCTCACTGGATGATTCATCAGTTATTTTATCTCTGATCAGTGCTTTCTACTCCCCTTGATTAGAAATGCTACTCCCCTCCCACTTTCCACCATCTCTGTCCCTCCTAATGCATTTATCCTTTTACATTAAAGGTCAGTCCTATGCATCCCTCAGCCATGTTTCTGTAATAGCTAGACTATCCAGCGCCGATTATCTATCCACACCCTGAATTCATTGGCCTTACCTGTCAGCCCTTTCACATCGAAATAAATGCAATTTAATCAACAGGAAATTCCTTGCTCCCTATCATGTTCCAGCCTGGTCTGTCTCTTCAACGTACTATTTCTGAATACTGTATTTCCTTCCAGCCTCATATTTGCCTCCCTGCTCTTGAGGATACCACCTCCTGCCAATCTCGTTTAAACACTCCCTTGTAGCACGATCAAAACTGGCTGCGAAGATATTGGTCCCCCGTCCCGTACATGTGCCACCAGTCCCTCTTGAACAGGTCAACTCTGTCACAGAAAAGCTCCCAATGATCTAAAAATATGAATCCCAACCCCTGCATCAATTCTTTAGTCACATAATTATCCGCCATATCTTCCTGTTCATACCTACACTAGCTCATGACAATGGAAGTCATCAGGTGACTGTCAAGGTCCTGTTCTTTTAACTTTTCTTCGAGATCTCAGTAATCACTCTGAAGGACCACATTCCTATGTCTACCTGTGTCATTTGTGCCAACGTGCATAATGACTTCTAACAGTTCACACCTCCCCCCACCCTCCACCCCGCCAACTCCAGCAGACACTCAGAGACATCCTGGACACTGACAACTGAGAGGCAACACACCATCCTGGTTTGCCGTTTGAGGCCACAGAATCTCTTATATCGAAGACCCTGTTTAGCTTTATCCTTTCCCATTGCTCCCCAGACCCAGTCGTAATGCAACTAAGCTGGCTACTGCTGCTTTCCCCTAAACGGTCATTTCCTGATACCCATTTCCCAACACCACAAAGTCAGTATCAAAAATGGTATACTTGTTTTCGAGAGGAATGCCACAGGGGATTCCTGCACTCTCTGCCTACTCCCTTCCCCATTCCTGGTTGTCGTCCAGCTACTCTCTGCCTGGAACACGACAGGAAGCAAGGAACGCCTGTTGGATTAAATTGCGTTTATTTAAATGCAACACGGCTGACAGGTAAGGCTGATGAACTCAGGGCGTGGATCTTTACATGGGACTGGGATATGACAGTCTTTAAAGAAACACGGCGAAGGGAGGGACTTGGGTGTGACCACCTCACGAAAGCTCTTGTCTCTGAAGTGCTCTGTATCTGGATGATCCGGAGAACAGCCAACTCCAGATCCTGAACACTGTCTCCCAGGAGCTGCAGCTGGTTGCACTGCCCACACGTGTAGTCATCAGGGACAAAGGAAATCTCCCTGAGCTCCACATCCCGCAGGTGGAACGTGCAACTGCCCTAACTGCCATCTCAACTGTTGTCAAACTAGCATTAAAAAGACTTTACGTGAGCTAACCTGTACCTTTGGCTGAGCCTCTGCTCACCAAAGCCTCTGGAACCAAAGCATTACGACCTATTCTGCCACTAACAGCACATCAATAGACCACTCCACATTTAGTCTTGGTTAAGGCAGGAGGGAAACACGACAGTGATGCATTGTTTGGGACTTAAGCACCCCTTGACACCAGACCAAAATACTTGGACTTGGAGAGTGTCTTGCTGAGGTTTTCTTTCTCGTCGTGGTGACTGCACAGATGCAAATATTCACCCTGACAGCCAATCCACGTTGTCGCAGTCCTCTGATCTTTTCTGTCTATTAGTACTGCATTTGTGAATTCTTTGAATCTATTGATTGCTTTCCAAACTGTGTCTCATTCTGGAGGGAGAGATGCTGGTGTTCCAGTGAATACAGGCTATTTGAAAAGGTTTACCATGAGACATATGAGCGATATAATGCCCATCCGCTCGCTGACTCAGTTTTTCCTTTCAATTAGAGTACATTTATTCTGATAACCTTCAATTCCATTTTCCAGCATTTTCCCTGCAACCCTTGTTTAAAACTCTGTCCATCTCAGCCTTGAACATATTTAGTGATCATTCCTCAACAGCTATCTCAATTTTCTACAATTGTTTCCCTCCCACTGATGTGAGACTTGGTGGTCTTTAATCCCATGGCTTTTTTTCAAGCACTCTGTGTGGAAGTTAAACCTACATTAGATGTTATCATGTTCGATAATACCAACTTTGTGGCCAGAGGCAAAACTAAAAAAAAAAGAAACACAACGGTTAAGAACCTGTAATCTCCTCCTTCATCTTCCACATCAGTCTAAGATACAGTTCATCCGGATCAAGGGATTTGGCCACATTCTATCATACACCAACTTCCAATTCTTCCTCAGCTTCTGTGTAAATTTGCTCAAGGTCACACTGTCAGGAACAGACATTGAATACAGTAACTGCTCCTCCAAATTGAAGACCAATATGTAATAGGTCTTTGACATATTCTCTGGCTCGATGCACAGGTTGCCTCCTCAGATCCTAATACTCCCTATTCTTTCTCTTGTTATCCCTCTTACCCTTAATAAACTGATAAAATGTCTTTGGAGTCTTGAAAATACTGCCCACTAATATTTTTATCACCGCTGCACCCCCACCCTCTTTTTGCTCTTTTACTTACTTTCTTGAGTTTAGACCTTCACGTTCTCTCCTCTTCTGGGACCTCCATTGACCTGCTCCCTTTATGCCTGTTTTAAGCTTCTCTTTCATTGTTAATTCCATTCTGAATATGTGTAGATATCCCAGGCTCTCCGGGCTGGTTTTCCTACATTTCATCTTTGGTGTAACATGTTGTGGTGACACTCTCATCAATTCCATTGTGAGCATGTGATCCCCCCCCCCCCCCCCGCCCCCACCTATACGCTGTTCTGTTACAGTTGCACCCAGAAGTAACTGTACTGTGGCCAGATCCTGTCTTTCTCTTGGTAAGATCTGCCTCCATCATCCAAATTATTTTTAATTTTCAAGCCTTTTTCTTTTGGTCTTTTCCTTAACAAGCTAAAAATGCTTGAGTCACGGTCACTGGTCCTGCAATGCTCTCCCAAACCTGCCTGGCACCTGACTGGCTTCGCTCCCCACAGTCCCGCCTATGCACTGCCCCGCCCATCGTTGTATCTGCTCCATGTTGATATAAGAGTCTCTCTGGAATAAATGTCAAGTCATCTTCCCCTCTTTAAAAAAAATCACAGTCCTAATGAATATTTGGAATTGAAATGTCTAAATATAAAAATCCTATTATTGTTTTTACACACCTCAGTGAATTGGTTATATATCTGCTGCTGTATTTTCTTTTATCTGAGAGTGGGTAATATATCCCCAGCAGTGCATTTGTCATCGTTTTGACCCTAACCTCAACCCACAAAGCGTCATTTGAATACCCTTCCAAGATATGATGCTAGCTAACTGCAGTCATTGACTCCATAATTAATAAGGCAACGCCACTTTCTCTTTTACCCTTCTCCTGTGCTGTCCATAGTTCTTGTACCACAGAATATTGAGTTGTCAGCCCTGACCACCCTCAAACACATCTCTGTGATGGCAAAAATGTCACACTGCAAAAATGTCATCTCATTCGCTTATCGGTCTGATAATATTCCCAACATTAAGGTAAAGGACATCCAGCCTGGAATATAGCACACGGAATTCTCTGTACCTCGCAGTTCTTCAGTCATTTACTGTTTGTTATCAAACTGCCTTTCCATGAACTAAAACTGTAACTCTGGGACTGAATGAATAATTGTTGAATTGTAATTTCTTTTTTAATTTATGTGTTAATCAAATGCAATGTTCCAGAACTGAACAGTCAGCTCCAAATACCTTACTTTGCTTCATGTGCAGAGGGGTCAGCCCTCAGTCATGGAAAAAGTGAGGACTGCAGATGCTGGAGATCAGAGTCGAAAAGTATGGTGCTGGTAAAGCACAGCGAGTCAGGCAGCATCCGAGGAGCAGGAGAGTGAAAACTTTGAGCACAGTCCCTTCATCAGGAAGACATTGGGGCATTCACATTTTTTCCATTCCATGGGAAATTTGGAACTGTACTTGCTCAGGAGGGCAGCACTGTATATAGCCCTGAAATGGAAAGCAGTCAATCAGTTGTTTGGACAGGGGGTAGACAAAGTCAGGTGAGTACAGACTGATTGAAGTACAAACATAAGGATAGATAAGTCCCCTGGACCAGGCGGGAGGCACCCGAGGTTACCAGAGGAACTGAGGGAAGAGATTGGTGCGCCTTTGGAGATGATCCTTGCGTCCGCACTGTCCACTGAAGTATTGCCTGATGATTGGAGCGTGGCAAAAGTTATTCCCTTGTTCAGGAAAGGCAATAGGGATAATCCTGCGAAATACTGGCCAGTCAGTCTTACTTCTGTATTGGGAAAAGTATTGGAGAGGATTCTGAGAAACAGAATTTATGATTACTTGGAAAGTGATAGTTTGATTAGAGATAGTCAGCATGGCGTTTTGAGGGACAATCATGCCTCAAGGAACTTATTGAATTCTTTCAGGATGGGATCAACCACATTGATGAAGGTAGAGCAGTGGATGTGATGTACATGGATTTTAGCAAGGTGGTTGATAAAGTTACCATAAGATCGGCCCATTCAGAAAGTAAGGAGGCATGGGGTACAAGGAAACGGAAACCTGTGTGTGTGGATACAAATTGTCTGACCTGTAGAAGACTGATGGTGGTAGAACATGGAAAGGATTCATCCTGCAAGTTGGTGACCAGTAGCGTTCTTCAGGAATCGGTTCTGGGACTGCTGTTCTTTGTGATTTTTACAAATGACTTGGATGATAAAGTGAAAGGGTGCTTTTGTAAGTTTTACAATGTAATAAAGATGTTAGAGTTATGGATTTGTTAAGGGCTGTCTTAGGTTGTAATTGGACATTGACAAGATTGGCTGGTAAATGGAAGATGGAGTTCAACTTGGATAAGTGTAAAGCGATTCATTTTTTAAGGTCGAATTCGAATGCAGCATACACGTTTAAAGGCAGGATTATTGGTAGACTGGAGGACCATAGGGATCGTGTGGTCCATATCAGAGGATGCTCAATGTTGTCACCCAAGCTGATAAGGTTGTTAAGATGTCTGGTGTTTAAATTAGCCAGGGATTGCATTTAAAAGCCTCAAGGTTACGCTGCAGCGCCAAGAATCTATCTTGGGATTACACTTGGAATATTGTATTCAGTTCTAGTCGCCTCATTACTGCAAAGATGTTGAGACTTCGGAGAGGGTGCCGGGGAGATTTACCAGGATGCTTACGAGACTAGATGGCATGTCTTACAAAGAAGCGTTGAGGGAGCGAGGGCTTTCCTCCTTGGAGCAATAAAGAATGGGAGTTGACTTCATAGACGTGTATAAGATGATGAGAGATATAGGCAGAGTTCATAGCCAGAGACTTTTTCGCAGGGTGGAAATGGCTATCTCGAGCGGGCATTAGTTTAGTATGATTAGAAGAAGGTTTGAGGAGATGTCAGAGGTAGGTTCTTTAAACAGAGAGTGGTGGCTGCTTGGAATGCACTGCCAGCAGCGTTAGTGGAGTCAGCTGCATTACGGATATTTAAGTGACTATTGGATAGACACATGAATGATAGTACAATGAAGGGTATGTCAGTTAGTCTGAACTTCGAGTAGGATAAAAGTTCGGCAGGACAAGAAGGCTTGAAGGGTTTGCACTAAGCTGTACTGTTCTGTGTATTATGTTTCACCCAGCCTCTGGATTCTTTTCAATTGTTGAATGTGTGAGGGAGTGATATGTGTAAGATCAGGAAGTTGGGGAGGGGCGTTAGCCCAACACTTCCAGTTATGTTGTTCATTGTTACATTCACCAGAATGCCAGTGCAATATGTGACGTGTCCTACACCAGACAGGCTCCGCCAAGTTCAGTTATTAACGTAATTCTTGACTTGTCATTTGCTGCCGTTTTCTTCAGATACAATCTGTTGGGTGACCCATGTATTAATCAGATATTTGCTATGTTTCGTGAATTGCGCAAAAATAAGACGTCAACTATGATTATTCAAATGAACTATAATCTCTGAAAAGAATTAGGCTGATTCTATATTTATGGAACAAAACTATAAACTCCTGTCAAGATTTTCTAACACAGAAATAAAGAATGTACATTTTATTTTGTATCAAACAAACAACATGGATGTAACTTTTTTGGTGATCAGAATTACACACACAATGTCAGGATTCAAAACAATGCATTATCACTCCAACATTTTGAAAGTGGTTGGCTTCTGAGTGATTACATGTTCAGGGTGAGCAAACGATTGAATAATCAAATAGAATTAGCATTCTTATATATTTATATATAATCAATCAGTTCAATTTCTCACTAAAATGTACAAGCTTCAGCTATTTGTCAGCGAATTAGAAATGGCTATAGTTCAAAATGCTCTGTGAATATTAAACTAACTAAATGATTTGTGCTATCAAATTTTAGTGAACGACAAGTTGAAAACGTTTAACTTTTAGAAAGAATGTCATTTAATTTGAAATGCAGACAGTGAACAAAAACGATGAGCATATTATCGTGTAAGTGAAAAGTCAAACCTTTTCAAAGAGATTTGTGCCAAAGCAATGACAGATTTGTTTTCGTAATTGGAATTCAACATTTCAAATATTCATATTCTGAGTAATAATTAGATTATTTAATGAAGCTGACCTTGCAGTAGTTGCATTTTAAATGCTTATGCTGCACTAAATAATCAGATATTCGTGAGTATTTACAATGGGAAATAATCGGATCCTGACTTTTATTCACATCAAACACATGATAGAGTGCAAAACCTTAAAGTACAGGAGGAGGCCATTGGCCACTGTGTGTGCATCAGCTCCAGGAATGTCTCCCAAGCCCCTCCCATTTGCCAGCCCTATCTCTGCAGCCTGTTAAATTCATATTTCCAAATGCATATCCAGTTCTATTTTTTAATGTTCATCCACAACTCTCCCAGGCAGTTCCATTCCAAATCCTAACAACTCTCTCAATAAAGAAGTGTTTCCTTATCTCATTCCTGGCTCTTTTGCTGACAAGCTTGAAATTAGAACTCCTTGATGCTGTAATGCCAACTAACGGAAACAGAGTATTCCTGTTTTACTCTACAACGTTTTTTCATACTTTTGAGCACTGCAATAAGTTCACATATTTGTCTGTTCTGCTCAAGCAAAAATAATCCTTGCAAGAACTGTTACAAGCACTACATCGGAAAAACAGTCAGAAAACTAGCCACCTGGATACATGAACAACAACTGGCCAGAAGAAAAAGACATGACCCACTATCACTAGTATCCTTACTTATAGATGAGGAAGTACACGATTTAGACTGGGTCTGCATATCCATCTAGGACAAGCCAAACAGAGACACGCACAAGAATTCCTAGAAAAATAGCATTCCAACCTGAACTCTATCAACAAACATATCGATTTTGATTCCATCGAACACTCTCTGACAAAAAGAACTGGACATAAAATCACCAATACTGGAAATTACATCACTGACTCAAGGAAACCTAAACACATAAATAGCAAATGGGACATAACACCAGCACTTCACCAGAGGCTCACTGATAATGTTCCCTAGTACAGTGATGAACCATCTGAAAATGAACTCTCCAACTCAGCGAGCAAACTGACATCCAGAAGAAGCACAATTTCTCTCATCCTCCCTTTAACTAAATACTTCATTCCACTTGTCATTCCGATTATTTTAAGGTTATTTGCATTCTTTTGCAAAGTAATATAGTGTCTTTCTGTGTGTGTTTGAATGTGTGTGTGTATATGATAGAGAGAGAGAGACAGCGAGCGAGAAAGAGAAAGAATAATCCTCTGTAATCCCTGGATTACTCCCCGTGCCATGTGGAAAAGAGAGAAGGATGAGGAAGACACTAAAGCTTAACATGTTGTTAAAAATCTAGTTCAGGGGTGAGAGTTCCAGATTGTTGTATCATTGGGATCTCTTCCAGGACAGGTGGGGACCTGTACAAAAAAGACAGATTGTATCTTAACTGTACAAGCACCATCATCCTTGTGGGGATGTTTTCTAGTACAAGTCAGATGGATTTGAATAAACCAGGAGAGTGAGAACCAAAGCAGAAGATCAGGAACTGAACAGAAGGTTAGGTGAATAGGACATCAGGCACGGCCAGTCTAATGACCATGCCGAGAGAAGGAATCAAAACAGTGAGTTGGGAGTTGGAATAAATTATAGAGAGGAGGTGCAGGTTTTTCAGAGATTAACAAGTAAGGATGGAGAGTGTGGGGGATGTGAGGGAGTGAGGTGTGTGGGATCAGGGAGACAGTGCACAAGAAAATGTTAAATGGGAAAGAGGTTGGGCTGGGAAATTCCATGATAAACAACTGGCAGCAAAACACAGGAAAACTTGCTGCTTGTAAAAGTGAATACCTGGGAAAGAATTTATTATGCTTCAGATAAAGAACACCCTTATTGCTAGAGGTCTGTATTATAATGGAGGAAAAGCTGTCTTCATATTATGGCTGTCGCTTTACTAATGGTTGCATACAGCTAGAATAGTGTCAGTGTTGTTGTTGGACAGCATCCACTGAGAATATGAATTCCACTGGATGGTCCCAGAGATGGCCTCGGCTGCATTTGGTTGAGTGAGTGCTGAAGATGCATGAGATGATGCTGGTTTCTACTATAGCCACTTACTGAGTACAGTCAAAGGAACAAAGCAGCAACTGCCATTGTTAATTGTTTCAGAATATACCAGAGTGTTCATGGCTGCCACTGCAAAGAGTCATGCAATGAAAAACAGGCCTATCACGTCTGTGCCAGCAAGTGCATATCCAAAGACATTTTAACCGTTTGTGAGGTTACCTGCCTCAACCACCCATCGAGACAAAGCATTCCAGATTCATACCATCCTCTCAGTTCGAAACACATTCCACAAATCCTCTCTCAATCCCCTGACATTCACTTTAAAAGTGTGTCTCTTTGTTTTTGATCCTTTGACGAAGGAAAACAGCTGCTGTCTGTTCATCCCCTCCATACCGCATTTGCTCATGTACACCTGTACCATATTCCCTCCTTAACTTTCCCAGCTGCAAAGAAAAAAGGAGCAAATTTAGCCCTCCTCTTTCATACTCACTTTTGAGTACTCACTTGTCTTGTTACTTCTGACTTGCATCTTCCCAAATTATCGGTGTTAAGTTTCATCAGGCCATTGCTCTGGCTATCTGAATAATCTGTTTCTATCCTTCTGTTGCCTAACACTTCCCTCCTGACTGTGATCCACCCCGCCCATCTTTGTGTCATCTATAACATTGATCATTATTTCACTGCTCCCCACCTCCACATTCTCACAATCGTCATTTCTGAATATCACAAACAACCAGTGATTTCCTTCCTGTTCGCCAGATGTTATTTAGATGATGATTGGACAATTACAGTTTCTTGCTTTTCCTATTTTGGGGAATTTATGAGTGATGTAGTTAACGCATTTTATGAGGGATCCACAATTAACATTTTCGACACAGAGTTGAATTCACCTTTTACACTCCGCCCCTCTGCATGTTTTGTTTATAAACATTGTAAATAATTTAGGATAAACTAGGATTTGGCATTTTGCGGTAGAACATTAGCATTTTGTGTGGCACTGTTCTTTGTAACATTCCCTGCAATACCCAGAGCTGAAGAAATTTTTCATCTGCAGGATGGACATGCACTCATTCATTGTTTGTTTTAATCAGCGAGTGTGATGAGGATAAATATTCAAATAAATTCTATATTATGGGCAAACTGCAGAAGATCAAATCATATTCTCATATCCACCTTGAATTGGAAGCAAATATATACTGTAAAAATAAAATCAAAAATATTGAAACACCACCGTAGGGGAGAAAGAAACATGTCTTCTGTACTTGATGGAGATATAGAAATATATAGTACATGTACAACCTGAACAAGAATCAAGTGATAGAAGAGAAAGTACAAGAAATCCTTTCTTAATTTTGAATGGAAACCAGATCCCGATTTTCTTGTACAGTGATGTTTTCTCATCCAATCTCACTTCCTCAAAAGCAAGCTTTTCCCTGTCACTAAAACTTCATCTGCCTTTCTTCCTCCTCTGTCCTACTCTTTTCTTACAGTCCTACTTCCCTTACACTGCACCTCCTGCTGCTACATTCTCTTCCACTGATGATCTCCCTTCACACTCTTCTTCTGCCACTCCCACTGTAAGTTACACCAATTCCCCAGATACTCCCACTTTCTCTGGCTATTCCTTCCCCATTTTGCTTTCCAACTGGGATGATGGGAGCTGCTGGCTTCTGGGCTGCTATTGAGCATCAGTGAATGATGAGATTGAGATGATCAATGTCCAATAGGAACTGACAATAGTTGTTTCTGTCACTGTCTGATGCACCGTAAACAGGGTGGTTTTGTTCCCCATGGTACAGAGTTGAGTGTCTTTCTGTCTCTCTGTCACAGCGCTTAACCAAACAGCCTCATCACAAATAGGACAAACCTCTCCTCACAGTCAGAAATCCATGCATCAGTTTTACCTTAAACATTGTGAGTAGAGTGAGCACATTGTTCTAACAGGCTGTGTACTGGCCTTTTATTCTTTATTCATTTAACTGATCTTCCAATATCAGTTGAGGTGAGATCAGAGTAACTTGCATTGCATTAAAGTAGTATTTGACTCCTGTGACATCAGTGATCCTGAGTAAACTGTGGTCACTGGGAATCGCAGGAAATTTTGCGCTGGTAATTTCCTCACTAAACAATAACACCTTCCCCAGAGCTATTGGGAATGCCAAATAAACTCTGCCCTTGCTAGTGCCTTTCAAAACCATTGATAATTTTTTCTTGTTAATAACATCAAGACTTATTATATTTTAAAGTTTGGTCTAAAGTCTCTGAAAAAAATAAGACCTTGCTGCTTGAGTGTCACTCCATTGAAATAAGGATGTTACAATAAGTATACCTTCCCAATTATAGTCAATCATTTACTTTCTGAGGTCTGATCGTGCGATATCAGTACCACTGAGATCAACGTTTTCTCTGTCCAGCAGAATCGCATTATATTGTCTAAAGACTGCACCACTCTACAATTCTAATTTATTCACCGGCTCATTCGTCATGCTAAACAGATGCACTGGTCACACAATTTGCAACAAGGTAGAGATGCCCTTGACCCTCTGGAACCTTCCTCCCCTCTCATACCTGCCCACTGACTCCATGCCCTCCCCCAGCTCCACCTCCTATCGTTTATTCACCGTCCCTCCTTAACTTCCACTCTCTGATGCTGAATGTTCTGTACTCAGCAAATATCTGAACATTACCTCTCTGTGCCCCCACTTTAAGGAATTTTAGGCATGACATTTAGTTGAGCTCTTCCGCTGCGTTCGCCTCAGTGCCCATTTCTTTCAGCAATATTCCTCTCCCTGTTCCAAATACGCCGTTACCCAGCTCCAACACTCTCCCTCCACCTGGACTCCTCCCTCTGGCCTTTACCTGAACTAAATCGGTTCGTTGATAAATCTCAACTTGACATTGGTTGTCGTAATTTCTCTGCACTTGCCTCACTAAATCCATACTATCAATGTCCGAACAGCCTATACTCCATGTGCTTAGGTCCAACTCTGACTGTGTTATTCAGCCTGTGCTGACAAGGGTGGTGCTGCTATAGTCTGGTGGACTGACCTCGACATTGCAAAGGTTGAACGCCCACTCTCAGGTACTGCCTCTAATCTCCCCCTAGACCATGACCCTACCATGGCACATCTGGCAATTGTATCAACTATGATAACTGACCACATTTCATTGGAGATTTCTGCCCCACTCGCCCCACGCCCCTAACTGCCCCCGAGCTGATAATCCTCTGATAGCAGAGCTCGCTTCTATCTCCTCTCAAAAGTTCACAAACAGAACAGCCCAGGCAGACCCATTGCTTCAGCCTGCTCCTGCCACACGGCGGAAGTGCACGGATACACACTTGGGACCCAGTTATGCCTGTTTCTTCCTGGGGAACATCGACCATTCCCTGTTCCAGTTCTAAACCAGCACCCATCCACAAATCTTTGTCCGATACACAGATGATATCATCGCTGCTGCATCTCTCTCTTGTCCGGAATTGGAAAAGTTCACCGATTTCACTTGGAATTTGAAACTCTCCATCACTTTCACCTGGTCGATCTCTGGCTCCTTACTTCCTTTCCTCAACATTCTTGCTTCCATTTCTGGGGATAGCCAGGCAACTGATATCCAGTATTAACCCACCGACTCCCACAGGTTCCTGGAGTATTCATCCTCACATCTGGTTTCCTGTTGTAGACTCAATTCCATTCCCCCAGTTCCTCAATCTCCACCGCATTGCTTCTGATGATACTAAATTCAACAAGGAAGCCTTTGAAATGTCCACCTTGTTCCTCAATCAAGGGATTCCCCATCACTGTTGACAACAGGGTCCTCAACTGAGTCTGATCCATCTCCTGCACTTCGAGCCTGCCCCTCCCCTTCCCTCTCGCAACGGAGTTTCCCTTACCCTTGCCTACTATCCCAGCAGCATTCACATGCAGAGGATCATCAGCCCACATTTCCCCCACCTTCAGCGAGATGCCCCACCCCCACATATTCACCTCTCAACTTGACATTGTCCACCTTCTAGAGGGATTATTCCCTCCAGGATACACTGGTCTACTCTTTATTCACTCCCACCACAGGTCCACTTCACTTTCCCCTGCCGGAGGTATGACACATTCCCATTTCGATTAGATTAGATTAGATTACTTACAGTGTGGAAACAGGCCCTTCGGGCCAACAAGTCCACACCGCCCCGCCGAAGCGTAACCCACCCATACCCCTAGATCTACATCTACCCCTAACCTAACACTACGGGCAATTTAGCATGGCCAATTCACCTGACCTGCACATCTTTGGACTGTGGGAGGAAACCGGAGCACCCGGAGGAAACCCACGCAGACACGGGGAGAACGTGCAAACTCCACACAGTCAGTCGCCTGAGGCGGGAATTGAACCCGGGTCTCTGGTGCTGTGAGGCAGCAGTGCTAACCACTGTGCCACCGTGCCGCCCATTTACCTCCCTCCTCATCAGTATCAAAGGGCCCAACTATACCTTCGAGGTGAAGCAGCACCTTACCAACATTTCCCACAATCCAGTCTACCTCATGCGCTGCTCACAATGTGGTCTCCTCTACATTGGGGAAATGAAGGGTAGACTGGGTGACCGCTTCACAGAACATCCAAGTTGGACCGCTGCAGATGACTCTGAGCTTTCAGTTGCCTGCCAGTTTAACAGCCCATCCTGTTTCCTGACCAATATCGCTGTGTCAGGCTTGCTGCAGTGTTCCAGGCAAATTCAACGCAAGCTAAAAGAACTACACCTCATTTTCCATGTGCGGACTCTGCAGTCCTTTAGACTCAAAATCAAGTTCAATAATTTTCGGGCCTGGACTCCCCAAAGACCGAGCCCCCTATCCATACACCAGGCCGAGTTGTCACATAGCCTTCCATTACTCACACCCTATTGTTAGCTACTAACAGTCTCCATTAAGAGCTATCCAGTCTCTTCTGCATATAAACCAACATTTTCCGTGTTACTATCAGTTCTGAGGAAGGGGCACTGGACCTGAAACGTTAACTCTGATTTCTTTGCACAGATGATGCCAGACCTGCTGAGCGATTACAGCAACTTCTGTTTTGTTTCAACATTTTCATCGCAAGGTCTCACAATGCAATACGTCACCGATATTTAGAGCCCTGTCAAACATAGCAACTTTGTAATTTCTCATTTAAAATCAATAACAAATTACTCGAGATTCAACTAAGATAACAGCTTTGCTGCTATCATTCAGATCAGACACATTGTCACAGTTCAGAAAGAAGAAAGAAATCAAAAGAGCTGGAGCGAAACTCAGTAAATCTGGCAACATCTGAACAGAGATGCAAAAAATTAACCTTTGATTCTAATAGGACTTTTCAGAACAGTGTCACATCATATTACATATGTTAATTCTGCTGCTCTCTGCAGACACATCCTCACCTTTTTGTTTATCCAGGATTTTCTGTTTGCATTTCATGTTTCCATTATCACTATATTGCATGTTTCTTGACAGGTCTACATGTTAACCTTGGTAATATTTGGACAATGTGGTACTTTCATGTTTCTATTACTGTTGGTGTGTCTGTGATACCCGAATTACAGCCGAAATCTGTTTGTTCTTTAAGATCGAAAGTAAAAAGAAAATCTGAACATCTTGTAAATCTCAGGAAATCTATTTTGTTTGAAAATACATTTTAGAGGCAGCTGAACTTCATGAAATCATAGCGATAGATCTTTGATGATGGAACACTGTGTCCTTCATTGAACAAGCTTGTCTCCCCAATCTCCAAAAGCTTTCAATGCATAACATAGAATTATTACAGCAAAGGTGGTGAAAACTCAGCCCATTGTCTTTTCCAGTTTGGAATGAGCGATATTTCTACAGTCATTCTCTTGTATTGTCACCACACCCCTGTACAGTTTGTTATTAGCATCTGCTTTTAATTGCAAGCATCCTGCCAGATATGAACAACATGATCAATCTCAAACAAAAACAGACGTTGGAGGGAAAGCTCAGCAGGTCTAGCCGTATCTGTGAAGAGACATCAAAGTTAATGCTTCAGATGCGGTGACACTACTCAATCTGTATTCCCAATGATGAAATGGTGTGTATATATAATATAGTTCACTTTATCACATTTAAAATTATCCGGTTCAGTTCACATTGTCATTGAGCATTACATATCCCAAGCGTTGGCTCGTTCCTTGTTGTGAACTATATTTAATTCTATCTGACGTTAAGAGTGATGATGACTGGGGAATATCATTGTACTCCCCATGCAGTCTCCACAGCCACTATCCCCATTCCGCCCGATCTACTCGGTAAATCTGACTTATTAATTCATAAGTCTTAATGAATAAGTTCACTTTTGGTTTTGGGCTGAGGGGAAAAAAGTGAAAAATTATTGCTTTACAGCAAATAAAACTGCATTAAGATGTTTGTCAATTTGTATAAATTAATTACTGAAGCATATGCTATATGGAAGGTACAACGTTTCTTTATTAGAGCAGTGAGAGGACCATTCAGAGAAGTCCACACTTCCTGTCTATGTTCAGGGCAATTGTGCCCAGTGACAGTCTGTTGGCTGGGGTTTGTTCCCGTGAAGGAGAGATCAGCACAGTAACAACATCCTGACTGTGTTTCTTTATTTTGTGGAGGGGCAGAGATTCCGGGTATGATGACGACAGCATTGCAAACGTACATCAAGGCAGAGTATTCTAGCCTGCGATCAGAAAACTTCCATCATTCTCCCTCACAACTGACTTCACTCGAGGAATTGGCGATGGGAGATGTGACCAATAGCCAGCAATGTCAGAATCCAGTCCAGTCCAGTCCAGTTATATTGTGAACTGAATCTGCTGTATTGAAAGCTAGACCTGTTTGCTCAGTGACCGCGATTGATGTCAGTCTCCATGCATTGTAACTGTGCCCTATTGGTGAGGGGCTTCACTCAGTGCGCTGTCCCAGCCGAGGAGCCAATGCATCAGCTTCAACAGTAACAGAGATCAGCAGCTGGAGAGACGTGGAGAGGACAGATCTGAATCTGCGAATAATGGACTGGATAATTACACAAATGGAGAGGAGGCTTTCCTTGGGTCTTTACAACATTTCCCTCTGTCGGAAATGTTTACCTTATCGGATATTAGTGGTGCTGATTGGGCGGAGTGGAGAGTGTGTTACTCCTGGTGGAGGAGCGACGCTCCGAAATCTAGTGCGCTTCCAATTAAACCTGTTGGACTATAACCTGGTGTTGTGTGATTTTTAACTTTGTACACCCCGGTCTAACAGCGGCATCTCCAAATCATAACCTATTCTCGCTATTGTTGGTGTTCTCTACCTCTGTCCATTCATTAAGCCCATAAACAATTTTGAACTTCATTGCAATTTCTATTATCTATATTTGCCAATGAAAAAAACTTTTATCTTCAATTTCAATTGCAGTTTCCATTCATCTGAATTGCAGACCACTCCCTTACAAACAACTGAGAACAAAACTGTGCACAACCTCGAGATCTCTTATTGCCCTGAACTGATTTATGTATCTTGTTCTCTCTGTCACGAACCCTGTCCACTACCAGGTCATAATATCCCCAGTCTCCATCTCTGCGTCAGTGCTGTGGCTGAACAAACCATTGTCTGCTCGTTGGTAAAATTCAGACTTTATGTTTCAAGCTCTCTTCTGGCCACTTTTCCAGTTACAAGTATTTCAATCACAAACTTGTTCTTGTCTCGGACGTTACTTCATGTTTAGGACAATGTATCAGAGTAGGAATGTCACTGGACATAATTCAGGAGCAAAGCTTATTAAACGAAAGACATTGTTTCAAGCGATTTGTTTCAAGTCCTACCACAGCTGATGGCAGAACTAAATAAAAATAATAAGAATTGGAATAAAAGTGAATTTCACGAAAAACAACTATAAAACCACATTTTGTCTGAACATCTTCCTGTTTCACTGATGACCTTCGGTAAAGAAATCTAATGTTACTACCCATCTGGGTTAAGTGTGACTTCAGACCCATATCAATGTGCTTGACTTTCTATTGGCTTGTGGAATGTCGTCAGAGTCAGGACAATTAGTGATGCTTAACAAATGTTGCCCTGGGCAGAGATGCCGACTTCCCATGGAATAAAAAATTTGAAGGTTAAACAAATTTGAAAGATGCTGGAGATCTGAAATTGCATAAATAATGCAAGGAAAAGATCAGAAAGTTCTGGGAAGCTTTTCTGAACTGAAAGCAGCTGGAAAATAGTGTGAACAATGCTGGTGACAGGGAAGTCAGCTTTGAAGGGCAGGAGGAGTGAGTTGAATCGATAGAGAAAGAGAGAGATAGAAGACAAAGAGCAAACAAAGGGAATGATGATCAGCTGGGGTGGAAATAAAATGTGAGAATCACCTCATTTATTTTTAACTTTTCAAATCTTCCTGAATATCACGCCCATGCTGCTACACGTATCCCCCGCTTTTAAAAAAATTCGCATTTTGCCATTTCCCTTTCCGAAAAACCTCTATTACGTCCTGTTTTCACTAATCAAAAGAAATCCGAAGAGGATTTTCACTTTTAACAAGAAAAGTAAATTTTCCCCACATAAATTAATGATACCTCACTTTATGCCATATCAGCTTATGAAAGGCTTTGTCGGAACACTCTACTTTCAGATACTGAGGGGAATCTCTATCTATCTAAGATCATGTTTAAAGCGATTTGATCCCACCTGTCTGTGTTCCCTGAGTGTCGTCATGTTCTTATATTTATTAATGGGATATAGGTATCGCTGGCTGGGCCAGCATTAGTTCACTTTGTTGATTGCCCTTGAGAAGACCTTGAGCCTCACAGGGCACTTACACAGAGTGAGGCGGACAAGGTGACAGCAACACAGGAGCAGTGCGATTCAAGATCGAATTTAGCAAGATTAATATTATTTGAAAAGTTAGAGATGTCAATTCGCCAGTGTAATTAGGGTGGGGAAGAAGGTGTTCCTGAGCATACTGGTCCATGTTTTCAAGTCTCTGTATCTTCTCCCTTTTGGAAGAGGTTGTGGGAGATCATTACCAGTTTGGGAGAGATATTTGATGTTGCCAGCCATTCGCTGACAATGAGAAGTATAAATGGATGGAAGGTTGTCCTCCATGATAGTCTGGGCTGTGCACAAAACCGTCTGTAGTTTCTTATGGTCCTGGGAAGAGCAGTTACCGTCACACTATTATGCACGTGAATAGAATGCTTTCAGTTGCCAGTATGCAGAGCACTGGGAGAAGGCAGTTCCAAAATATTTAGATGTAACAATTGGTTGTTAAATGGATATCTACATTCTGGTTGCTGTTTTGACAACAATTGAAATTTAACCAATAAATTTAAATTATCTTTAAGATACCAAAACATAATTGAATTTATTGTATTGCCAACATCCAACCAAAGAGCCATCACATGCTTCAAAAGAATAGAGAAGCCATCACCATCACAACGAGAGAGAAAGAGATGGACACGTAGAAGGAGAGAGAGAACACAGCGAGGCAAACAGAAGGACAGTCAGTAAAACAGAGAAAGGAAACAAAATAAGAAACAGACATTCACAAGAACAGGGAGAAGGGGAGACAGTAAGTTATGGGAAAGAAACAGAAGACAGATAAAAGGAAAATACAAGGAAACAGTCAGTGTGAGAGAAATAGTGAGATACAAAGCACACAGGGAGTGGGGATGGGGTCACAGTGTGCTGGGGGTGGGGAATGGGAGGTTCTGGGGCTGTGGACCAGAGACAGGTGGAAGTGAGCACTGTAGTAACTGGGGGAAGGGAGGTGAGGATTTACTTTGACCTTTACCAAGAAATGCAGACAAAGCATAGTAAACAATGATGTACAGAACAATGGCTCTAAAATATGTTTGAGAGCCATGCAGGTTACGATGCACAGGGCGTGTGCGAGGCGAGATCAGCAGGAACAAGATCAGCATTATCTGAGAATAGGGAGTCCACTCATCAGTCTAATAACAGTCAGGAAGAAACTGTTCCTGAACCAGCTGCTCAGTGATTTCAAGGTTTTGTACCTTTTAGTCTGAGGGAAGAGGTTGGAGGAGACCATGACTGGGGTCTGATGGGTCATTGCTAATCTTATAACAAAGAACATTCCAGCACAGAAACAGGCCATTCGGTGGTCCGAGCCTGCGCCGATCCAAATCCTCTATCTAAACCTGTCGCCTATTTTCTAAGGATCTCTATCCCTTTGTTCCCAGCCCATTCATGTTTCTTTCCAGAAACATCTTAAAATAAACCACTGGTCACAGTTCTCCATTTTGAGAAACACCCTCCCCTTACTATTCTCTGCCTCCTGTTGCCCAGCCAGTTCTTTATCCACCAGCTCGTGCATCATGTGACTTCACTTTCGACATACCTCGACCATGGGGAAACATACCAAACGCCTTCCTGAAGACCACAACATGACATCTACATTGCCTCCTTCGTCAATCAACTTTGTCACTTCCTCAAAGAAATCTATTGATTTGGTAAGACATGACCTTCTCTGCACAAAACCATGTTACCTATCACTGATAAGACTATTTTCATTCAAATAAGAATAATTCCAATCTCTGGACCCTGTTTTTGTGGAGTTTATTTACAATCTCCCCGTGTCTGCATTGGGAGAATTAACTCTTTTCTCTCTCCACAGTATGTTTCTATGTTTGTTTCAGGTTTCTGCCATCTGCAGTATATTTACTTGTATTTGATGGAGAATTGATGCAAATATGACGGGTTTATTGTAAAAGTGGCACTGGTGCTCGGGCTCCCCGAGTACATGGGAATCTTGCCCAGCTACTGATGTGAGTGCATGTCTCTGATTACCTACTCCGTCTCTCTCGAGCCCTGAGTCCATCCGTTATTGCATGCAGCCTTTCACCGAGCCATCCCGGGGTTCCCCAAACCCCATCGCCTGGCACTGGATGCTCCCTATGCAAGGGGCGCACAAAGACACTGGGCACTTTCTGACACGCTAGGGATCTGGGGTAAAGCCCCAGCCATTAAAAAAGGAACAGAATAGCCAAAATCCAATTGAACAGCAAAGCAAACAGGCTGAATGACAGCCATCTGTTATGACATTTTCAGGTCTTTTAGACTAATTTCTGTTTATCCACGTCCATCTACAATAGATACTCCATATGTATACCTTGTCACACAGGTTTGGTGAAGGTGTAAGATATCAGATCCTATGGTCATTGTGACTGATTCGTTGGGCTCCACTTTCATAGTTAATGAGATCACACTAAGTTTTTATTGTCAAGTCTATCCATTTCAAAGTAAAGATCGTGCCGGAGTTATGCTGAAAGGATTTTTGAATGTTGGAGAGAATAGATTATGCCACGTGCCAGTGAAGTTAGGAATAGGAAGGCAGTATAGTTAAAAACATGGCCAAAGAGCTGGTAGGGTAGGCAGCACTTGCAATATGTGGATCATTGGGATTCCCGGGTCAGTAGGATATAGACAGGAAGGACTGGATGCATCTGAACTGGCAGCAATCTCCGATATGTGGGTCATTGGGAATCCTGGGTCAGTATGAAATACACAAGAAGGACGGGATGGACGTGAACTGGCAGCAATCTCCTGGCAGGCAGGTTTGTTATTGTCACTCAAAGGGTTTAAACTAGTGTGGGGGGGGTGGTGGTAGGGGGGGAGTACGTCCACAAGCACATGACTGAAGAGTAGGTGGCGACTAATCCCAGTACAGCTAAGACCAGCAACAAACTGACAGTGTGGAGTGAACACAATGGGACTGGCAGTCGGAAGTATGCTGATTTTAATATGAGCAGTATGACAGGCAAGACAGATGAGCTTGGAGTTTGGAGTTTGAATGAGTATATATAACTATGATATAACTATTACAGAGATTTGGTTGAGAGAGGGAACAGAAAACTGTCAATCCAATGGGTCAAGAGAGAGTTGAAGAATGTGCATTGAGAGGTTGGAGACTGTTGTTTGAAGCATAATAATTATCCAGTAGTTTATTGGAATTGGACAGTGTGTGATGAAATGTTCATATAGAAGGGACAATGGAGGAAACAGAAATTGTCTGTTTGTAATATTTTCTGCTTTACTGACAGTCTTTTCTAATCTCCTAATACCAGAGAATAGACAACGAGAATTTACATCAGGGAAACACAAACCAAATATCAGGTCAGGATCTGATGGAGTTGGGCTGAAGTGTTTTTATTTCAATGGAAGAATTATTATGGTTAAGACCGATGAACTGACAGCCTGAATCCGTGCATTGGACTATAATGTTGCAGCTTTACAGAGACTTGGTTGAGAGAGGGAAAGAACTGGCCATTTAACATTCCACGGTTTCATTGTTTTATGCGAGATGGAGAGGAAGGTAAAAGAGGTGGACGAGGTGTTTTAATAATCGGGAGAATGCTACATCTGTACTTGAAGAGGACATACAGGAGGGACTATCCACTGCAGCAATATGGTTAAAGCTCAAAAATAAGATGGCTGCAAGCACTGCGTTACTATAATCCCTCCAACAGCCACGGAGGGTTTGAGGAACAGAAATGTACGTCGATTAAGGAAAGGTGTATTAAAAACAGAGTGGTCATAGTAAGTGACTTTAATATCTCCAATAATGACTGGGAGCCCCTTGGAGCAAGAGGCTTCGACGGGGCAGAATTTATTAACTGCAACAGTTTGTGGATTGTCCAACCAGAGGAAGCGCCAGACTGGATCTCGTATCGGCTAATGAGCCTGGCCAGGTGACTGACCTTTCAGTGGGACATAATTTTAGAAACAGTGGTAAAAGCTCCTTCAGATTTAAGATAGTTACGAACATGGATAAGTCAGGACATTGTGTGAAGCTACTGAATTGGCGGAAGGCAAATTACGTGAGCATCAGGCAGAGCTAGGCCGTCTCAATTGGGAGGAGCTGCTATCAGGCAAATCCACATTTTGTTTTTTTTATGGGGAAATCAAAATTTTGTATGTGGGATCTGCTTGTTAAATCCTGACAGCATAATCATCTGGTGATCGTCCTCCCGCCTGCACGAATTTCAATCTATTTTGTTTGAACAGATATTTCAAGGCCACTGCACAACAGGCAACAGGAAGAGATAAAGGATGATTCTGCACTGTGTCCTTCGCAGAACCAGCTTGTCTCTCCAGGCACCTGATGTCTTTATTGTGCTGAAGTCTTCATTGTGGTTCAGAGAGCTTCAGAATTAGTAGAGCACATAAGGAAGCCGTTTAGCCAATTGTACAACGATGAGCTCTCCAACATCACAATTTGAAAACAGAGTGAACTGTGTGTGCGTGAGAGAGAGAAAAATTAACAGAGAAAAAGGAAGTGAAGAGAGATAAAAGGAATGGAGGGAAAATGGAGCGACAGAGTGAGTGAGAGCAAGGGGTGTCAGACGAGTATGAAGTTAGATCAGAAGACAGCATGAGGACAAACATACAGAAATTTTATTGAGAAATTCCCACAGACTGCAAGCCCTTTGTCTGGTGCCGTACCCTGTGAGCACTATGCTGCCATCCCAGACCATTTATCGCCAATAATTTCACAGAACCGGGTTGCTGACTGCTGAACAAGTTCCAAAATAACAATAGATTGGTTCCAGGGAGAAGGTGAATTAATTTAACAATTCTGGGCCAACGAGACAATGTGTGAGACAGGGCGAGAGAGTCTCAGTGAGGTGGATCACTGACTGGGGGGAAATCAGTACCTCAGCTGTGGGTCAGATAATGACCAATAAAGCTTGAACACCTCGTCCGTGGTTTTGTAATTCACATTTCAATTCATATAGCTCCACATCGTAAGTGAATTTTAACAGACTTGTCTCTTTGTATTTTTCATGTTTTGGTATGTGCTGAAACGCTTGTTTTTTGTCCCAGTATTTTGTGTTGAATAAACACATTTTATTGTTGTGGTTCTGTTCGCCAAGCTGGGAATTTATGTTGCAGACGTTTTGTCCCCTGTCTAAGTGATATCCTCAGTGCTTGGGAGCATCCTGTGAAGCGCTTCTGTGATCTTTCCTCCAGCATTTATAGTGGTTTGAATCTGCCGGTTCCAGTTGTCAGTTCCAGCTGTCCATTGCAGTGGTCGGTATATTGGGTCCAGGTCGATGTGCTTATTGTTTGAATCTGTGGATGAGTGCCATTCCTCTAGGAATTCCCTGGCTGTTCTCTGTTTGGCTTGACCTATAATAGTCGTGTTCTCCCAGTCGAATTCATGTTGCTTGTTATCTGCGTGTGTGGCCACTAAGGATAGCTGGTCGTGTCGTTCCGTGGCGAGTTGGTGTTCATGGATGCGGATCGTTAGCTGTCTTCCTGTTTGTCCTATGTAGTGTTTTGTGCAGTCTTTCCATGGGGTTTTGTACACTACATTGGTTTTGCTCATGCTGGGTATCGGGTCCTTCGTCCTGGTGAGTTGTCTGAGAGTTGCTGTTGGTTTGTGTGCTGTTATGAGTCCTAGTGGTCGCAGTAGTCTGGCTGTCAGTTCAGAAATGTTTTTTTATATATGGTAGTGTGGCTAGTCCTTTGGGTTGCGGAATGTCCTCGTTCCGTTGTCTTTCCCCTAGGCATCTGTTGTTGAAATTGCACTGGATCATTAACGCCACACTCTCAGGAATCCGATTCACTAGAGAGGAAGAAAAGGGCAACCAACTCCCATTCCTAGACGTGATGGTACAGAGAACACCAAATGGAGAATTCACCACAAAGGTTTACAGGAAAGACACACACACAGACCAAGTCCTGAACTACGAAAGCAACCACCCCAACACACACAAAATAAGTTGCATCAAGACACTATTCAAAAGGGCCAGACACACTGCAGTACACCAGAACTGCAAAAAGAGGAAGAGGAACACTTATACAAGGTCTTCGCCAAAAACGGATGCCCCCGCAATTTCATCAACAGATGTCTAAGGGAAAGACAATGGAACGACGACATGTCACGACCCAAAGGACTAGCCACACTACCATACATCAAGAGCATTTCCGAACTGACAGCCAGACTACTGCGAACACTCGGACTCATAACAGCACACAAACCAACAGCCACTCTCAGACAACAACTCACCAGAACGAAGGACCCGATAGCCAGCATGAGCAAAACCAATGTAGTGTACAAAACCCCATGCAAAGACTGCACAAAACACTACGTAGGACAAAGAGGAAGACAGCTAACGATCCGCATCCATGAACACCAACTAGCCATGAAACGACACGACCAGCTGTCCTGAGTAGCCACACACACAGATGACAAGCAACATGAATTCGACTGGGACAACACTACTATTATAGGACAAACCAAACAGAGAGCAGCCAGGGAATTCCAAGAGGCATGGCACTCATCCACAGATTCAATCAATAAGCACATCGACCTGCACCCAATATACTGACCACTGCAATGGACAGCTGGAACTGACAACCGGAAGCGACAGATTCAAACCACTATAAATGCCGAAGGAAACATCACAGAAGCGCTTCACAGGAGGCTCCAAAGCACTGAGAATGTCACCTGGAGAGGCGATGAAACGTCTGCAACACAAATTCCCAGCTCGGCGAACAGAAATACAACAATGAGCACCCGAGCTACAAATCTTCTCACAAACTTTAAACACATTTTATTACTGAGGAAGAAATAACCTGTTCTGATGGGACAGTCTTCGTATGAACCGTGCTGGGACCAGAGTCCAAGTGAATCCTAACCAAGGATGTCGACAGAGCTTTAAACTGATTAGGAGTGTGTGTGTGTGCGCGTGCGGGTTAGGGGTTTCCTGAAAGGGTTTAATAAGAAAAGAGGAGGTATGAGCACAGAGCTCAAGAGAGGTTATTAAAATCTTCAGCATAGACGCAAATAGAACAGAGTGTATGGGAAGTGTAAGCAATCAAACTTCAATCACACTGAACAAACAAATGGCAATAGAAGAGGGAACGTTAACACAAGATTGAAGGGTTATATCTGAATGCGAGCAGTATAAGGAATAGGGCATACAAGCTTGTGGCATAGATTGAAATTGGTAGGTATGACGCAATGGGCATTACAGAGAAGTGGCTGCAAGGGGATCAGGATATTCAAGGACATATATCGTATCGAAAAGATCGAGACAGTGGATTTACATTATTAATAAGAAATGAAATTTAATCAACAATAAGAAAGAAAGTAAGGTCAGATAGTGTGGAATCTGCATGGTAGAATTGAGGAACCACAAAGGTAAGACAACCACAGTTGGAGACTTGCACAGGCCTCCAAAGAGTAGTCAGGAGCTGGGGCACAAGATAAACCAGGAGATAGAAAAGATCTGTAGGAAAGACATCGTTACAGGGATCATGGGGGATTTCAATATGCAAGTGGAATGGGAAACCAAGTTGGTAGTGAATCGCAAGAAAAGGAATTTGAGGAATATCTACGGGATGGCTTTTTGGAGCATCATGTGGTGGAGCCCACTCGGGAACAGATGACACTGGATTTAATGACGCAGGCTAGACAAGGGAGCTTAAGGTGAAGGAAAACTTCAGAAGCATTGATCAGAACATGATTGAATTTATTCTGAAATTTGAGAGAGAAGATAGAATCAGAGATAACAGTATTTCAGCTGAATAAAGGCAACTGGAGAGGCATAAGGGAGAAGCTGGGTAGAATTGACCTGGACAGGCGTCTAGCCGGAAAGACAGGGTAACAGCAATGGCTGGAGATTCCATGATAATTTAAAAGACACTGCAGAGATGCGTGCTGAGTAATAGAGGTATGGTACAGGGAGGATGAGGCAACCAGGGCTGACAAGGGAAGTCAGGGATTGCATATAAGCAAAAGAGCAAGCAGAGTGAAGGGCAGTGGGGAACTGGAGAATTGAGGCCAACAGAAGACAAGAAAAAATAAATAAGGAGGGAGAACATTAAGTATGGGGCTAAGCTAACCAGTAATATAAAGGAAACTGCAAGAGATTCTTTAGATATATAAAATGCAAAAGAGACATAAATGTGAATATGGACCACTGGGAAATGATGCTGGAGAGACAGTAGTGGGAAGCAAAGGCATGGCTGAGGAATTTTGCATCAGTCTTCACGGTGGAATACACGAGTAATTACCCAAGAATTGAAGAGAGTGAGAGGGAAGTCCTAAATACAGTGGCCATCACCAAGAAGAACATGTTAGAAAACGGAATGGCCTGAATGTGGATAACTCACCTGGACCAGATGGATTACACCCCAGCCTTGTAAGGGAGATCGCTGAAGCGTTAGTACAAGCGAAAGTGGTAATCTTTCAGGAATGACTAAAATCAGGAAAGGGCCAAGTGGCTGTATAATTGCTAACATGACACCCGGTTTAATAAGGGAGTTAGGCAGAAGATGGAAAACTGCAGACTGATTTGCAGACTTGGTTGTGGGTAACATCATGGAATTAATCGTGAAGAATGGGATTTCTGAATACTTGGAGGTCTTTGGTAAAATAGGACAGAGTCAGCATGGTTTCATCAAGGGGAGGTCATGCCTGACAAACCTGCTAGAATACATTGAGGGAGTAATGTGCAGATTTGATGAAGGAGAACCAATAGATGTTATCCATCTGCACCTCAAGAATCCTTTGACAAGGTGTCATGCATGAGGCTATTGAGAAAGATATGCGTCCATGGTGTTCGAGGCAAGGTGGAAGTTGAAGTTTGGCTGTCTGACAGAAAACAGAGAGTGTGGATTAAAGTGTCCTTCTCAGGATGGCAGCCAGTGACAAGTGGTGTTCCACAAGACTCAGTTTTGGGACCACAACTTTTCACTTTGTGCATTCATTATCTATATGACAGAACTGAGGGCATTTGGGTTAAGCTTTCAAACTGTGCAAAGATAGATATAGGGACAGGTAGCATTGAAGAGGTGGTTTGGCTGCAGGAGGGTGCTCTGGCGCATCTCCTCAACTGCCCAAAACTCCGGCCTTGAGCTTCACCCTTCCAACTACAACAAGTTAGAACCTCTCTGGTGCATGCCTTCCATCCCACCAACCTCAGTATACAACGCATCATCCTCCGCCATTTCTGCCACCAACAGTCAGACCCCACCACCAGAGATATACTTCCCTCCCTACCCCTATCATCATACTGCTGAGACCATTCCCTCACAGCTCCCTCATCAGGTCCACGCAACCCCAACAAGCCACCTTCCACTCCCAGCACTTTCCCTTGCCACTACAACAGGTATGAAACCTGTGCCAACACCTCCCTCCTCACCTCCACCCAAGGCCCCAAAGGATCCTTCCACATCAGCCAGATAGCATCCTGTGCATCCAAATACCTCTTCTAGTGTGTCCATTGCTCCTGGTCTCCACTACATTGGCGAGACAAGACGTCAACTTGCAGAACAGTTCAGGGAACACTCTCAGACACACACACCCAACAACCCCCCTGACCTGTGGCTAAATACTTCAACTCCCCCTCCGATTCCGCCAAGGCTTTGCAGGTTTGTGGCCTCATCCACTGTCAAATTCTAGCCACCTGACGTCTGAAGGAAGAACGCATCATCTTCTGCCTTGGGACCCTTCCAACACACGGTATCAAGGACAATCTTACCAGTTTCCTCATCTCCCCTCCACCTTATCCCAGAGCAAACCCTCCAACTCAGAACCACCCTCTTGAACTGTCCTAGCTGTCCATCTTCCTTCCCATCTAGCCACTCCACCTTCCAATCTGAACTATCACTATCACCACCCACCTTCATCTAGCTGTCACCTTCCAAGCGACCTTCCTCCCAGCACCAGCCCCTCCCATTTATCTCTCTGGCACCATGTTGCTGTCGGAACTTACCTACACTAACCCACTATCCTCCATATACCTATCCAATGCCCGCTTAAATACCCATAAAGAGGGAGAGTCCACTACTGCTACTGGCAGGGCATTCCATGAGCTTACGACTCGCTGAGTGAAGAACCTACCCCTAACATCAGTCCTATATCTACCACCCCTTAATTTAAAGCTATGCCCCCTTGTAATAGCTGACTCCATACGTGGAAAAAGGTTCTCACTGTCAACCCTATCTAACCCCCTAATCATCTTGTACACCTCTATCAAGTCACCCCTCCTCCCTCACTTTCACCTCGTCTTTCTCTGACTCATCACTTCCTTTCCTCGGTATCTCTGTTTCCATTTCTGGGGTCGACAGGCCACTAATATCCAGTATTAAACAACCGACTGCCACTGCTACCTGGAGTATACACCCTCACAACCTGTTTCTTGCTAATACTCCATTCCATTCCACCAATTTTTCTGTCTCCACCGCATTGCTTCTAATGATGTCAATTTCCAAAATGTCCATCTTCTTCCTCAACTGAGAATATCCCAGCACTGTTTTCGAGAGGGCCCTCAACCAGGTCTGACCCACCTCTTGCATTTCTATTTTCACCTACCTTCCTGCAACAGCGAGAGAATTCCTCTTGTCCTGGCCGACCATCCCACCTGCATTCACATGAAGTGGATTATCAGCCGCCATTTCCTCCACCTCCAGCAAGATGCCATCACCAGACACATATTTTCCTCCTCAAAATTGTCCACCTTCTGGAGGGACCAGGACACCCTGGTTCACTCTTTATTCACTCCCATTACCCCGCCCTCACCCCCACCACAGGCCCACTTCACTTGCCCCTGCCGAAAGTGTAACATGTTCTCACTTCTGTCCTCCTTTCTCACTATCCAAGGGCCCAACCACACCGTACCGATGAAGCAGCACCTTACCAACATTTTCCACAATTAGTCTACTCGATTCACTTCTCACAATGTGGTCTTCTCTACATTGGGGAAACTAACAGTAGCCTGGGTGACCGCTTCTCTGAACATCCAAAGTGTATCTATACAAATGGTCCTGAGCTTCCAGTTCCCTGCCAGTTTAATACCGCATCCTGTTCCCTGACCAATATCTCTATGTCAGGCTTGCTGCAGTGTTCCAGGAAAAGTCTATGCAAACTGACACGACAACACCTCATTTACCGTGTGAGGATCCTACAGCCCTTCAGACTCAAAATCAAGTTCAATAATTTTCGGCCCTGAACTCCACAATGTCCTCGCCCCCGACCAATAATACACCAGGCCTAGTTCTCACATCGCCTTCCATTACACACCCTCTATGTTTAGCCACTAACAATCTCCATTAACAGCTGTCCATCCCCTTCTTCATATCAACCAACATTTTCCTAGCTACCATCATTTCTGATGAAGGGTCACTGAACCCGAAATGTTAACTGTGATTTCTCTTCACAGATTCTGCCAGACCTACTGAGCTTTAAAACCAACTTCAGTTTTTGTTTCAACATTTTCATGGCACGTTTTCACAATCTAATACGTCATCAATATTTAGAGCCTTGTCAAACATAGGAACTTTGTAATTTCTCATTTAATATCAATAACGAATTACTCGAGATCCAAGTGAGACAGGGGCTTTGCTGTTATCGTTCAGATCAGACAATTTGTCACAGTTCAGAAAGAAAAAGAAATTGAAAGAGCTGGAGCAAAACTCAACAAATCTGGCAGAATTTGAGCAGAGTTGCATAGCATTAACCTTTGACTTTTCAGAAATGTCACATCATAATCAATATGTTAACTCTGTTTCTATCTGCAGATACTTCTTCATGTTTTTATTTCGTTTCTCCACCATTTTCAGTTTGTATCTCATGTTTGCATATCATTATATCTCATGTTTCTTGACTGGTCCATTTGCTGACCTTGGTTATATGTGGACACTGTGGTCCAATTACAGATGGTGTGTCTGTGACACGTGTATTAAGGCCGAAATCTGTTTCTTTTATAAGATTCAAAGAGAAAAAAAAAACGTTTCTGAATATCCTGGAAATCTCAGAAAACCACTTTGTTTTAAAAAACTTTTCATTGCAACTGAACTTCATGACACAATACGAATCGATTTTTGTTGATGGAACAGTCTGTGTCCTTTATTGAACAAGCTTGTCTCACCCCCCCTCCATAGGCTTTAAATACATATCACAGAATTATTAAAGCAAAGGTTGCGGAAACTCAACCCATTGTCTCTTCCAGCTTAGAATGAGCTGTCTCTCTTATTGTTATTCTGTATACTGGCAACCGAAAGCATTCTATTCATGTGACATGGTAATTGCTCTACCCAGGACCATAAGAAACTACAGACGGTTGTGTGCACAGCACAGACCATCACGGAAGGCAACCTTCCATCCATTTATACTTCTTATTGTCACCGAAAGGCTGATAACATTAAAAAAACTCACTGTGACACTCTCTGATCTTATCTGACACTCTCTGAGACACACCGAGACACTCTCTGAAACCCACTGTGACACTCTCTAACAGACTGTGAAACTCTCTGACACACTCTGCAGCACAATGTGACACACTCTGACAGACTGTGAAACACTGTGACACACTCTGACCCTCTCTGACACTGACTGTGACACTCTCTGACTCTCCCTGACACTCTCTGAGGCACAGCACGACATCTGTGACCCTCTCTGACAGATTTTGACAAACTGTGACACTCTCTGACTCTCTCTGACTCACTCCGAAATATACTGACACCTTCTCTGACAGATTGTGACACACTGTGACACTCTCAGAGACAGACTGTGACACGTTCCGACTCTCTCTGACTCTCTGAAACACGCTGAGACTCTCTCTTAGACACACTGTGACTCTCTCTGACACTCTTGAACACACTGTGACACTCTCTGATACTCTCTGTGGCACACAGTGACACTCTCAAAAACAGACTGTGACTCTCTCTGACTCTCTGAGACACACTGTGACACTCACTGAGACTCACTGAGACTCACTGTGACACTCTCTGACAGACTGTGACTCTATGACTCTCACTGAGACTCTCTTAGACACACTGTGACACTCGCTGACTCTCTCTGACACTTTGAGATACATTGTGACACTCTCTGGTCCTATCTGGAACTCTCTGAAACACAGTGTGACACTCTCTGACGCACTCTGAGACACCCTGTGACTCGATCTGACTCTCTCTGAAACACACTGTGACTCGCTCTGACAGACTCTGACACACTGTGTCACTCTCTGACACTTTCTGAGACACACTGTTACACTTTCTGACTCTCTCTGACTCTCTGGGACACACAGTGACACTCTCTGACCCTCTCTGAGACCGACTGTGTGTCTCTCTCTCTCACTCTCTCTCTGACACTCTCTGAGGCACAGCACGACACACTGTGACACTCGCTGACTTTCTCTGACACGCTCTTAGGCACACTGTGATACTCTCTGATTCTCTCTGACCCTCTCTGAGACACACTGTGACACTCTCTGACTCTCTCTGACACTGTGAGACGCACTGTGACACTCTCTGATCCTAGCTGACACTCTCTGAAACACATTGTGACACTCTCTGATTCTCTCTGAAAGACACTGTGACACTCTCTGACTCACTCTGACTCTCTCTGAAACACACCGTGACACTCTCTGATCCTATCTGACTCTCTGAAACACACTGTGACACTCTCTAACAGACTGTTACACACTCTGACCCACTCTGAGGCACAGTGACTCGCTCTGACAGACTGTGACACACTGTGTCACTCTATGACACTTTCTGAGACACACTGTTACACTTTCCGACTCTCTCTGACTCTCTGAGACACTGTGACACTCTCTGAGACACACAGTGACACTCTCTGACCCTCTCTGAGACCGACTGTGCCTCTCTCTCTCTCTCTCTCTCTCTCTCTCTCTCTCTCTGAGGCACAGCATGACACTCTCTGACATGCTCTTAGGCACACTGTGATACTCTCTGACTCTCTCTGACCCTCTCTGAGACACATTGTGACTCTTTCTGAGTTATTCTGTCTTTCTCTGAAACACACCATGACACTCTCTCACAGACTGTGACCCTCTCTGAGACAAATGCTGACCCTCTCTGACACTCTCTGAGACAAAGTACGACTCACTGTGACACTCTCTGATTCTCTCTGACAAACTCTGAAATACATGTAACCATTTCTGACGGACTGTGACACTGTGTGACACTCTCTGAAACACACTGTGACACTCTCTGAGACACACTATAACACTCTATGAGACACACTGTGACACTCTCTGAGACACATTATGACACACTGTGACATTCTCTGACTATCTCTGACTCTCCGAGGCACATTGTGACAATCTCTGACCCTCTCTGAGACAGACTGTGACCCTTTCTGAATGAATGTGACATTCTCTGACAGACGGTTACAGCTGGAGTGAACAAGGTCGGGAATGGGACTGAGGTGTTAGTGGGGGAGCACTTTGGAAAGTTACCACAATTGTATTAGTTTGAAAATAGCGATGGAAAGGGACAGGCCTGGTCCACAAGTTCAAGTTATTCAATGGAGCAAGATAGTATTAGACAGGGCTTTTTAAAGTAGATCTGGGGAGGATATTTACAGGTAAAGGGAAGTCTGGCAAGTAGGAATATCTTAAAACCGAGATAAAAGGAGCGTTCAGCGCCAGCATGTTCCTGTTAGTGTGCAGCTCAATGCTGACTGAATTAGGAAACACTGGCTGAGTTTCGAGGCTGTGGTCAAGAAAAAAGGGGTCACATGTCAGATATAACTGGCTGACTCAAGGGAATCCCTTCAGGAGCATCCGGTCTGTTGGAATACACTTAGGATGGAAATCAGGAATGTAAAAAGGGGACACGAGATAGCTTTGGCAGAGAAAGTTAAAGAGAATCAAAAGAGACTCTACAAGGGTATTAAGGGCAAAAGAAGAGCTCGGGACAAATCCGGTCTCCTTAATGATCAATGAAGGCAACGATGTGTGAAACTACAAGATCCAAAACAAATATTTCATTTTGGAACTTACTTTGGATAAAGACTGGGGCGCTCAGGGAACTAAACAGTGTTTGGCCCGACTACTATTCGAATACTGTGTGCAATTCTGTTCTCAATGCCACAGGAAGGATGTCGTGAAACATGAAAGGGTTCAGAAAAAATGAACAAGGATGTTGCCAGGATTGGAGGGTTTGCGCGTTAGGGAAATGCTGAATAAGCTGGGGTTGTTTTCACTTGAATATGGGAAGCTGAGAAGTTAATAGATAAAGGTGTTTAAAATCATGATGATCATCGATCAGGTCAATAGACAAGGTTTTTCCCCAGGAGCTGAAAATCTGCATGAATTCATGTAAAACTCCGTTATCTCAATTTTTAGCTTAGAATCAATCTAAACATCATGGCATAGTCAGAGAACACAGGGGGCCAACACTTTCAACATTTTGTTTTGCTATCACCATTGTTCACAGCTCACCTGAGAATGCAACTTTTTTTAAAAAAAAGGTTTTGGGATTTACACATGAAAGAAGTGAAACTATCATGGTAGTCTAACAGATGAAAGGCTTAACAGAGAATCAATTTTTCCATGTATAATTTCAGTTACATCATACTGTAAATTTTTGCTCTAAATTCTGTGTTATGATCGAGCCCTCCACTATCACCTGATGAAGGAGCGATGCTCCAAAAGCTAGTGTGCTTCCAATTAAACCCGTTGGACTATAACCTGGTGCTATGTGATTTCTAACTTTGTACACCCCAGTCGCACACCGACATCTCCAAATCAGTACTGTTCTTTGTTCTGTGTTCTATGGAAGTGCTCAATAATACTTGGACATTAAGAAGATTTGAGACTTGGAGCAGGTCAGCCTTGATCTTAGTGAAGGGCAAGGCAGGCTTGGGATGTGAATGCCTTGCCCCTGTTCCTGATGCTCTCCCCTTCTGTTATTGGAAAGTTCGTATGTGTTATTTTCCTGGAAGGTCTTTTATGGAATGTTGCAATCAGGGAGACCCGTGGACTTTGTGAGCCATCACTGGGTGAGATTTGGGGGCTGTATTCACAGTGAATCTGGGTCTACAATATGATCAACAAATGAAGCACAAGATACAGAGAGGGGAAGTTTTGTAAAGAGAAATGAGCAACCTCTTCCATATCCAGCCTGGGTCTTCCAATTACATTTTCCAAATCTCCCAAACCGAGTGGGACAGTCTCCAGGGACCGAACTGACTCCTCTATTTCTGTGCACCATGCTATAACAATAAGTGGACTCTAACTGCTCCTGTCTAGCAGGTTAGAGGGGTTGAATGGAACACAGAAACATGGGACTGAGGAGCAGGAGTGGGTCATTAGAGAATTTGAGTCTTCTCCACCAGGCATTGAGATTGTGGCTGATCAGATTGTGGTCTCAGCCTCATCGTCCTGTCTGTGTCCCATTATCTGTGACTCACTTTTCTGTCAAATCTTTTGCTAACTCAGCTGTGAATACTTGTAATCAGAGAGGCACCACAAACTTCCGGGGAAGAGAATTCCCATTCGAATGACCCTTTTAGAATTCTTCCTCATCCCGCTGTGAGAATAAGAGAATCATACAGCGTGGAAAAAGATCCTTTTGTCCAATTTGTCCATGCCGATCAGGCATCTTAATCAGATCTCGTCCCACTTGGCAGCATTTGGCCCACATCACATGATCCATTCCCATTTATGTAACTATCCAGTTACATTTTAAACATGTAATTGTACCCGCTTTCACTACTTTCTCTGGCAGTACACCCACCAGCCTCTGTATGAAAAGGTTTCCCCTCAGGTCCCTTCTCAGTCTTTGCCCTGTCACCTTCACACTATGCCGTCTAGTTCTGGACGCCCCTACTCTGGGAAAAAAGATCTTGTCCAATCAGACTATCCATGCCCCTCAGGACTTTATTAAACCTCTGTCATGTCACCATTCAGTCTCTGACAGTCCAGGGGTAAAAGCCTCATCCTGTTCATCATCTCCCTGTAGCTCAAACCCTCAGGTGCCAGATAATCTTTGTAAATCTTTTCTGCACCCTTTCAAGCTTAACAACATCCATCCTTTAAAAGAGTCAACTGATTTGTACGCAGTTTTATTAAAGTGGCCTCACCTCCGTCCTGTCCAAGCCCCTCACGCTACCCCGACTCCAATTCTCAATGTTCTGACCGATTAAGACAAGCATGTCAACCACGTTCCTCACTACTCTACCGACCTAAGCTCCACTTTCAAGGAACTATGAATCTTCACCCATAGTTCTCTTTGTTAAGCAACATTTCCCAGGGCACTACCCCGCTTTAACTTACCGAAATGTCAAACCTCACCAATATCTAAATTAAACTCCATCTGCCAGTCCTTGGCTCATTGTTGGTCAAGGATCCCGTTATAATCTGAGATAATCTTCTTCACTGTCCACTGAACCAATTCGGTGATGTTATCTGTAAACTTACTAACCATGCCTCCGATAATCACATCAAAGTTGTTTATATCCGTGATGAAAAGCAGTGAGCTCAGCACTGATTCTTTCAGCACACCGCTGGCCACAGGACTTCAGTTTGGAAAACAATCCATTACCTTCAATCCAATTTTGTATCCAATTGGTTAGCTTTTACTAGATTACATATAATCTAATTTTAGTAATCTGTCTACGATGGGGAACCTTATTATATGCCTTGCTGAAATTTATGTAAAAATTGTACACCACAGTGTATTCTTCAATCTTCTTTGTCATCTCTTTATAATACTCAATCACATTAATTAGACATGATTTCACAAATCCATATTGACTATCCCTAATCATTCCTTGTCTTTCTAAATAAATGCAAATTCCATCCCTCAGAATCCCCTCCAAGGAACTCCTCGTCTCTGACCTTGGCTGATTGAGTCGATAATTCCCTGTGTTGTTTTGGCTCACTTCTCCCTTTTCTGGCCCCACTCCTCCACTGCCCACAAAAAATAATTATAACTATGTTGGTGATATGGCCAAAGATATAGTTCTCAGAGTGTGTCAGGGTCAGTGTTCGGAACAAGTCAGGCAGATTTCTTTAATCTACTAAAACAACATGTCTATGACCAAAACAAACTATGATGGAAAGTGGAATGACGAGAGGATATTGCAAATATGTACAGTGATATTTCCCTTTGAAAAATACTGAGAAACACACACACACACACAAAGACACACACACAGACACACACGCACACACACACACACACACACACACACACACACACACACACATACACACACACACACACACACACACACACACACACACACACACACACACACACACACACACACACGTATTGTCGATAACAAACTGAAAAGCAAAATATCTGCAAAGTTAACTTGAAAGAACATTGTCCAAATATGATTCGAACTTATGACCTAAGGAAAAATGAGAGTTTGACCCAAATACTGTTCTATGTGTAGAGTCATCAAGTCCTAGATCATGGAGAGAGGCAGAGAGGCCCTTTGGCTCAAACTCGTCCATGCTGACCCAAATATCCAACCACACTAACCTCATTTCCCAGCACTTGGCCAATAGCATTCTCGACCTTTCCTGTCCATGTACTTGCCCAAATGCCATTTACGTATCCTTAATATAAATGCATCAACCACTTCTGTTGACAGCTCATTCCCTTTGTGTGCCACTCTCTGTAAAACAGTTTCCATCAGTTTCCCTTTTATTCTTTCCCCTCTGACCTTAAACTGATGCTCTCCCCTCCTTGATTCCCCAACTCTAGGAAAAATTTGTTGGGTCCATTCACCCTATCCATGTAAACTTCTATAGGCCCCTCTCCTGTGCTCTAAAGAAAAAAAGTCCTCGCTTGTCCAACCTCTCCCATTAATTCATACTGTTGAGTCCTGGCAACATTTTTATAAATTCCGTCTGCACACATTCCAAATTAAAAACATCCTTCCGATCGCAATGTGACTAAAACTGAACACAACACTACAAGTGCAGCCTCACCAACATCCTGTATGACTATAACATAACTTCCCAACTGCTCTCCTCCATGTCCTGACCGATGCTTGCTAGTGTGGCAAAAGCCTACTTCACTACCATATCTAACTATGACCCCACTTTCAGAGAACGGTGGACCTAAACTCCATGGTCCCTCTGCTCAACTACACTCCTTAAGGTCCTACCAATCAACATGAAACTCCTACCTTGATCTAACGTTGCCAAAATATTCCTCGGCCCACTTCTCCAGTTTGATCAACGTCCTGCTGCAATTTCTGATATACTTCCTCATTGTCCACGATACCACCTATCTTAGTGTCATCTTCAAGTTTCCTAGCCATGCCTTGCACATTCGCAAGAATATCATTGATACAGATAACAAATAGCAACGGGCCCAGCAGCGACCCCTGAGGCACTTCATGTGTCACAGGCCTCCAGTCCGAGAGAACCCTTCCACTATTACCCTCTGCTTACTACCATGAAGCCAATTGTATATCTAATTTGCCAGGTCCCTCTGGATTCCATGCGATTCTAACCTTCCAGACCAGCCTATCAATGGCAACCTTGTCAAAGGCCTTACTGAAAACCACACACTCTATCGCCCTACCCTCATCAACATTCCTGGTCACTTCATCAATGAACTCAAACAAATTTGAGAGGCATGATCTCCCACTCACAAAGCCATGTGATCTTTCCAGTATAAAAACAACTATTAATAATAATTATTAAAATTAATAATATCAAACTAATAAGATATAAAACTAATATCAAACTAATAATAAGATGACACTTTCAGTGGAGAATAAATTAACCATGGTATGTGATATTCGAACGTGCATCATGGGTGAAGGGCAGAATAGATTTTGTACCTGTGTCATTGAACTGTGTTGAAAAAAAGCAAGGGTGACATGGTAGTTCAGTGGCTAGTACTGCTGCCTCATAATGTCATGGATCCGGGTTTGGTTCCAGCTTCGGGTGACGCTCTGTATGGAGTTTGCACATTCTCACTGTGTTTGTGTGTGTTTCCTCTGGGTGCTCCATTTTCCTTACACAATCCAAAGATCTATAGGTCAGGTGAATTGGCCATGTTAAGTTACCTATCGTGTTATGTGCATTCGTCAGGGGTAAATATAGGGTAGAGAAATGGAACTGGGTGGGTGACTGTTTGGAGGGTTAGTGTGGTCTTGTTGTGCCAGACGGTCTGTTTCCATACTGTAGGGAATCTGTCAAAAAAACTATTTCTAAACAAACCTTATATTTCCAAATGCATGCATATCGCACACCTCAGAGTCTTCTCAAGCAACCTTCGTACCACAGATATTAGACTTCCTGGTCTATCGATCCCAGATTTTTCTTTGCTTCCCTTTCTGAATAATGGCACAACATTTGCTAATCTCCAATATTCTGGAACCTAACCTGTTGCTAACGATGATGCAAAAATATCAACCAGGGTCCCCGTAGTTTCTTCTGTAGCCTCTTGCAGTGTTCTTGGATGCATCTGTTTACAACCAGGAGATTTATCCACCTTCATACAGTCTAACGCATCCAACACACCTTCTCCTGTGATATTGACTCACCCCAAGATAACACTACGACTTTTGTCAGCCTCCCAAGGTTCATGTATTACTCCACGGTAAAGACAGAGGAGAAATATTCATTGAGAATCTCGCAAATCTTCAGGACATGCACGTCCATTTTGGACTTTGAGGGGTCATATTCTCATTTAGCTATTCTTTTGACTTTAATATAGTTAATGAACCTCTTTGGATTCACACTAATCTTATCAGCCAAAGCTATTTTGTGCCCCCTTTTCACCCTCCTGATTTCCTTTTTCAGTAAACTACTGTACCCCGTGTACACCTCCAGGTATTCCCTCGATCCCAGCTGCCTGGACCTGAGCCACGTCTCCTTTTTGCTGGTCAAAGCCTCAATATCTCCTGACATCCGAGGTTCCCTCTTCCTACCAACCTTGCCTTTTACCCTCACAGTAACACATAGACCTTGAACTGTCGACATTTCACTTTTAAAGTCCTCCCACTTGCAGGAGGTCCCTTCGCCTGCAAAGAAACTCCTCCAACCAACCCCTACAAGCTCCTGTCTCATTCCATCAAAATTCGCCTTGCCCCAAGTTTGAACTTGAACATGTGGACCAATTTTATCCTTCTGCATAACTATTTAAAAATTAATAGAACTATTTTCGCGGGTCCCAGAGGGCTCCCCCACTATCACCTCAGACACCTGTCCTGCCCTAGATCTTAGAGTAGGTCACGCTTCGTCCCTTCCCGATTTGCACTCTCTACTTACTGCTTGAGGAAACTATTCTGAACACACTTAATAAATTCACCCCATCTTAGTCCTTAATTCTATGTCATTCCCAGTCTATGTTAGGAAAATTAAAATCTCCTACTAATGCAATCCTATTGGCCCTGTGCGTCTCCCCAGTCTGTCTACATATTTTTGTTCCACTAATTCCTCGTTTATTATTTGGGGGCCTATAGTACAATCTAAATCCTATCACCATTCCCTTCTTATTTATTAGCTCCCCAGACAAATCCTCACAGGATGATTCATCAGTTATTTTATCTCTGATTACTGCTGTGTTACTCGCCTGAATCAAAAATGAAACTCTCTGTCCCCTCTTTCCACCATCTCTGTCCCCTATAAAGCACCTGTCCCCTGGTACTTTAAGCTGTCAGTGCTGTCCCTCCCTTATCCATGTTTCAGTAATGGCTATAATGTCCCAGTCTCACGCAGCGATCCATGTCCACAGTTCATCAGCCTTACCTGTCAGCCATCTTGCATTGAAACAGTTGCGATTTAATCCAACAGACATTCCTTGCTCCCTGTCGTTGTCTAGCCTGACCTGTCTCTTCATTTTACTGTTTCTGATTACTGTATCTCCTTCCAGCCTCGCACTTGACTTCCTGCTGTTGAGGATCTCACCACTCCCCAACCCCAGCCAATCTCGTTGAAACCCTCCCTTGCAGCAGTTGCAAACCTGCCTGCCAGGATACTGGTCCCCTTCCAGCTCAGGTACAACTTGTCCTTCCTGAACACGCCACCTTGCCCCACAAAAGATCCCAGTAATCCAAAAATCTCTGCCCCCTGCACCAATTCTTTAGCCACCCCTTCATCTGCCATATCCTCCTATTCTTACCCTCACTAGCACGGAGAACTGGAAGTAAACTGGATATTACCGTGCATTTTATCCTTTTCCGTAGCTCTCCACAATCACTCTGTAGGATGTCATCACTATTTCTACCTGTGTCATTCTGTCCTTTGTACCAATGTGCACAATGACTTCTGGCTGCTTCCCGCTCCCACCACCCTCCCCCTACTCCCGGTGAGAACGTTCTGCAGCCACTCTGAGACATCCTGGACCCTGGGCATGTGGGAGGCTACACACCATTCCGGATTCCCATTTGCTGCCACAGAATCTCCTGTCTGTTCACTATCGAGTCGAATAATTACTTCTGTTGTTATTCTACTTGCACAGCCTTCTGACAATGGTATTTCTTCATGAAACAGTTGAATTTGGCAGAATTGTTTTGCTTCAGGTAATGGGGAGATTCCAATGAATCCTCATCAGGAATCCTCCATTAGTGGGAAAGACGACTGGGCTTTTTTTCACTCCCACACATTGCTGTGATGAGCGATTGGGAAGCAGAAAGGGAGCAATAGAATGTTTCTCCACAGATAGGCTATATTTTCCATCTGTAAGTTAAATCAGTAACGTTTCCAGTCCCACACTGGACTCTGTGAGCTCTTCTTGAACATTGTCCGAACTATATGACTCCATAACATTCTCGACTCCAGGTCAGTGTGTTATTGCAGAATCAATTCATTCACAATAAATGGTCCTACTTGTTTTGAAGATGTATTACTATGTGCTTGTATAATGTAAAAATAAGCGTTTCATGTCTTCACAAAGTCTGTGTTAAAATGAATACTCTTAAACATGTACAGTAATTGCTGGAAAAGCTCAGCTTGTCTGTCAGAATATTTGGGAAGAGAATTCACAGTTCAATTTTACTGTCCAATGACCTTTCCTTTGAAACTGACTTATTCTTAAATTATTTCCCCAGTTTTATTCTCCCACACCATAAGAAATATCCATCCAGTATTCACCAACTACACTCTTCTCCAGATCTTATATGGTCAATAAACCATCCCTCATTCTCAGGCCTAACTGTTAATTCTTCAGAACGTAATGTCTTCATCCCAAGAATGCATAAAGAGAAACATCTTTGAGACATTTCGAAAGCAATTTTTTTTTCAGTTTAGGCAGTTATAACTACACATTATACAACAGATGTAATCTCAGCAATGCCCTGTACTGATGCAAAAAACATCACTAAGATCATACCCAACACCCCTTGCACGAAACAGGATCATGACATTTACCTTCCAAATCACTTGCTACATCTTCAGGTTAATTTGATATGATTCATGTACTACGACCCACAAATCTCTCTGTAACACTGAGTTCTGCATTCTCCTTGCAGTTAAATAAATTTCTGCTGTTTCGTCTTTTCCACAAAACAGAAAATTTCCATCACATATATATTGTACTGTTTTTGTTTTCTGCTGAAGCTTTGATCACAGCCATCCTCTGTCTTTATGCCATTGCTTATTCTGCCTTCCCCTGTCCGTATCCCATTGCAGATGCTCGGCCCTCCCCCTGTCTGTATCCCATTGCTGATGCTCTGCCCTCCACTGTCTGTATCCCATTGCAGATGCTCTGCCCTCCCACTGTCTGTATCCCATTGCTGATGCTCTGCCCTCCCCTGTCTGTATCCCATTGCAGATGCTCGGCCCTCCCCCTGTCGTATCACATTGCTAATGCTCTGCCTCCCCGCGTCTGTGTCCCATTGCTGATGCTCTGCCTCCCCCCGTCTGTATCCCATTGCTAATGCTCTGCCCTCCCCTGTCTGTATCCCATTGCAGACGCTCGCCCCTCCCTCTGTCAGTATCACATTGCAGATGCTCTGCCCTCCCCTGTCTGTATCCCATTGCAGACGCTCTAACCTTCCCCGTTACAGACGCACTGCCTTCAGCTGTCTGTATCGCATGGTAGATGCTCTCCCCTCCCCTGTCTGTATCCCATTGCAGACGCTCTAACCTTCCCCGTCTGTATCCCATTACAGACGCACTGCCTTCAGCTGTCTGTATCGCATTGTAGATGCTCTCCCCTCCCCTGTCTGGATCCCATTGCAGACGCTCTTCTCTCCCCCTGTCTGTATCCCATTGCAGACGCTCTGCTCTTCCCCTGTCTGGATCCCAATGCAGGTGCTCTGCCCACCCCATCTGTATCACACTGCAGACGTTATGCCACCCCTGCCTCTATCCCACTGCAGAAGCTCTGACCTCACCCATCAGTATCCCATTACAGGCACTCTTCACTTCCCCTGTCTGTCTCCCATCGCAGACACTCTGCCCTTCCCTTGTCTGTATCCCATTGCAGACGGTCCGACCTCCCCTGTCTGTATCCCATTGCAGACGCTCTCCCTTCCCCTGTCTGTATCCCATTGCAGACGCTCTACCCTTCCCCTGTCTGTCTCCCATCGCACACGCTCTTCCCTCCCCCTGTCTGTATCCCATTGCAGAGGTGCATATCTCCCCCAGTCCGTCTCCCATTGCAGACACACTGCCCTTCCTTGTCTGTATCCCATTGTAGACGCACTGCCCTCCGCTGTCTGTATCCCATTGCAGACAGTCTTCCCTCCACTGTCTGTATCCCATTGCAGACGCTCTGCCCTCTCCCCGTCTGTCTCCAATTGCAGGTGATCTGTCCTTCCACTGTCTGCATTCCCTTGCAGACGCTCTACCCTCCCCCTGTCTGTATCCCATTGCAGACGCTCTGTCTCCATTTGACATCTTATTGAATGACTAGCCTGGTGCATGAGCAAATTGAGCTCCATCTCCTTCATCCGGTTCATTAGAATAGATTGTAATTTGTTGATGACCTCATACAGATCCCTGAAGAATTCCACTCGTTACAGCTTTCCAAACACAAAATGAGTAATGATCTATACTCTGCATTTCCTGACAGCGACCTAGGGCTCACCCTCTTCTGCATAACAGCCTGGGATGGTTATAGGGCGTCCCCCTGTGCGGTAATTTACTGAATACTTCATTCTGTTTGGTGGGGTCTGTTTGGTGCAGCCCATTTTGCCGCAGACGCATTTAGGCACAGAACTATTTCAGCGCAGCTCATATTTATTCCTTTTCAGGCTTAGGTAAAAGCATTAATCAAAGCAATAAAAATAAAAATAATGTTTATTGCCTTTAGTAAAAATGTTAAAAAGACACCTGAGTAAGTATAACATTGACTCAGAGTTTTATTTCAGAGCTAAAATGATAATCGGTCTTGCATTTATTCACATTGAAAACATTCATGAAACTATTGAACATTTGACTGATACGCTTCCAGATGAACTGCAACCGCTGCTGGACTGGTTCGAGGATAACTATGGAGGTAGAAGATTACGCAGAGGAAATGGTCGGCGTTCACCGCTTTTTCCAGTTGGAATGTGGAATTTATATGAAAGAACTTTAAACAATGACGACAAAACAGACAATAATGCAGAAGCTGTCCACAGGAGATGACAATGCGAACATGATGTGGAACATCCAGTTATTTGGAAATATATTGACAGTTTACCAAAGGTTCAGAGAGGAAGGGACATTTACTATGAGCATTTGATAGCAGGGCACGATAGTCCGTTGAAATTAAAGAAGCAGATGCTAGATTACAAACACTCGTAAGAAGATTTAGTGAGAGAAATGATGTCGAGTATTTACGAGGATTGCCCATAATTTTGAATGAATGTAATGTTTTAAATTTTTCGTAATGAACTTATATCGTTTACTTTTTTTCTTTTTAACATTTTTACTGAAGAGAAGAAACATTATTTTTATTTTTAGTCTTTCATTAATGCTGTTAACTAAGCCCGAAAAGTGAGAGAGATTAGATTGGAACTGCCAGCGAGTTTCAATTGAGAATTGCTCTTTACTGAACATTGATACTTACTTGGTTGGTGGGACGTCGATGTTTCAGAATCTCCACACAAGGTGTCCTGGTCGTCTCTGGCTTTTTGAAGGATCCTCCCCAAATGTCGAGGTAGACAGTGAGGGAACGGATGTCGGGCACTCTACTTAGTTACAGCATCTGTAAGCCGCCCTCTCTCTCTCTCTCGCCTCCCTATCCCTCTCTTTCACCCCCTCCCTCTCTCTCTCACCTACTCTCTCTCTCGCCCCCTTCACTCTCTCGTCCCCCTCCCTCACTCTCTCGTCCCCCTCCCTCTCTCACTCGTCCCCCTCCCTCTCTCTCTCGTCACCTCCCTCTCTCTCTTCCGCCCCCTCCCTCTCTATCTCGCCACCTCCCACTCTCTCTCGCCCTCTCACACTCTCTCTTGCACCCTCCCTCTCTCCCCCTCCCTATCTCTCTTTCCCCTTCCTCTCTCTCTCTTTCCCCTCACTCTTTCTCTCACCCCCACCCTCTCTCTCTCTCACCCCCTCCCTCTCTCTCTCTTGCCCCCTCTCTCTCGTCCCTCTCTCTCTCTTGCCACCCTCCAACTCTCTCTCGACCACCTTTCTAACTCGCCGCCCTCTCTTTCTCTCGCCCCCCCTCTTTCGCCCGCGCCCTCTCTCTCTCGCCCGCCGCCCCTCTCACACCCCCTTCCTCTCTCTCTCTCGCCCCCTTCCCTCTCTCTCTCTCTCGCCTCCCTATCCCTCTCTTTCACCCCCTCCCTCTCTCTCTCACCTACTCTCTCTCTCGCCCCCTTCACTCACTCGTCCCCCTCCCTCTCTCTCTCGTCACCTCCCTCTCTCTCTTCCGCCCCCTCCCTCTCTCTCTCGCCACCTCCCACTCTCTCTCGCCCTCTCACACTCTCTCTCGCACCCTCCCTCTCTCCCCCCTCCCTATCTCTCTTTCCCCTTCCTCTCTCTCTCTTTCCCCTCACTCTTTCTCTCACCCCCACCCTCTCTCTCTCTCACCCCCTCCCTCTCTCTCTCTCTTGCCCCCTCTCTCTCTCGTCCCTCTCTCTCTCTTGCCACCCTCCAACTCTCTCTCGACCACCTTTCTAACTCGCCGCCCTCTCTTTCTCTCGCCCCCCCTCTTTCGCCCGCGCCCTCTCTCTCTCGCCCGCCGCCCCTCTCACACCCCCTTCCTCTCTCTCTCTCGCCCCCTTCCCTCTCTCTCTCGCCCCCCTCTCTCTCTCGCCCCCTCCCTCTCTCTCTCACCCCATCCCTCTCTCTCACACCCTCTCCCTCTCTCTCACCCCCCTCTCCCCCCCCTCTCTCTCCCGCCCACCTCTCTCTCTCGCCCCCTGCCTCTCTTGGTATCACCCCACCCTCTCTCGTCCCGCACCCCCCCTCTCTCTCGCCCCTCCCTCTCTCTCTCACCCACCCACCTGTCTCTCTTGCCCGCCGCCTCTCTCTCTCACCCTTCTCCCTTTCTCTCTCGCACGTCCCTCTCTACCTCGCTCCCCTCCCTCTCTCTTACCTCCTCCTTCTCTCTCTTGCTCCCCCCTCTCTGTCGCCCGCCCTCCCTCTCGCTCTCGCTGCTCCCTCTCTCTCTCTCAACCACCCACCTCTCTCTCTCTTGCCCATCCCCTCTCTCTCTCTCTCTCATGTCTCTTCCTTTCTCTCTCGCCCCTCTCTCTCACCTCCACTTAGTGGAGCTGCTGGGGATGGTTTGCAGAAGGTTGTGCTGTGAGCTGCCTCAGATATTCCGGAAAACCTGATGATTTGGTGACGCAACTCTGAATGGAACATGGGTACTGTAGTTACAGCATCTGGGTCTGCAACATGAACAACAAATGGCGCAGAGGCTACAGAGAGGGGAAGCTCTGAAACCACAGAGTGAGTGTGTGTGGGGAAAGGGACATGCCGTATTTGCCTGTGCCTTAGTCTGGACGAGTACACATTCTCACTCTCCCCGTTACATACACTGATGCACACTCTCCCTATCTGCCCCTCACACACATTCACACTGCCCCTCTCTCACGATCCACACATGCACTCCACTCTGTCAACACACACGGATGAACACAGACCGGCTCTCTCTCTCCCTCCCGCACACACACGCACAATCCACCTCATTCTCTCTCACATACAGAATGGGTGTCTCTCACTCCCCTTCACGCAGACACGCCCTCTCTCCCACACATACACACGCGCGCTACTCCTACTTTGTAAATAAAACCAGTCTGACTCCAGGGCAAGACACAGACAGAGTCCAAACAAGGCCTCAAGCTGAGAATACATTATCTGACCGCAACTGTTACTTCATTTACATCGATAGTACCTGAAGGTGTCTCCAGGCAGTGACTTGAAATAAATTCTGTGATTTGCATTTTAATCAATCAAACCCGCCTCTCCATTCTGACTGATTAAGTACTTAAGAGCCATCTTAGGTGTGTACAATTCATGTGCATGACTTGTACAACCCTTTGATCTTGGCTAAAGGTGGCTGGAAGTGAAGACTTTACGGTGGAACCGTTGATGAAGAACAGTGGAAGGCTTTCAAAACAATTTTTCAACGTTCCCAGCAACAGCATATAATGGTGAAATGGAAGGACTGTCGCAAAAGGGTAATCTACCATGAACGTCCCAGGTAATAAGGGAGGCTATCAAATTAAAATAAATGGCATAAATAATGGCAACGACCAGTGGGAAAGTAGAAGATTGGGAAAACTTTAAATGGCTTAATAATGTCAAAACCGTTAACTTTTTTGTTGCTTTATTTTGACATTTATCAAGACACATCCGATAGGTTACAAGAGTAAACTACCTCAGAATATAAAGACAGATAGCAAAATATTGTATAAATATACAAAACGAAATGAATGGCTAAGGTAAGCAATTGTCCTTTAGAATGTGAGAAGTGGGATCCAGTAATGAGATATGAGGAAATGGACAAGGAACTGAAGAGTTATTTAGTTGGTCTACACAATGAAGAACACTAATAACATGTCAGTAATTGTCAAAGGCAGGAAGGTAAGTGAGTACCTGGAAACAACCATTCCCAAGAGAGAGATAGTGTTGGGCAAGCTCATGGAGCCAAAGGTAGATAAGTCTCCTGGCCCTGATGGAATGTATCCCAAGGTACTAACAGAGGTGATGAGAGAAATAACAAATGCACTTTTGGAAATTTTTCTGATTTCACTGGACTCTGATACAATTCCAGCAAATTGGAAAACAGGAGTACAGACACCACTGTTTAAAAAGGGAGATAGACAACATGAGGGGAATTATAGACTGGTTAGCCGAACATCTGTAGGAGAAAATATTTCAATCTGTAATCAAGGAATAAATGGCAATGCATCTTGATAGAAATTGTCCCGTTGGGGAGACACAGTGTTGGTTAATGAAAGGCAGGCCACGTGTAACTAACCTACTGGAATTCTATGAAAACATTACAACTACAGGAGCCCAGTAGGTGTGGTGTACTGAGATTTCCAAAAGACATTCAATATAGTGACGCCAAAAAGGCTGCTGCGTAAGGTGTGGCATTACGGGCAATGTATTAGCATGGAGAGAGGCTTGGTGAACTAACATGAAGCAACGAGTGGGAATGCATGATTGTTTTTCTGGTTGCTGATCAGTGACGAGTGGAGTGCCTCAGGGATCGGTGCTGGGACTGCAATTATTCACAGCTTACGTCGATAATTTGGAGTAGGGGAGCACGTGTAGTGTCTCAAAGGTTGCAGATGATACTAACATGACTGACAGAGTAAAATGTGGAGAGGATGGTTAAACTTTACAAAGGGACATAAAGAGTTGAAGTGAGTGGGTCAAGGTCTGGCAGATGGAGTGCAATTATAATAAATGTAAAATCATCCATTTTGGTAGGACAAATACTAAAGAGGACTCTTATTTGAATTGTTTAAAAAATGCAGCATGCTCTTGTGCAAAGGGACCTGGGTGTCCTTGTGCATGAATCACAGAAGCTGGTCTGTAGGGACAACAGGTAATTAACAAGGCAAATTGAATTTTGCGAAAGGGATTGAGTGTAAAAGTAGGGAGTTATGTTGCAGATTTAAAGGGTGCTGAGGAGACCACACCTGTAGTATGTGCAGTTTTGGTCTCCCCGTCTGAGAAAGGAAATACTAACACTACAATGTATGCAGAGGAGGCTCGTTAGGTTGGTTTCAGAGGTGACGGGTTTGGTTATGAGGAGAGACTGAATACATTGGAATTATACATTGATTGGAATTTGAAAGAATGAGGGAGGAAGGAATAGAAACATTTATAATTGTGAAGGGAGTAGGTACGATAGAAATATAAAGGATGATTCCAGAAGCATGTGAAATGAGATAACAGGGCAAAGCCTCAAAACTATATGGAGCAGATTTAGGACTGAATTGAGAAGGAACGTCTTGATCAAGAAGCTTGTGAACCTGAAGAATTCTTGAGGATTTGTCATTGAATGTGTTTGAACTCTTATAGATAATTGTTTGAAGATTAAAGGAATGATGGATTATGGTGAGTGGGCGGGTAAGTGGAGCTGAGGCTATGAAATGATCAGCCATGATCTTATTGAATGGTGGCGCAGGCTTGAAGGGCCCGATGGCCTACTCCTGCTCCTGGTTTGTACGTTCTTATGTAATGGGTCAACATGAAATGGGAATTATATTTGACAAACTGACTGGTCGATGCATACAGAAAAGAAATGGATGCAATGCATTTAGATTTTCAGAAAGATCTTGATAAAGACTATGGCTGAGTGTGCAAATTCAAATGTTACGGCATTGGGACTAAAATATGAACATGATTTTAGAATAGGACAACTGACACGAAACAGTGAACAGGAATAAAACAATCTGTTTTGAAGTTGAAGGATCATGGCGTGTCGTAGGGATTAGTGATTGTGACACAGCTATTCTCAATGCTTACCATCATTTAGATGAGGGAATCAAATGCAATATTTCTCAGTCTGCTGACAGCACTAAATGATGTCGGATTGTTAGTGGGTGAGGAGGATTTTTTAAAAAAATCTCCAAAGTGATTGAGACAAGTGGAGTGAATGGGCAAATATGTGGCAGATGAAGATCAATGGGGGTGGATGTGATGGTGTGTACTTTGATAGGTACAATAGAACAGCAAACTATCATTTCAAAAGGGATTGTATGAAACATGTTGGTCTTTGAAGGGATTTATGTTCTTTCTTTTTTTTCCTGTTGCGCAGCCCTCCGAAGTCAGTGCAGGGCAGTGAGTTCTGAACCCAGAAGTCAATACTGGGAATGGCATTGGCACGCTGACCAGTGTACACAAACCCACCAAGTGGGGAGCTGTAACATTTTAAAGGATCTGTATTTCCTTGTACACCAGTCACTGAAAGCAATATTGCAAGAGCAGAAAGCAGGCAGGAAGATAAATGGTGTGTTGACCTTAATTTCTAGGGGATTGACTAACAGAAGTAAGGGTGTCTTACTGCAGCTGTACAGGGCCTCGGTGAGAGCCCATCTCGAACATTGTGCAGTATGGTGTGCAGTACTGGTCTCCTTACCTAATAAGTGACAAACCTGACATTGAGGGAGTGCAGTGAAGGATGACCAGACTGATCTCTGGAATGACAGGCTTGTTGTGAGAGCAGAGTTTGGGGCGTTTAGGCCTGTGTTCAATGGGCTTCAGGAAAATGAGTGGAGATCTCAGTGAAACATATAAAACTATAACAGTGTGAGACATATTGGAAGATGATAATTCCCCGGCCTGGGACGTCTAGAACAAGAGGCCACCGTATTAGGTACAGACAGGCCACTCTGCATTGAGATGAGAATAAATGTCTGCACTCAGTGACTGGTGACTCTGGGAATTTCTCTGCCACATAAGCAGTGGAACACAAGGCACTGAATATGAGTAAGGATTTCTCGACACGAAAGGGAGCGGGAGGCATCTGGAGTATGGCGGTCACAAGCTCTCAGACGTTAGGAAGGAGGCCTCTGCAGGGTCAACAGAAATGTGTTTCCCATTCTCTTTTCCGATACTGAGGCTGGTGCCGGGAATTCTGTCAGTTTTATCCTTACAAACTTCAGAGCAGTTTGATACAATTTTGTTTCCTACTTTGCCGTTTTCGAGACCATTGAAAAGTTTATCACATGCATGTGTGTACAGAGTATCGTTTAGGCCAGACCAGAAATGCATGGAATTCACCAGGCCAGTATTCACTTCCTGAATGTACATTGATGAAGCAAATTGGAGTTTACAATCGGCATTGATTTCAGCATCATCATTACTGATACCAGATTTTAGATCTCGATATGTTGTTAATTGCTTTTCAATTCCATCAGCTATCCAGGGCATTAGCCTGGACCGGATTAGTAACCCAGTGATATTTCCACAACAGCACCATCTCCACGTAGGGACCTATTGGAAACCACATTGAGCTGGTTATTTCTGTGCGGATTGACAGATCTGTCCAAAAGAATTTCTACCAGTTTAACTATCGTGATGGGACTGAGGGGGTGGCAAATGGTCAGATTGTAATTATTCTCCGCTTCGCGGACTGGACATAGTTGAGTAATTTTCCACATTGCCAAGAAGATGTCAGAGTTGGAGCTGGAATGAAACAGCTTCTCCCAGGGACACGGTTGTTGTGCAGCACAAGACTTCAGTCCTGTTGCAGGAATCGTGTCAGGGCCCTTTGCCCTTGTCGTATCTACTCTGTTCAGCTGTTTCTTCATTTCACTTGACGCAAATCGAATTGATTGAAGACTGGCATCTGTGATTCTGTGGGCATCATGGCGAGGGTGAGGTGGATCATCCACTCAACACGTCTGGCGGAGCATCTTGCCAAAAATACATCATTATCTTTTACACTGATGTACAGGACTGTTCCATTATTTAGGATGGGGATAATAGTGAGCCCTCTCCTCCATGAAATTGTTTAACCGTCCATCACCATTTATGGCTGGATGTGACAGTACTGTTGGTTTGTTGGTGTTGTGATCATTACACCCTCTCTATCACATGTTATTGCTGCAGTTTGGAATGCAGACAGTTAGTTATGGTAGCTTTAACGGGTTGTCATCAGGTTTAGGTACACACGATTGGGACACTGGCACGTTCACCTATACATCACTGAACCATAGATCAACTTGGTTGGCATGGTAGACTGAGGGATTATCCCAGGAAAAACGTTAATTTAAACAGAATTTAATTCTGTTTCTGCTGCTGCTGTGGTCTGCAGAACCACATCAATATCAGGAATTCTCTATTTCAGAAGGTTTGGAGAGTTAGATCATTTAAAATATCTACAGATGAGCTTTGACCTGGAAATGAATTGAATGCAATTAAAGACTAGTGATGAAGGAGGCGTGAAAAAGTCATAGACTCTTAGAATAATACAATATTCAAACAGACATTTTGGCTCAACTCGTCCATACTCACCTGGTTTCCTAAACTGAATGATTACTATTTTTCTTCTTTAGACACACACCCCTCCAAACCTTTGGTATTCATGTACACATCCAATTGTCTTTCAAATGTTGTAACTGTACTCCCCAATGCTACTTCCTCTGAAAGCTTGCTACATATACACGCCACCCTCTGTGAGAAACAACTGTCCCTTAGATCTCTTTTAAATGTCTTCACTCTCACCTTAAACCTATCCTGTCTGGTTCTGGACACACCCACCTGGAGGAAATGATCTTGTCTATTTATCCTATCCATGCATCTCATGATATAATAAAGGTCACCTCTAAGCCTCCAACGCAAAAGGAACAAAATCCCAGCCTATCCTTATATCTTAAAACTTCCCGTCTCTGTCACATAATTTTAAATACTTTTGTCCCCTTCTCAGTTTATAACATTCTTCCAATAACAGGACAACAAGAATTGCTTCAAATGTGGCCTTACCATTCTCTTGTAGAGCCACAACATGATGTGCCAATTCCTATAATCAATCCTCTGACCATTGGAAGTCAGCTTGCCTTACGCCTTATTCACTGTCCTGTCAATCTGCGACTCAACTATCACGGAACTATGTACCTGGACCCGAGGTTTCCCTGTTTGGCAACACTCCCCCCAGCGCGCTACCATTTTCTGAATAAATCCTACACACTTTTGTCTAACAAAATGCAAAATCTCGCATTTATCTGCATGAAGATCCATCAGCCAATCCTCAGCCCACTTGTCAAGTAGATCAAGATATCTTTGTTCTCTAAGACAGCCTTCTTCACTGTCCACCATAACTCCAATTTTGGGGGTTTCACCTCCAAATTCCTATCCACGGTTCCAATATGCTCATCCAAACCATTTACAAAAACCATGAACAACAGCAGCCTGGTCCTTGTGGCACAACGCTGGACACAGGCCTCCAATTGGAACAGCAGATCTCTCCCAGCACCCTCTGTCTACTACAGTCAAGTCTGTTTGTATCTAAGTGGATCGCTCTCCCTGATCTCCTGCGATCTAACCTTATTAAACAAACTACCATGTGGAACCTTGTTGGGCCTTAATAAGGTCCACATAGACAACGTATGTTGCTTTACCTTCATCTATCTTCCTGATCACTTCTTCAAAAACTCCAATCTAGTTTGTGAGACATGGATTCCCAGACAAAAAGACGTGCTGAATATCCCTAATCAGTCCTTGCCTTTCCAAATGCATGTAAATCCTGCCTCCCAGAATCTCCTACAAACACTTATTCACCCTTGACATCAAACTCACTGGTCTGTAGTTCCCTGGGTTTTCTTTGCAGCCAAATTACAAATAATGTAACAACATTAGCTGTCTTCCTGTCCTCCAGGACCTCAACCGTGGCTGTCAATGATACACATAAGAAAGTCAAGAGAACTTCAGATTTCGTAAACCAGAAACTAAGACAGAAATGTGCTGGAAAAGCTCTGCAGGTCTGGCAGCATCTGTGCAGAGCAATCCGATTTAATATGTTACAACACGGGGGAAACCTTCCCCCCCTCCCACCATCTCCACCACCCCACGCTAATTTAAACTTGCAACACAGAAAAGATTTAACCCATGCTGTAATTTGTAAAAATTCGGAAGGCCAATAACCATCCTAAAGGTCACTATTTAAAGCAAGAATTAACATTTTTTTTTTAAAATGTCTAACAGGGAATAATTACCTAACAACTTTTTGCAACTCCTTTCTCTGACCAATCTTTTACTTACTCTTCGATAATACTGGTCCGATAATCCCCCCCACCCCACCCCTCCCCCAATTAAGATATACCAAAACATTCAAATTTCAGAACCAGCCAGCTGTCGAATCTTCTCTTTGTATCGTCCTCTGTCTTCGCTTCTTCTCCTTAGAGCTTCTGTTTCACAGGTCATTGATAAATAAAGGTACATTTTGGTGACCTATTCTCCGGTCAGTCTGCCGATGTTGGTGCCGTGGCAGTTCTCCCCGACTGGTCAAATTCCTTTTCAGCTTTCTATCCCAAATCATCGGGTAATTTCCATTTTTTTATAATATTGCCAAATGCCAAATGTAAACTCGATTGTAGTTTAGCTTCTTGGGACATAATTTAAATGAATTGATCAAATTTGATTTTATTTTTTGTCTCATAGTAACCCAGGTACTGCAAGCTGCTGGACCACATGTTACATTGTAAATTTTCCAGAACTCACTGTGCTTGGAAATCCTTCAACTCTCTTAAAGGTACAATATCCTTTACACATTCATAACCCCTTCTCTCTCAAAAAAGAACAATCATAATGAAAACACGGTCTCATTTGTTTTTCTATTCTTTCAACACATTACCATAACACACCGATAACCTAAATCTAAGTTCACCTTAACTTCTTCCCCTTATCCTATATGTAACATTGGATAATTTCAAATCTCGTCTCATCTTTATCAGTTAAATCTGTGAGAACACATCTGAGATTACATACTTACGACACGCTACGTGTACGATTTTTAAATTAAAAGTCTGTAACATAAGACTCCAATGAAATAGCCTTTAAAGCCTTCAAAAAATGTCAGCAGATTGGGGTCCGTGTACACAACCATCTCCAACACTCTGTTTGTGAGTACACATTAAAATGTTATAACTGTAATACCAAACTCAACAGTCCTTTCTCAATCGTGGAATATTTTCTCTGGTGAATGTTGAGCTTCTTTGAAAAGGACGATCCCATCTCATCACAGTGCAGCTCCAACTCCTATGCCACTCACATTGACGGCAACTTTGAAATGTTTTCAAGCATTTGGTGTAGCTGAAACTGATTTGGTGCTCAATATTTCTTTTTAATGGTCGAATGTCTCCTGGCATTGTTCTGTCATCCAATACTTTGTGTTTTTCTTCAGCAAGTCGGTAAACGGTGCTACTACACTGCTGACATTTGGAACAAACTTCCGATAGAATCCGCTGACTCCGAAGGAGCGAAGCACCTTTTTTCTTCGAGGTTGGCCGTGGAAATTCCTCGGTTGCTTTTGTCTTTGCGTTCCATGGTATCAACCTTCCATGACAGATATTTTGTCCCTTGAACATCATGTCTGCTTTCACAAATTGTGTTTTGTTTAATTTTATCAGCAGTTTTGTTTCTCGTATTCGTTCAAAAAGCTCTGCCAACTGTACCAAGTGATCTTTCCAGGACTTAGTGAAGATCACGACATCGCCTAAACGGACTGCACAGTTTATTAATCAGGCTACAACTCTGTTCATGAGTCTTTGGAATGTGTTGGGTGTGTTTGTCATTCCAAAGGGCATCACTTTGAATTGATACAGACCATTTGCTGTTACAATTCAGAAATTTATTTCACTGTCTCTGATAAAGGTACCTGCCAGAAACCACGCATTAAATCCAACTTCGTGATGTAACTGACTTGTCCAACTTTCTCGATACAGTCCTCCAATGTCGGTATTGGATGTAAGTCTGATTTTGTAACAGTCTTGATCTTCCAATAATCCAAGCAAAATCATTGAGTCCCATCCGGTTTTGGAACTAAGATGATCGGCGAGCTCCACTCGCTCGGGCTTGGTTCAATGATGTCCTCATTGAGCATAACCTCCACCTCCTTCTGGACCTGTCTGGCTTTGAGGGATAAAGCCGATATGGATTGTTTTATCGGAACAGTACTCTCTACAACAACTTCATATACAATAGTGCCCACCATATGATTCTAACAGATGTCCTCATATTGCAATAACAAACCTTTCAACTGTGTTCTATGCTCCTGAGACAGATAGTTTACTAATCTACCCCACTGCTCAAGGACTTCTACGTTTTTGACATATTTTGAGGCACATCAAAATCCACGACATTTGGAATTGATTCTTCACTCTGTGGGGGAGTAAATAACACCTGTTTCTCCAATTCTTTCTCTCCTCTACTTTTCAGGAGGGGACCTGCACACTCATTTATAAGTCACATGAAGTGGTCTTCAAATGTGGGAATTGGCAACAGAGGTGCTAGTTTCATTACTGTCCGTGTCCTACCTACCATCTGGCATGAATGACATGTATGCCAAACGTTAACCACATCATTGTGCAGTCCAGGTCAATAAAAATGTTTTTGTCCCTTAGCCCGAGTCTTTCGTACCCCTCGGTGACCTCCTTCAGGTAGTTCATATCCTACCTGTAAAACTTCCTGTCTCTATGCTATCAGCAACACAATCTGGTGCACCTCAGCACATTTCTCCTCTGCACTAACCTGATGTGGTCTCTATTTCTGTCTTAAGGTCTATCTTTCAGATAATAACCCTCATGAATATCCTCTGCCTCCTTTTCAGAGTACACATCCACATATATATCTTTTATCGTCTTGTCTGTCTGTTTCAAGTCCTTTAGCCTTTCAGGACAAAACACCTCTGTCTGACCCACTGCCTGTTCAGGTTTTCCCTGCACCATTACGGCAAACAGGGTGTCCATTAACTGAATCTCAACTCCTTCATCTTTGTCTATAGTTTGTCCTTCGTGCTGTGACTTATAATAGTGGAATATGGTTACTGCACAGCCTGGGAAAATACCAGGATATTTCCGATTTAACACTTCCGTTTCTTTGTCTTCCTTGGGCTTCTCCACAACAAGCGATGTCACTCCCAACTTGGACCCTGCTAAACCGTTCCCAAGAACAAACTGCATTCCTGGATGTGACAGTCTGTCAAACTTTCCCGCTATAACTTCCCCAGTCTTGATTAGGCACTCCAACCTGATCTTACATTGGGAAATGCTAAATTTCTGTCCATCCTTCCCATAAATTAATGCATTCCCGGGTAACAGATCAGAAAGACTGCAAATTCATTCATCTCTTCCTATTATCGTCTGGTTAGATCATGTATCTCTGAAAATGGTAACTTCTTGCTCTTCTACACCCGTTAGTTCTGAGGAAACTTTACTCACAGACGCAAATTCTTTATAGAGATCAGGTACTAACTCCATACCCAGCCCCTGCCTTGGCTGTGCACTTTCCTGCAGCTCTTCGGTCTTGTTGGGGTTTCCTTTAAATCTTTCACTAATGCCACTGGCTTAGCTTCTTTTACCACATCTTTTCCCACAGTCCTTTTCTTAACAATCAGCACTGTGACCATACATTAACCTCCTTATGTTGGTGAAAACACCTTTTCCCAATGCCCTTCGGAAACCACCGGCACTGTAATTTTCTGTGTTCCACTCCATTACAGTGAAAACACCTGAGGCCTTTCACCTCCTTTTCACTCTCTTGGGCAGCTTCTTTAACCTGTGGTAAACTCATATGTTCTACTCTTTCTTTTATAGTGTAGCATCTCCCCTTCTCCCAAACTCTATCCCTCACAGGACAAAATTCTGGCTGGAAGCTTGTCTTATGCAGCAGCATGTATTCATCTATTAATTCTCCTGCCCTTCTCAATTTCTGAACTTTCTTTTCCTCCACATGAATTATTATCATCTCTGGAAGTGAGGTTTTAAACTCCTCCAGCAGAATAATCTCCCTTAGAGCTTCATAGGTCTTATTTTTAGATTTGATTAGATTACTTACAGTGTGGAAACAGGCCCTTCGGCCCAACAAGTCCACACCGCCCCGCCGAAGCGCAACCCACCCATACCCCTACATTTACCCCTTATCTAACACTACGGGCAATTTAGCATGGCCAATTCACCTGACCTGCACATTTTTGGACTGTGGGAGGAAACCGGAGCACCTGGAGAAAACCCACGCAGACACGGGGAGAACGTGCAAACTCCACACAGTTAGTCGCCTGAGGCAGGAATTGAACCCGGATCTCAACATAAGGCTGATCTTGTTCCTTCTTTATGTTTCTGAATTGCTATCTGTATGCTTCCAGTACCAATTCGTAAGCACATAAAATACCTTGTTTCACGTCTTCATAATCTCTTGACCCCTCAACTGGCAGGGCAGCAAATACCTCACTAACTGTGCCGACCAGCTTAGCCTGAACTACCATTACCCATACATCCTCTCACCACTCTACCTGCCTAGCCATTTTTAAAAAAGAAATAAAGAAGGCTTCAACATCTTTCTCATCAAAATGTGGCAGAATTTTGACATAGTTGTATACATCACTAATGTCCCTTTTACTCTCCAGCCTGTTCACTTGACTTTGCTTACTAAATCACAACTTATCAAGTTTAAATTCACTCTCCCTTTGCTCAGCTGAGAACCTTCTCCTCTCTTTTTAATCCCCTATCTCAAAAGCTTCTGACCTCCATGCAGAAGACTAGACTGTCTTCTCAGAGATGGAAGATGCCTCCTTGAGACATGGCACAAATCATCCGCTGTGCCTCCTTACCATCAGCAAACCACGTTAATGCAACACGCATGAAACATTAGCAATGGAGCCAGAAGGCACAGCATGGAACAGTCTGTTTGTGCATTCTCTGCTTCATTGGTTTGTAAGGTTACAGCATCGATGACAACCTCCTATTTCCGTTTAACAGTTTGGAGGGGCTGAATGGCCTCTTCTGTTCGTGTGTCAGTGTCTCGGGTGGCTGAATGTCCTCTTCCTCGTTCCAGGGAAGAGGCTTATTATTGGGTGACCCGTGGTAGCTGCTTACCTGCGTGCTGTGCTGACTAGATTCCTTATATTCCTGTGTAACATGAGACAAACAGGAGATTGGAAGAAACAGCAAGTCAGGTAGCATCAGGAGGTGAAGAAGTCAACAGTTCAAGTATACCCATTCTTCAGGATTGCAGGTGGGGGTAGGGGGAACTGCAGATAAAGAGGGAAGGGAGTGGTTGGGGTGTGGAGAGCAGAAGGATGGTGAGGTAGGGGATAGGTGGACACAAGTGGTGGGTGCAACGTGGTTTGTCGATGGGAGGGATGAATATAGTTGGGAACTAGAAGGTGGGGTCATTTGGTGGAATGGAAGGGAGGAGGCGGGGCTGGAATGGTTATTTAAAATTGGAGAACTCAATGTGGAGTCCTCCAGGTTGTAGGCTAACCAGGCAGAAGGTAAGATGTTGTTCGTCCAATTTGCGGTCTGACTCACTGTGGCAACAGAGGAAGCCAAGGAGGTCATGTTGGAAAGGAATTGGTAAGGGGAATTGAAATGGGTGGTGACTGGGAGCTCAGGCCAGCCCCTTTGGACCGGGCTGTGATGCTCGGTGAAATGTGCACTTAGTTTACGTTGCTCTCCCCGATGTAGACAAGACCACATCAGGAGAACCTACTGCAGTAAACTACGTTGAAGGAGAGGCAGGTGAACCTCTGTTTCCCCTGGAAGGACTGTTTGGGGCGCTGGATAGAGGTGAGGGAGGTGTGTGCCAGCAGGTGATGTATTTTATTTTTCATCTGCAAGTGTCAGTTGCCCATGGGGATCGACAGGTTTGGTGGGGAGTATGGCACGAAACAAAATTTGTGAAGGGATCAGTCCTTGTGGAAGATGTGCCAGGTAATGGGATCCAACCTAGTTTACTGTGTCTGCCATTCCTGATGTGGTCTTCTCTATATCGGGGAGACCAAATGCAAACTAAGAGGAATGGTTTGCTGAGCATCTCAGCTGGTCCTGTAAGGGCTGACCTGACCTCCCAGTCACTGCCTATTTCAATTACACCTACCAATCCCATTCCGACATGACATCATTGACCTCATCCATTGCCACAAAGAACCAAAGCACAAATTGGAGGAACAACGCTTCATATTCCACCTGTGTAGCCTACAGCCGGGGGTCTCAACACTGAGTTCTCCAATTTCTAGTAACCTCCCTTCCAATCCCCAGATCTCCTGCTTAGCCCCTCCCCTTTCCATTCCTCTGATCAACCCATCTTCCAACTGTCAACTGGATTCATTCTTCCCATTGGCCAACCCGGTGGTACCCTTTACCTGTGTTCGCCACCACAACACGCCGTCTCCTCCTATTTCCCCACCTCGCCTCATTATCAGTACACACCCTTGCCCCCACCCCCAGACATGAAGGAAGGTTATACCCAAGATGTGGACTTTTTCTCCTGATGCTGCCTGGCTTGTTGTGGTCTTCCAGTTTCCTGAATTCCAACATTTGTAGTTTTTTTTAAAAAATCTCTTCTTGTGTAATAGGTAAGAGAGAGTGAATGCGCTGTGCCTCTACTTATCCAATAGCTTCTATGGGCTGAATGGCATTCTCATATTTCTGTGAAACCAGCTTGAGATGCTGAATGAGCTCCTCATTTTTAGTCCTGTGGAAATGTTCAGGGTCCAGCAGTGCTGTTACATGAATGTTGCCTACACATTAACAGCATGAGCTTGAATGTTGTCCAGGTTTTGCTGTTTTATGCGATCTTTTCTGAGCATCCTCACTTTTGATCGAATGACGGAGAGTAAGACGTTGCTGAAGCAGCTGAAGATGTTTGTGCCGAGGAAGCTACCCTGAGGACCGCCAACAGAGATATCCAGGGACTGAGAGGATTGATCTCCATCAGCCACATGGTGCTCCAAATGGCCCAACAGCTTGGGATATTTACAACTGATTCCAATTAGATGCAATTTTATTCAGCCTCCTTGACATCTTGTTCAGTCATGTCCTTTCAGGGCCAGTCATTCTGACGCTGTGTTCATATCTTTTGATTTGGAGATGGGTGTTGGACTGGGGTGTACAAAATTAAATATCATGGTATTCAAACAGATGAAAGACTCAACAGACTATCAATTTTTCAATGTTATAATTTCATTTACATCACACTAAAGTTTTGCTCTAAATTCTGTGTGTACGATTGAGCCCTCCACCATCAACTAATGAAGGAGCGATGCTCCAAAAGCTAGTGTGCTTCCAATTAACCCTGTTGGACTATAACCTGGTGTTGTGAGATTTTTAAGTTCATAGCTTTTGTTCATGTCAACGGCCAAGGTAAATGTGTGGGGACTGTTTCCTTCTCTCAGAGGGTAGTGACTGTTGGGACCTCTCTATCCCAGACAACTACAGCTCTGAATGTTTGAGGGAGCAGGGTGGTGTTAATGAATGTTGACACATCAGGGAGTTAAGGCTACAAAGAATTGGGCATGAAAGAGAAATTGCGGCCAAGAGAGATCAGCCCTGACCTTACTGAAGGAAGGACAGGCTTGACGGGCTATATAGCCTGGTATTATTACAATAAACCCTATAGCCCAGTCACTTTATTGCCTCTTCCATATCCCGTGGTACTTCAAGTAGCTGAATAGGTTGACATTGTTGCTGCATGATCTAAACTGGGTCTAGTTCTATAGATTGGAGGGGCTGATTGGTCTCTTCCTGTAAATGTATATCATGGTCCAGGGGCTGAGAAGCCACATCCTGTTCTGGTGGAACTGAAATCCATATACACCAGATCGACCACCCTTGGAGAATGTCATCACTGCAGATGCCGGTGATCAGAATTGAGAAGTGTGGCACTGGAAAAGCTCAGCTGGTCAGCCAGCATCCGAGAAGCAGGAATATCGATGTCTTGAACATTCCTGATGATAGAGTTGTGCCCAAAACGTCGATTCTCCGGTCCCTCGAATGCTACCTGACCTGCTGTGCTTTTCCACCACCACACGTTTAGATGTCAACCGGCCCGCCCTACTCAACCTTCCTGGTCACATCATCAAAGAACAGGCATGAACTTCCACTGACAAAGCCATTCTTACTATTACTAATGAAACCCTGTTTTCCCAATGCATATACATTTTATCCCTCAGAATCTTCTCAATTAATTTACCTAACACAGGTATTAAGCTTACTGGTCTATATTTCCCAGACTTTATTTTTCAGTCCTTCTTGCTTTCCTCCAGTCTTCTGGGATCTCACTTGTGGTAACTGATGATCAAAATTATCAGCCAGGGCCCCCGTAAGTTCTTCTCTAGCCCCTGCTCTGAGAAATATTTGTTGAGGACATCGCTCATCTCTTATGGTTCCCAACATACATATCCATTGAGGGGTCCTATTCTCTCTCTAGCTACTGCTTTTCCTTTAATATACTTAAAGCATCTCTTTGGATTCACCCTGATCTTCTCAGGCAAAGTTATCTCATACGCCCTTTTCTCCCTTCTGATTTCCTTCTTCAGTAAACTCCTGTATCCCCTGTACACCTTCAGGGATTCGCTTGATCCCAGCTGCCTCTACCTGAGCCACGCCTCCACATATCTTTTGGTAAAAGCCTAAACATCTCTTGTAATTCAGGGTACCTCATTCCTGTAAACTTTCCATTCACACTCACAGGAACATATAGATCGTAAGCTCCCACTTGCTGGAGGTCCCTTTGCTTGCAAACATACTACTCCAATCAACCCCTGCAAACTCCTGCCTGAGTCCATCAAAATTAACCTTGCCCCGATTTAGAACTAGAATCTGTGGACCAATTTCTTCCCTCTCCATAACTATTTTAAAATTAATAGATCTATGGTCACTGGTCCCAAAGTGCACATCTACTGTCACCTCACTCACCTGTCCTGACCTATTTCTTAAGAGTAGGACAAATATTGCTCCTTCCCGATTAGGACCCTCGACATTCTGCTTGGGGAAATTTTCCTGACGCACTTAATTGATTCCATCCCATCAAATCCCTTAATGCTCTGGCAGTGCAAGTCTGTGTTATAAAAAATATTAAAGCCCCCATTATGACAACCAAAATATTCCTGAAAGTCTCCGCAATATCTCTACATATTTTTGTTCCTGCAATTTCTGTTTACAATTTGGGGGCCTACCGTACAACCCCAATAATGTCACCATCCCCTTCTTATTTCTTAGTTCCACCCACAAAGCCTCATTGGATGATCCATCAGTTATTTTATCTCTGATCACCGCTGCGATACACCCTTTATTCAGAAATGCAACTCACCTCCTCCCGTTCCACAATCTCTGTTCCTTCGAATGCATTTGACCCTGGTACATTAAGCTGTCAGTCCTATCCATCCCTCAGCCATGTTTCTGTAATAGCTAAACTATCGAGCGCCGATAACCTATCCACACCCTGAATTCATCGGCCTTAACTGTCAGCTCTTTTGCTCTGAAATAAACACAATTTAATCCATGGGCATTTCTTGTTCCCTATCGTGGTCCAGCCTGATATGGCTCCTCAACGTACTATGTTTGATTACTGTATCTCCATCCAGCCTCTCACTTGCCTCCCTGCTGCTGAGGATTCCACCTCCTGCCAATCTTGTTTAAACACTCCCCTGTTGTACTAGCAAAACTGACTGCGAAGATATTGATTCCCCCTCAAGTGGATCTGTCACCAGTACCTCTTGAACAGGTCAACTCTGTCACAGAAAAGCTCCTAATGGTCTAAAAATATGAATCCCTCCCACCAATTCTTTAGTCATATATTTATCTTGATATCCTCCTATTCTTACCTTCACTAGCTCATGACACTGGAAGTAATCTGGAAATTATCACTACCGAGGTCCTGGTTTTTAACTTTTCTCCTAGTTCTCAGTTAATCATTCTATAGAAACACATTCCTATATCTAACCGTGTCATTTGTACCATCGTGCACAATGACTTCTGGCTGCTCACCCGCCCTCTTGAGAACATTCAGCAGCCACTCAGAAACATCCTGGATCCTGAAATCTGAGAGCCAACACAACATCCTAGTTTCCCGTTTGAGGCCACAGAATCTCCGATCTGTGCCCCCTAACAATCAAATCTCCTATCTCTAAGACCCTGTTTACCTTTATCCTTTCCTGCTGCCCCCCAGATCCAGCGCATCCATCTTGGCTACTGCTGCTTTCCCCTGAACAATCATTCCCTGACACCCAGCCCATCTCCCAACACACACAAAATCAGTATCCAGAATGGTATACTTGGTTTCGAGAGGAATAGCCACAGTGGATTCCTGCACTTTCTGCCTACTCCCTTCGCCATTCCTGGTGGTCGCCCAGATACTCTCTGCTTGGAACACGACAGGAAGCAAGGAAAGCCTGTTGGATTAAATTGCTTTAAATTAAATGGAACTGGGCTGACAGGTAACGCAGATGAACTCAGGGCGTGGATCTTTACATGAGACTGGAATATTATAGTCCTGACAGAAACATGGCTAAGGGAGGGACTTGGGTGTGATCACCTCACTAAAGCTTTTATCTATGAAGTGTTCCATATCTCGGATGATCCAGAATGCTCCTGAACACGGTCTCCCAGGAGCTGCAGCAGGGTGCACTGCCCACACGTGTAGTCATCGGGGATAATGGAAATCTCCCTGAGCTCCCACAAACCGCAGGAGGAACATACAACTGCCCTAACTGCCATCTCCACTGCTGTCAGACTAGCGTTAAAAAAGAGTTTATCTGAGCTTATCTTTACCTTTTGCTGAACTGCTGCTCACCGATTTCTCTGGAACCAAAGCATTACTACCTATTCTTCCACTCACAGTACGTTAATAGACCACTCCACATTTAGGTTTGGTTAGGGTAGGATGGAGACACTACAGTGATGTATTGTTTGGGCCTTAAGCACTCCTAAACACCAGGCCCATGCTTGGACATGGGGGGTGGGGGTGGGGTTGTCTTGCTGAGGTCTTCCTCCTAGTAGTGGTGACTGCGCTGATGCAAATATTCACCCTGACAGCCCATCCGCGTTGGCGCAGTCCTCTGGTTTTTTCGGTCTCCTAGTACTGCATTTATGAATTCCTTGTAACTACTGATTGTATTCGAAACTGTGTCTCACTCCGGAGTGAGAGATGTTGATATTCCACTAAGTACAGTCTATTAAAAAAGGTTTGCCAATGGACATACGAGCGACAGTATGTCCACCCGCTCTCTGACTCTGCGTTTACTTTCAATTAGGGTACATTTATTCTGATAACATTCCATTTCATTTTCCTGCGTTTTCCCTGTAATCCTTTTTTAAAAATCTGTGGATCTCAGCCTTGAAGATATTTAGTGATCATTTCTTAACAGCCTTCACAATTTTCTGCAATTGTTTCCCTCCCACTGATGTGAGACATAGTGGTCTTTCATCCCATGGCTTTTTTTTTTCTAGCACTCTGTGTGGAAGTTGAACCTACATTAGATGTTGTTCTGTTTGATCACACCACCTCGCTGGCCAAAGGCAAAACAAAATAAAGCACAAAATGTAAGAGCCTGTAATCTCCTCCCTCATCTTCCACATCAGTCTAAGAGACAGTTCATCCAGATCTAGAGATTTTCCCACTTTTTATCCTGCATCAACTTCCAATTATTCCTCAGCTTCTATCAGGAACTGCTTCTCCAAAGTGAAGACCAATATGCAGTACGTGTTTGACATTCTCAGGTTCTATGCACAGTTTGCCTCCTCGGTCCCTAATACTCCCTATTCTTTCTCTTGTTACCCTCTTACCCTTAATAAACCGATAGAATGTCTTTGAATTCTTGATAATATTGCCCATTAATGTTTTTATCACCCCGCTTTTTGCTCTTCTACTTACTTTCTTGAATTTAGCCCAACACGTTCTCTACTCTTCTGGGACCTCCATTGACCTGCTCACTTTATGCGTGCTTTAAGCTTCTCTTTCATTTTTAATTCTGTTCTGAATATTTGTAGACATTCCATACTTTCTGGGCTTGTTTTCCTCATTTTTATCTTTATTGTAACATGTTGTGGTGCCACCTTCATCAATTCCATTTTGAGCATGTGATCCCCACCACCCCCACGCTGTTCTGCTCAAGTTTCACCCAGAAGTAATTATACGGTGGCCAGACCCTGTCTTTCTTTTGATAAGATCTGCCTCTATCATCCAAATTATTTTTATTTTTCAAGCCTTTTTTCTTTTGGTCTTTTCCTTAATAAGCTAAAAATGCTTGAGTCATGGTCACTGATCCTGAAATGCTCAGCCAATCCTGCCTGCAACACCTGACTGGCTTCATTCCACAGTGAGGCTCGGCATAGCCCCACCCATTGTTGTATCTGCTACATGTTTATATGAGGAGCTCTCTGGAATAAATGTCAAGACATTTTTGCCCTCTTAAAAATAATTATCGCTGCCCTAATCAATGTTTGTAATTGAAATGCCTGAATATAATGATCCTATTATTGCATTGACACACCTCAGCGAATTGGTTATGTACCTGCCCCTGTATTTTATTTTATCTGGGGGCCTATAATATGTCCCCAGTAGTGTGTCTGTCATTGATTTGAACCTAATTCCAACCCACAAACCGTCATTTGAATGCCCTTCCAAGATATCATCCTTCCTTACTGCAGTCTTTGACTCCATAATTAATAAGGCAACACCACCTTGTCTTTTACCCCTCTCCTCTGCTGCCTATAGTTCTTGTACCACAGAATATCGAGTTGTCAGCTCTGACCTCTCTCAAACGCATCTACGTGATGGCAAAAATATCCACTTCCCCATGTCACCTTGTTCTCTTATCAAATCTGAAGATCTGATAATATTACCAGCATCATGGTAAAGGACATCCAGCCTGGAATATAGCACCTGGAATATTTCGTACCTCGGAGTTCTTCAGCCATTTACTTTTTGTTATCAAGTTGCCTTTCCATGAACTAAAAATGTAACTCTGGGACTGAATGAATAATCGTTGATTTGCAATTTATTGTTAATTAACGTCTTAATCAAATACAACGTTCCAGAACTGAACAGTCAGCTTCAAATAGAATGAATTCCTGCTGATTAATTCCCTGCTCAGTGTGCAGCGGGATCAGCCCTCAGTAATGGAGAAAGTAAGGACTGCAGATGCTGGAGATCAGGGTCGAAAAGTGTGGTGCTGGTAAAGCACAACGAGTCAAGCAGCATCCGAGGAGCAGGAGAGTGAAAGCTTTGGGCATAAGCCCTTCATCAGGATGGCATTGGTGTGTTCAATTTTATTTTCCATTCCATGATTCGTGGAATATTTGGAATTGTACTTGCTCAGGAGGGCAGCACTGTATATAGCCCTGAAATGGAAAGCAGTCAATCAGTGGTTGGACAGGGAGTAGATAAAGTGAGGTGAAGTACAGAATGAGTGAAGTCCAAACAGAAGGATAGATAAGTCCCCTGGACCATACAGGAAGCATTCGAGGTTACCAGAGGAACTGAGGGAAGAGATTGCTGCACCTTTGGCGATGATCTTTGTGTCCCCAGTGTCCAATGAAGTACTGCATGATGATCGGATGGTGGCAAAAGTTATTCCCTTGCTCAGGAAAGGCAATAGGGATAATCCTGCGAAATACAGGCCAGTCAATCTTACTTCTGTTTTGGGCAAATTATTGGAAAGGATTCTGAGAGACAGAATTTATGATTACTTGGAAAATCATAGTTTGATTAGAGGTCGTCAGCATGGCTTTTTGACGGGCACGTAATGCCTCACACAACTTATTGAATTCTTTCAGGATGGGATCAAACACATTGATGAAAGTAGAGCAGTGGATGTGATGTACATGGATTTCAGCAAGGTTACCATAAAATCGGCTCATTCAGAAAATAAGGAGGCATGGGATACAGGGAAATAGGGAAATCTGTCTGTGTGGATACAAAATTGTCTGGCCTGTAGAAGACTGATGGTGGTAGAACATGGAAAGTTTTCAGCCTGGAGCTTGGTGACCAGTGGCGTTCTTCAGGAATCAGTTCTGGGACTGTTGTTCTTTGTGATTTTTACAAATGACTTGGATGATAAAGTGAAAGGGTGCGTTAGTAAGTTTTACGATGTAACAAAAATGTTGGAGTTATGGAGAGTGTGGAGGGCTGTTGTAGGTTGTAATTGGACATTGACAGGATGCAGAACTGGGCTGGTAAATGACAGATGGAGTTCAACCTGGATAAGTGTGAAGTGACTCATTTTGGAAGGTTGAAATTGAATGCACAATACAGGGTTAAAGGCAGGATTATTGGCTGTGTGGAGGACCATAGGGATGGTGTGTTCCATATCATAGGACGCTCAATGTTGTCACCCAAGCTGATAAGGTTATTAAGATGGATGGTGTTTTCATGAGCCAGGGATTGAGTTTAAGAGCCGCAAGTTTATGCTGCAACGCCAAAAAGGTCTGGTGAGACTGCACCTCGTATATTGTGTTCAGTTCTAGTTGTCGCATGACTGGAATGACATTGATGCGTTGGAGAGGATGCCGGGGAGATTTACCAGGATGCTGCCTGGACTGGAGGGCATGTCTTACAAAGAAAAGATGAGGGAGCTAGGGCTTTCTCCTTGGAGCAATAAAGAATGAGAGGTGACATGATAGAGGTGTATAAAATGATGAGAGGCATTGGTAGAATGGGTTGCCAGAGACTTTCTCGCAGGGTGGAAATGGCTATCTCGAGTGAGCATAATTTTAAGGTGATCGGAAGAAGGTTTGAGGAGATGTCAGAGGTAGGTTCTTTACACAGAGAGTGGTGTGTTCTTGGAATGCACTGCCAGCAGCGTTAGTAGAGTCGCCTGCATTAGGGGATATTTAAGTGAGTATTGGATAGGCACATGAAGGGTATGTCAGTTATTCTGATCTTCGAGTAGGATAAAAGTTCAGCAGGACGTCAAGGGTCGAAGGGTCTCCACTGTCCTGTACTGCTCTGTGTTTTATGTTCACCCAGTCTGTGGATTCTTATCAATTGCTAAATGTGTGAGAGAGTGGTGGGTATGAGATTAGGAACCTGGGGAGGGGCGTTAGCCCAAAACTTCCAGTGATGTTGTCCATTGTTCCATTCACCTGAATGCCAGTCTGTGTGGTGTCCTACACCAGGCAGGCTCCGCTAACTTCAGTTATTAACGTGATTCTTGACTTGTCATTTACTGCTGTTTTATTCAGGTACAATTTGTTGGGTGACCCATGTATTCATCAGATGTTTACTATGTTTCGTGAATTGGGCAAAAGTAAGATGTCAACTATGATTTTTCAACTGTACTATAATCTCTGAAAAGCATTAGGTTGATTCTTTATTTATGGAACAAAAATATAGCCTCCTGTCATGATTTTCTAACACAGAAATAAAGAATGTGCATTTTATTTTGTATCGAACAAACAACATGGATGTAACTCTTTTGGCGATCAGAATTACATACACAATGTCAGGATTCAAAATAATGCATTGTCACTCCAACATTTTGAAAGTGGTTGGATTCTGAATGATTACATGTTTAGGGTGAGCAAATGGTTGAACAATCAAATAGAATTTGCGTTCTTATACATTTATATATAATCAATTTGTTTAATTTCTCACTGAAATGTACAAGCTTCAGCCATTTGCCAGCGAATTAAAAATGGCCATAATCAAAAATGGACTGTGAATATTAACCTAAATAAATGATTTGTGCTATCAAATTTTAGTGAACAATAATTTGAAAACTTTTAGTTTTTAGAAAGAATGTTATTTAATATGAAATGTAGACAGTAAACAAAAAACGATGAACATATTATCGTGTGAGAGAAAAGTCAGACCTTTTCAAAGAGGTTTGTGCCAAAGCGATGACAGATTTGTTTTAGCAATAGGAATACAACAATTAATATATTCGTGTTCTGAGCAATAATTAGACTACAAAATGAGGCTGGTCTTGTAATACTTGCATTTTAAATGCTTATGCTGCACTAAAATAATCAGATATTTGTGAGCATTTTCAATGGGAAATAATCTGATACTGACTTTTATTCTAATCAGACACATGATAGAGTGCAAAACTTTAAAGTACAGGAGGAGGCCATTGGCCACTGTGTGTACATCAGCTCCAGGAACGTCTCCCAAGCCCACCCCCCCCCCCCCCCCCCCGCCATTTGCCAACTCTATCGCTGCAGCCTGTTGAATTGATAATTTCAAATGCATTACCAGTTCTCTTTTTAATCTTCATCCACAACTCTCCCAGGCAGTTCCATTCCAAATCCTAACAAGCCTCTCAATAAAGAAGTTTTTCCTTTTCTCACTCCTGGCTCTTTTGCTGACAAGTTAAAAAATTAGAACTGCTTGATGCTGTAATGCAAACTTACGGAAACAGAGTATTCCTGTTTTACTCTTCAACTTTTTTTCATACTTTTGAGCACCGCAATATGTTCACACATTTATCTGTTTTCCCCCAGGAAGAATAAGCCTTGCAAGCACTGTAACAGGCACTACATCGGAAAAACAGGCAGAAAACTAGCCATCTGGATACATGAGCAACAACTAGCCAGAAAAATGACATGACCCACTATTACCAGCATCGTTACATACAGATGAGGAAGTACACCATTTCGACTGGGTCTGAACTTCAATCTAGGACAAGCCAAACATAGACATGCACGAGAATTCCTAGAAAAAATTCCTGATGAAGGGCTTTTGCCCGAAATGTCTATTTTACTGCTCCTCGGATGCTGCCTGAACTGCTGTGCTCTTCCAGTACCACTAATCCAGAATTGCTAGAAGCATAGCATTCCAAACGGAAATCAATCAACAAACAAATAGATTTTGATTCCACCTAACACTCTCTGAGGAAAAGAACCGGACATAAAATCACCAATACTGGAAATTACATCACTGACTCAAGGAAACCTAAACACGTAAATAGCAAGTGGGACATAATACCAGCACTTCAGCAGAGGCTCACTGATAATGTTCCCTAGTACAGTGATGAACCATCTGAAAATGAACTCTCCAACTCAGCGAGCAAACTGACATCCAGAAGAAGCGCAATTTCTCTCATTCTCCCTTTAACTAAATCCTTCATTCCAGTTATCGTTCCAGTTATTTATATTCTTCTGCAAAGTAATGTGGTGTCTGTCTCTGTGTGTGTGAGAGAATGTGTGTGTGCGTGAGAGAGACAGCAAGAGAGAGAGAGAGACAGAGAGAGAAAACAATCATCTGTAATCTCTGGATTACTTTCCGAGCCATGTGGAAAAGAGGGAAGGATGAGGAACACAGTATAGCTTAACATGTTGTTAAAAACCTCGTTCAGGGTTAATGGTTTCAGATTTTTGGATCATGGAGATCTCTTCCAGGACAGGTGGGACCTGTATAAAAAAGACAGGTTGCATCTTAACTGGACAAGCACCAACATCCTTGTGGGGAGGTTTGCGAGTGCAAGTTAGATGGATTTGAATAAACCAGGAGGGTGAGAACCAAACAGCAGATCAGGAACTGAGCAGAAGGTAGAGATGATTAGGACATCAGGCATGGCCAGTCTAATGACCATGCCGAGAGAAGGAATCAAATCAGTCCAAAATGTGAGTTGGGAGTTGGAATAAATGATCGTGATGAGGCACAGGTTTTTCAGGAATTAACAAATAAGGATAGAGAGTGTGGGGGATGTGAGAGAGTGAGGAGTATGGGATAATGGAGACAGTGAACAAGAAAATATTCAAGGGGAAAGAGGTTGAGGTGGAGTGAGTTGAGGAATTCTGTGATAAACAACTGGCAGCAAAACTCAGGAAAACTTGTTTGTCAAAGTGAATACCTGGGAAAGAATTTATTATGCTTCAGAGAAATAGCAATCTTATTGCTAGAGGTCTGTATTATAATGAAGGGAAAGCTGTGTTCATGTCATGGCTGTCGCTATAATAATGGTGGCAAACAGCTAGAATAATATTGGTGCTATTATGGGACAATGCTTGCACTGAGCATATGAATTACCCTGAATGTTCCCTGAGATGGCTGGGCTGCCTTTGGCTGAGTAAGTGCTGAAGCTCCATGAGATGATGCTGTTTTGTGATGTAGCCACTTACTGAGTTCAGTCAAAGGAACAAAGCAGCAACTATCATTGTTTATTGCTTCAGAATATATCAGAGTGTCCATGGCTGCCACTGCACACAATCATGCAATGAAAACCAGGCCTAACACGCCTGTGCCAGCAAGTGCATATCCAAAGGCTTTTTCAACGTTTGTGAGGTTACCTGCCTCAACCACTCTACTAGATAATGCATTCCAGATTCATACCACCCTCTCAGTTCGAAACACATTCCACAAATTCTCTCTCAATCCCCTGCCTTTCACTTTAAAAGTATGTCCCTTTGTTTTTGATCATTTGACCGAGGAACACAACTGCTGTCTGTTCATCCTCTCCATACCCCATATGTTCTTGTACATCTGAACTAGGTTCCCTCCTCAACCTTCCCTGCTGCAAAGAAAGAAACGAGCAAATTTAGCCCTCCTCTTTCATACTCACTTGTCTTGTTACTTCTGACTTTCATCTTCCCAATTTATCGGTGTTAAATTTCATTGACCGTTGATCTAGCTATCTGAATAATCTGTTTATATCCTCTTGTAGCCTAACATTTTACTCCTGGCTGTGATCCACCCAGCTTATTTTTGTGTCATCCACAACATTGATCATAATTCCACTGCTCCCCACCTTCCACATTCTCACAATCGTCATTTCTGAATATCGCAAACAAATTGTGATTTCCTTCCTGTTCTCCAAATGTTATTCAGAGGATGATTTGACAATTCCAGTCTCTTGCCTTTCCTATTTTGGTGAATTTATGAGTGATGTAGGTAACATATTTTATGAGGGAGTTTCGATAAATAGTAGTTTCGACACAGAGTTGAATTCACCTTTTACACTCTGTCCCTCTGCATATTTTATTTCTAAACCTTCTAAATAATTTCGGAAAAAAGTGCGTTTTGGCACCTTGCGCTGGAACATTAGTATTTTGCGTGGCACTGTTCTTTCTAACATTCCCTACAATAGCCAAAGCTGAAGAAATGTTTCATCTGCAGGATGGACATGGACTCATTCATTGTTTGTTTAAATCAGCGAGTGTGATGAGGATAAATGTTCAATTAAGTTCTATGTTGGGGCAAACTGCAGAAGATCAAATCATATTCTCATGTCTACCTTGAATTGGAAGCAAATACATACTGTGAAAAAAAATCAAAAATGTTGAAACACCACAGTAGGGGAGAAAAAAACATGTTGTCTGCTGTTGATGAAGATATCGAAATATACAGTACATGTACAACGTGTACAAGAATCAAGTTATAGAAGGAAAAGTACAAGAAATCCTTACTTAATTTGAATGGAATCCAGATCCCGATTTTCTTGAAGAGTGATTTTTTTTCTCATCCAATCTCACTTCCTCGAAAACAAGCTTTTCACTGTCACTAAAATTTCATCTGCCATTCGTCCTCCGCGGTCCTACTCTTTTCTTACACTCCTATTTCGTTTGCACTGCCCCTTCTGCTGCTACATACTCTTCCACTGATAATCTCCCTTCACACTCTTCTTCTGCCACTCCCACTGTAAGTTACACAAATTCCCCAGTTACTCCCACTTTTTCTGGCCATCCCTTCCCCTTTTTGCTTTCCAACTGGGATGATGGGAGCCACTGGCTTCTATGCTGCTATTTGTCATCAGTCAATGATGAGATTGAGATGATCAATGACCAATAGGAACAGACAATAGTGCATTTCTGTCATTGTCTGATGCACCGTGCACAGGCTAGTTTTGTTCCCCATGGTACAGAGTGGAGTGTCTTGTTATCTCTTAACAGCACTTAGCCAAATGGCCTCATCACAAATAGGATAAACCTCTCCTCAGAATCAGAAGTCAATGCATCAGTTTTCCCTTAAACATTGTGAGTAGAGTGCGCACATTGCTCAATCAGGCCGTGTACTGTCCTTTTGTTCTTTATTCATTTAACTAATTTTCCAATGTCAGTTGAGGTGAGGTCAGAGTAACTTGCGTTGCATTAAATTAGTATTTGACTCTTGTGACATCAGGGATCCTGAGGAAACTGTGGTCACTGGGAATCGCAGGAAATTCAGCGCTGGTAATTTCCTCACAGAAGAATGACACTTTCCCCAGAGTTATTGGGAATGACAAATAAACTCTGCCCTTGCTAGTGCCTTCCAAAACCATGGATAAATTTGTCTTTATAAAAACATCAAGACATATTATATTTTCACAGGTTGATCGAAAGTCTCCGAAAAGTAAGATCTTGCTGCTTGAGTGTCACTTCAGTGAAATCAGGAAGTTACAGTAAGATTACCTTCCCAATTATTTTCAATCAGTTAATTTCTGAGGACTGATCGAACGATTTCAGTGCTACTGAGTTCAACAGTTTCTCTGTCCAGCAGTATCGCATCACATTAACTCAAGGCTGCGCCACTCCACAATTCTAATTTATTCATCGGCTCATTCGCCGTACTGACCAGATGTACCGGGCACACAATTTGCAACAACGTGGAGATGCCCTTGACCCTCTGGAACCTTCCTGACATCACATACCCTGCCTCTGACTCCATCCCCTCCTCCAATTCCACCTCCTGTCGTTTATTCACCATCCCTACTGAACTTTCACTCTCTGATGCTGAATGTTCTGTTCTAATCAAATGTCTGAAATTTACCTCTCTGCCCCCACTTTAATGAATTTTAGGCATGACATTTAGTTGAGCTCTTCCGCTGTCTTCGCCTCAATGCACATTTCTTTCAGCAAGATTCCTCTCCCTGCCCCATAGACCCCGTTACCCAGTTGCAACACTCTCCCTCCTCCTGGAATCACCCCTCCTTCTAGTCTTTACCTGAACTAAATCGGTTCATTGAGAAATCTCAACATGACATTGGTTGTCTTAATTATTCTGCACTCCCCTCACCAAATCCAACCTATCACTGCCCGAACAGCCGACACTCCATGTGCTTAGATCCAACCATAACTGTGTTATTCAACCTGTGCCGATAAGGGTGATGCTGCTGTAGCCTGGTGGACTGACCTCGACATTGCAGAGTTTGAACGCCCACCCTCAGATACCTCCTCTAATCTCCCCTGGACCATGACCCTACCATGGCACATCAAACCATTATATCAACTATGATAACTTGACCACCTTTCATCTGGAGATTCCTGCCCCATTCGCCCCCTTCCCCCTAACTGCCCCCGAGCTGATGGTCCTCTGATAGCAGATCTCGCTTCTATCTCCTTACAAAAATTCACAAACAGAGCTACCAGGACATACCCATTGCTTCAGCCTGCACTTGCCGCACAGAGGAACTGCATGGATACACACGTGGGCCCCAGTTATGTCTGTTCTTTTCTTGGAGTACATCGACTATTCACTGTTCCTGTTCTATTCTAGCACCCACCCACAACTCTTTCTCCGATACACAGATGATATCATCGCTGCGACTTTTATCTCTTGTCTGGAATTGGAAAGGTTCATTGATTTCGCTTGGAATTTGAAGCCCTCCATCACTTTCACCTGGTCTCTCTTTGACTACTCCCTTCCTTTCCTCAACATCTCTGCTTCCATTTCTGTGGATAGACAAGCCACTGATATCCAGTATTAACACACCGACTCCCACAGCTTCCTGGAGAATATGTCCTCACAGCTGGTTTCCTGTTGTAGACTCAATTCCATTCCCCCAGTTCCTCAATCTCCACCGCATTGCTTCTGATGATACTAAATTCAACAAGGTAGCCTTTGAAATGTCCACCTTGTTCCTCAATCAAAGGATTCCCCATCATTGTTGTCAACAGGGTCCTCAACCGAGTCTGACCCATCTCCTGCACTTCTAGCCTGCCCCTCCCCTTCTCTCTCGCAACAGAGTTTCCCTACTATCTCAGCCGCATTCACTTGCAGATGATCATCAGCCTGCATTTCCCCCACCTCTAGCGAGATGCCCCCACCTGCACATATTCACCTCTCCTCCATTGTCCACCCTCTGGAGGAATCATTCCCTCCAGGATACACTGGTCTACTCTTTATTCACTCCCACCACAGGTCCACTTCACTTTCCCCTGCTGGAGGTGTCACACTTTCCCATTTACCTCCCTCCTCATCAGTATCAAAGGGCCCAGCCATAAATTCCATGTGAAGCAGCCCCTTACCAACGTTTCCCACAATCCAGTCAACTGCATGCGCTGCTCACAATGTGGTCTCGTCTACATTGGGGAAATGAAGGGTAGACTGGGTGACCTCTTCACAGAACATCCAAGTTGTACCGCTGCAAAACACCCTGAGCTTTCAGTTGCCTGCCAGTTTAACAGTCCGTCCTGTTCCCTGACCAATTTCTCTGTGTCAGGCTTGCTGCAGTGTTCCAGGCAAGTTCAGCGCAAGCTGGAAGAACAACACCTCATTTTCCATGTGCGGACCTTTCAGCCCTTTAGATTCAAAATCAAGTTCAATAATTTTCGGGCCTGAACTCCCCAATGTCCGAGCCCCCTATCCATACACCAGGCTTAGTTCTCACATTGCCTTCTATTACTCACACCCTATTGTTAGCTACAAACAGTCTCCATTAAGAGCTATCCAGTCTCTTCTGAATATAAACCAACATTTTCCGTGTTACTATCAGTTCTGAGGAAGGGGCACTGGACCTGAAACGTTAACTCTGATTTCTTTCCACAGATGCTCCCAGACCTGCTGAGCGTTTACAGCAACTTCTGTTTTGTTTCAACATTTTCATCGCAAGGTCTCACAATGCAATACGTCATCGATATTTAGAGCCCTGTCAAAAATAGGAACATTGTAATTTCTCATTTAATGTCCATAACAAATTATTCGAGACTCATCTGAGATAACAACTTTGCTGTTGTCATTCAGATCAGACACTTTGCCACAGTTCAGAAAGAAGAAAGAAATCAAAAGAGCTGGTGCGAAACTCAGTCGATCTGGCAACATCTGAGCAGAGATGCAAAAAAAATTCCCTTTGATTCTAATAGGACTTTTCAGAACAGTGTCACATCATATGACATATGTTAATTCTGTTGCTCTCTGCAGATACTTCCTCATATTTTTCATTTCTCCAGCATTTTCTGTTTATTTTTCATGTTTCCATTATCTCTATATTTCATGTTTCTTGACAGGTCTACATGTTGACCTTGGTAATATTTGGACAATGTGGTCCTTTCATGTTTCTATTACAGTTGGTGTGTCTGTGACACCTGAATTACAGCCGAAATCTGTTTCTTCTTTAAGATAGAAAGTAAAAAGAAAATCTGAACATCTTGTAAATCTCAGGAAATATATTTTGTTTGAAAATACATTTTAGATGCAGTTGAACTTCATGAAATAATAGGGATAGGTTTTTGATGATAGAACACTCCGTGTCCTTCATTGAACTAGCTTGTCTCCCCAATCTCCAAAAGCTTTCAATGCATAACATAGAATTATTAAAACAAAGGTGGTGAAACCTCAGCCCATTGTCTCTTCCAGTTTGGAATGAGCGATATCTCTACTATTATTCTCCTGTATTGTCTCCGTAGCCCTGCGCATTTTGTTATTAGTATGAGCTTTTAATTGTAAGCATCCTGCCAGATATGAACAATATGATCAATCTCACACAAAAACAGACGTTGGAAGGAAAGCTCAGCAAGTCTGGCTGTATCTGTGAAGAGAAATCAAATTTAATCCTTCAGGTGTGGTGACCCTACTCCCAATGATTAAATTGTGTGTATACTAAATATAGTTCACTTTATCACATTTAAAATTATTCTGTTAAGTTCACATTGTCATTCAGCATTGCATCTTCCAAACGTTGGCTCGTTCCTTGTTATGAATTATATTTAATTCGATCTGACGTTAAGAGTGATGATGACTGGGAGATATCATTGTACTGCCCATGCAGTCTCCACAGCCGCTGTCCCATTCCGCCCGATCTCCCAGCATAAAAAATACTGCTTTACAGCAAATAAACCTGCATTAAGATGTTTGTCAATTTTTATATAAATTAATTACTGAAGCATATGTTGTACGGAAGGTCCAACGTTTCTGTATTAGAGCAGTGACAGGAACATTCAGAGAAGTCCACACTTCCTGTCTAGGATGTAGATGGATTCATCATCGTCATTTGGCACTTAATTCCAAATTTAAAGTGACTGTCGATAAAGGTCTAAACCCAGTAGGAATATACATTAGAGGGAAATCCGGAGGCCATAAAAGGGACATGAGATAGTTCTGGCAAATAGGGTTACGGAGAATCCAAAGGGACTCTACACATACATTAAGGACAAAAGAATAACTCAGGAGAGTTTTGGGCCACTTAAAGATCAGCAAGGTTGCCGATGTGCAAAACTGCAGGAGATGGAGGCGATACTAAACAAGCATCGTGCGTCAGTATTGGCTGGGCAGAAAGATATGCAAGCTAAAGAACTTTGGAAATAAATCTTGACATGTTGAAAAGTGCCTGTATTACAGAGAAGGAGATGCTGGAGTTCGTAAACCCGTTAAGGTGGGAAAATCTTCAGCACCTGATCAGATGGACCCGAGAACTCTGTGGGAAGCGAGTGAAGTGAATGCTGGGCCCCTTGCTGAGATATTTGTATCGTCAATTGCCACAGATGAGGTACCAGAAGATAGGAGGCTTGTGAACTTGATGCGATTATTGACAATGTTTAAGAAGGATGGTAAGGAAAAGCTAGTGAGCCAGATTCAGTGGAGGGCAAGTTGTTGGTAAGGATTATGAGGCACAAGTTTTGCCTGGATTTTGAAAAGCAAGGACTCATAAGTGATAGGCCACATGGATCGAAGCACTAAATTGACTGAGTATGTTTGAAGAAGTGACTAAGAGGCAGAGGTGTATATTGTTGGTATGGACTTCAGTAAGGTATTTGCCAACTTCCTGCATGGTAGATTGGTTAACAAGTTTAGTTCATATGGAATACAGGGAGAACTAGCCATATGTATACAGAATTAGCCCGAAGGCAGGAGACAGAGGGTGGTGGTAAAGGATTGTTTTTCGAAAAGGAGGGTTGTTACCGTTGGTGTACCACAAGGGTTAGTGCTGGCTCCACTGCTTTTCACTATTCACATAAATCATTTGAATGTGATCATTGCAGCAATAGTTGCTAAGTTTGCAGATGAAACCAAAAATGATGGTGCAGTGGACAGCAAAGAAGGTTTACCTCAGAGTACAATGGAATCTTGATCAGAAGGGCAGATGGGCTGACAATTGGCAGGTGGTTTTTAATCTAGACAAATGGGAGGTGCTGCATGTTGGAAATGCAAATCAGGGCAGGGCATGTACACTTCATGCTAACGTCCTGGGGAGTGTTGCTGAACAAAGAGACCTTAGAATGCAGGTTCATAATTTCTTGAAAGTAGAGTCGCAGTTAGGTAGGATTGTGAAGAAGGCATTTGGTATGCTTGCCTTTATTGGCCAGTGCTTTGACTATATGAATTGGGTGGTCATGTTGTTGCTGTACAGCACATTACTTTGGCCACTTTTGGTGTACTGCATTCAATTCTGGTCTCCTTCCTTTTGGAAATATATTGTGAAAGTTGAAGGGAGTCAGTAAAGATTTACAAGTATGTTGCCAGGATTGGATCTATAGGGAGAGTTCGAGTAGATTGGGTTCTCACAAACTTTGATGATTGGGTTATTTTATTCCTGTAGCGTGAGGAGCATTTATAGTGTGCATAGCTAAGGTCTTTTTCCCCAAAACTAGAGGGCATGGATTTCCGATGAGAGGGAAAAGATTTTAAAAAAGACCTAAGGAGCAACTTTTTCCCACAGAGGGTGGTGCATGCGTGGAATGAGCTGCCAGAGGAGATGGTGGAGGATTTTTACAATTATAACATGTAAATGATATCTGGATGGGTACATGAAGAGGAAGGGTTTACATCAATATTGGCCAAATGCGATTAGTTTAATTTAGGATATCCCATCAGCATGGACGAGTTAGACTGAAGCATTTTATTCTGTGCTGTACATCTCCGAGACTCTGACTCTATCTGACCTTGCACCAATATCGTATTAATTCATCATTCCCGGACATGCTAACCTATGTTGCTAGATATGAACGAAATGTCTTCATTTCAGCATTCTGAAACCTGCAAACACATCCTTCCATAACACTGACTCAGAGTCTCTCTCCCTCTGTCTATTGCCCAAATCCCTCCCATTTGTTGGTGTTGAAACTGCTTCCCCACCATCTAGTTTTAACTGTCCAGTTTCAATGTGAATAACTGTCCTATATCTTTTCCTGCCCTTGAATGTTGCTCACTCAAGAGCATCAGCTTCCAACACTAAGAAGCTGTGAAACAGTGTTCAAAAAAGCATTGCTTGCGTTTTCGTTGACTTCCCAGTGTCCTGCCCTGTACTCCATGTTGGATATTGGGGTTTTAACAGTTTCGAGGCACACCTTTGTAACTTGCTCTGTTCCTATTCGTTGAACGCCTGTGTTAATCACTATCGGCTGATCATGTGCTCAGTTACATGAGGAATCCTCACAACTGTTAGTGATTCAGACCAGCCTTCTCATTTGCCTTTGACTGACATTTAACTTAACTCTAGTTTTTGTACGTTCGGGGATTGTTTTCTGGAGGCTGTGTTTTAAGCTGCTGTGGAAATTCAGGAAGACCAGAGGCTTTGGTGACCCAACTCTGGATGAAGCATGGTGACTGTAGTTACAGTATCTGGATCTGCAACATGACCAACAAATGGATCAGAGACTGCAGAGAGGGAAATCTCTGTAAACTGGAATGGGTGAATTACAATCAGATCAGCCATGGTTTTGAAGAATGTTGGAGCAGGATTGAATGGCTCGTTCATGCGAATTATTCAGATATTTCTGTTAGTACCAAGCCAATTCCTCTTCTCTTCCAGTGTCTCACAGTGGTGGACAGTGAGTCACCTCCTCCTGTTCCTGGGGAACAGAAATCTGGGCCTCACTAGCTTCCAGATTTCCCTGTATCGCAGTCTCGAGCAGTTGAGTGACTCCCTCCTGTTCCTGTGTCCCAGTCACGAACAGTTGAGTGACTGCCTCCTGTTCCTGTATCCCAGTCTCGAGCAGTTGAATGACTCCCTCCTGTTCCTGTGTCCCAGTCCCGAGCAGTTGAGTGACTCCTCCTGTGCCTGTGTTCCAGTCTGGAACAGTTGAAAGACTGCCTCCTGTTCCTCTGCCCAGAATCGAGCAGTTGAGTGACTACCTCCTGTTTCTCCCTGTTCCTGAGCAGCAGTTTGAATGCTCTGAATGATGTCACAAGGATAAGAAAGGACTTGAGAACAGGGAATTTCAAACTTGGAGCAGCATTACGCAAAGGTATCTAGAAACGTCTCCACCAAACATTTTATGCAGCTCGTCTGTTATTTTATTCCTGTCTCCTTTTATAAACAGGGTGAATCATACACAACAGTGCAGTGTTCTGACAATACTCCCATATATAGGAGAGACAGATTAAAAAGATTGCAAGATTTATGATCAATCCCTCAGCAACTCTCATCCATTCAATCCAAACCGAGTAAATGTTCCCTTTCATTGTGTTATGTAAAATGATGTAAGGAACTGGTTAACTGAACGTGTTTGTTTGCTAACTGTGAATAATGTTAGTCTCCATGGATTCTAATTATCCCAGTGGACAGTTTCCATCTTTTAATGATAAAAGGGCTCGATTCAATATGTTATCCCATAGTATGGGCGGGAGCACCACCGATAGCACTAACAGGGATCAGTTGCTCCAGAGACAGGGAGAGATCAGAAACTGAGAACATTAGACTGGACAGTTCTCACAGTGGATCAGAATCTGAGAATGTTATACTGGAATGTTACAACAATGGACAAGGGTTTATCCTATTATGTTTGGTTTTTTTCGACATATTATTGGTGGCCGTTATCATCGCGGATCAGATTTGTACTTTACCTTATTCAATGTTTTTATTATCCTATCCTGGCTATTGTTGGTGTCCCTGGTAAGTTTCACTGTTGATATATTATTTGCATTAACCATGTGCGACTGTATTACTGTTCTTTTCATTTACTCTACTCTGTAAGTATTCACGCTCCAAACCACAACAAAGCAATATTGTTCATTCTTTATCTCCTTTAGTTGTGGCACTGGGCCTTGTTGGTTGACCTACTCACTTTCAGGTATGAACCAGGATGCATTGCATCACTGCCCTTGCTATTTAAATATTGAGAGCCTGGAGGTCACTGTCTTCTGTTCTGGATGCAAATTCCATTTCCTTCCTCTGACTACATCTCATCCCTGGCCAATAACTGAGGCTGAAACAGACCAGTCACAACTACGGTGATCCCTTTGGCCACAAGCTGATTACCATATCCTGACCATTCCTAATTTTAACTATTGTCATCTGCACGATATACTTCACTGGTTCATCCCATCTGCTGTTTGAACCTTCAGCTATGAAACACAATCTTATTAAAGCCAATAATCTGCTGTTGCTTAACTAAATCTGAGTCGGTATTCCATGGCTTGTATCTAAACGCAGACCAAAATCCCATCATTCCTGTACGGATTGCTTTATATTGTTGTTGGGTCTGGGAAAGCCTTTACTTTAATATTCACAAGCACATCGTCACCTCTGTCTATAACACGGTCCTCAGTTTCCCTCTGTTAATGACACAAAGCCCTGTCAGTTGTTCTCATTTGAACTGATTTCCTCTATGTCTATTCTCTCTCAAATAATACTTTTCATATCTACTACCACCAACACACACAGACACACACACATACACACACACAGACACGATCTCTTATCTTTTTCTTCGGCAGTGGAGATACTGAGCCATACATTTGTGGGAGTCCATTTACTGTCACTTACTGCATGGGTTACGCATCTTCCCGTACAAGACATTTCTGTAGTCCAAGTATAGTAGCCATATACTGGCAAAGGTTTGCACTGTTCCCCATGCTGGGCAGGTAGTCCAGTTTATAGAGCAGTCCAGTAGCATGGTCTGCACAGCTCTCCATTCTGGCTGGTGCCTTGTCCCAGTTTATGGTGTCTTGGATGGTTCTGTGAGGCAGATTCACAATTTGATGTAACTAACCATTTCAACTGAGCTGGCAATAATTTTTTTGAATGCTCCTATTCTTGTGATTGGACCCACCGTTGTCTCACTTCTCCCGTTACTCCAACTCCCCTGTCTCCGTATCCATATTTTCACAATATGTTATCAGTTAATTAATTGTTTGTTTTTCTGTACCTTTCCCTGGTGTTGTTTTTTTCACTCCCGAGTGTATCGAGTGCTGGCATTGTGAATCTCAGAAACAATGTAATGGTATGTGGCGGGCTGTTGCTCCAAGTTGGAAAGGGGGTTCCAGCAGCTTTGAGACACGTCTTTGAAACTTGGCCTGTGCCTGACCTCTGATGGCCTGTGTTTGTCCCTCTAAGTTGATTGTGCAGTCCATACCATGAGGAAACCCCTCGAGTATTATTGTGAAGGAACAGGAACTGAGGAGTATCTGACTGCCTCCTGTCATGGAAAGGTTAGTGGAGGTGATGGAGATGGTTTACTGGAGGTTGTGCTGAGAGCTGCCTTAGACATTCAGGGAGACCTGAGGATTTGGTGACCCAACTCTGGATGGAGAATGGGGACTGTAGTTACAACATCTGGGTCTGCAACAGAAACAACAAATGGAGCAGAGGCTGCAGAGAGGGGGAGAACTGGAACCACAGTGTGTTTGTGTGGAATGAGATCTGCCAAACCTGCCTGTGTTTTAACGAGGAGACACACATCCTTTCCCTCTCCCCTTTAAATACACCCATGCAAATTCACCCTCTACTTCCCGCACACAAACACACTCTCCCCTCTCTCACACGCACGCATACACTCTCTCTCCCTCCCAAAGACACACACACTCCCCCTCACTCTCTGACAAACACACACTCTCTCTCTCCCTCCCACAGACACTCCACCTTGTTTTCAATCACACACTCGCACGTGCGTGAAAACACACACACACACACACACACACACACACACAGACACACACACACACATCTAATCTGTAAGATGAATTTTCATTTGCCGGTTCGTATTTCCAGATGCATTATATTTTCTCAAAAAAAGTATGATTTATAGACAGTCAGTCAAAATGATATTTTCTTAACTCCTACTTTGTAAATAAACCTAGTCTGATTCCAGTTGAAGACATATGCAGACTTCAAACAAGACCGCATGCCTAAAATACAATGTCTGACTGGAGGGGTCACTTCCTTTACATCGATAATACCTGAAGGTATCTCCAGGCAGGACTTGAAAGAAACGGATTGTAGTTGAATACAATTCTGCTGCTGCTTTGATTCTACCACACTACATGAATGCCCACTTTGAGCTCCAATATGTTCAATTCAATTCTACTAACTATCCCTCAGTTCACACCAAGACCCATTCACCCATCAGCTCTGTACTCAATGTCTTAACCTGGTTTCTGATGTGGTAACACTTCCATTTTCCTATTCTCATTCTGCTGAAGGTCTCTCCCTGGTGTTACGCCTCCAATTTGTTACTTTACTCAAACCCTTAACCTATGCATCTGAATCTTTTCCATTCCCCCAATGCTATCTTCTGTGTTTGATGTGAATGTGTTCCTCTCTGTTTTTCTAGCTGAGCATGATTAAGAGCTCTGCAGTGTCAGTGATGCCAGCCTTATGCAGTTTCAGATCAAGTAATCTGTGCACCTTGCATTATCGGTAACATCCCAGTGGATTCCGTGTGAGACAGAGCGTTTGAGCAGCTTTAACACACGTCTATGGAACTTGTTCAAAAAAAGAAATTGCTGATGAAATTCAGCAGGTCTGGCAGCATCTTGTGGAGTGAAAGCAGAGTTAATCTTTCAGGACCAGTGAACCTTCTACAAAGCTCCCATTTTCTCCAGCAATTTTTGCATTTTCATTTCCAGTCTCCATAGTTATTTGTTTAATTGAAAATTTGTTCTGAGCCTATTCATTTCTAGAGAAACTCAACAGGTCTGGTATCATCTGCAGAGACAGAGAAATAGAGTTAGCGTTTCAAGTCCAGTATGACACTTCTTCAGAACTGAAAAAGGATTGGAAAATAAGCTTTATAATCCCTTGATAGATGTGGGGAGTGGTTTGACGGGTAAAAGAGGGTGTGGCAAAAGATAAACATGCTTTTAGTAGTGGTGAACGAGTAGATCATGTGAAATAGCTTTAAATTAAGATGTGAATGGGGAAAAGGGGTTCTCTCTATTGAGTGAAAGATAAAGAAGATACAACCACACAAGGTCATAGGGAGGCCAGGAGGGAGATTGTACGGAAACTAGAGAACAGTTATAATGGGGTCAGACTGTGAAGTTATGAAATTGTACATTAACTCCTACAGGCTGTAACGTACGCAACTTTAAAGTGCGTTGTTACTCGAGCTTGGGTTGTGCTGTCTTGGGACATTGCAGCAACCCAGGGCCGAAATGTTATCATGAGAGCAATGTAAGTTATTGAAATGGGAAGCAATGAGAAGGTCAGAGTTATTTCTACAGACAGAGTGGGTGTGTTCCTCAAAGCAATCTCTATTTGGTCTCGCCAATAAAAAGGACTGCATTATGAGCAGCAATGACGGGAGATCAGATTGAAAGGTTACAAGTGAAATGCTGCTTCACCTGGAAGCTATGTTTGGGGCCTTGGATAGTGAGGAGGGAAGAGATGAATGGACAAGTGTTGCAGCTTCTCCAATTGCATGGGATGGTGCGATGGGGGAGTGGGGAAACGTTCGGGGTGATGGACGGTCACACAGAGGGAACGGTCGCTGTGAAATACTGAAAGTGGGCGGGAGGGGGAGATGTGTTTTATGGTGCTGTCCTGTTGGAGATGGTGGAAATGGCGTAAGATGAATATGTGAATGTGGATTCTCGCGCAGGAGGAAGTGTGGACAAGGAGGAATCTATCATTGTTCTGGGAGGGAGGGGACGGATTGAGGGCAACACCGTGGAAGATGGGACAGTCATAGCTGAAGGCCCTGTCCACCAGAGTTCGGGGATTTCTGGTTTGATGGAAAAGGAGGTCACGTTAGACCCAGCTCACAGGAATGTGGCGTCGTTAAACAGAAACAACAGAGATGCAGAAACTTGGAGAATTGAGTCAGCCTCCGCTGATCATGTGTTCAGCCACAGGCAGAAGTGCCTCCTGAATGATTGAAAATAACCAGACATCTAAATTGAGGATTTCTGCCTCACATCTGGTCTGAAGCGGAATGTGAAAATAGACCCAGAGGAAGGTCAGTGAGTATACGTGAGCAGACATTCAAGTAGATATCCCAAACAGCCCAGAAATTATTGTTTCTGTTCAAAAGAAGAACTCAATAAGAAGATGAAGCACCCATGGTTGACAAAGGCTCTCAAGGATACTATGGATGAGCATGAGTGGAGGGCCAGATTTAGGATGTTTATTTCAGGGACCAGAAGCAGATGCTGGGTATGAATTTCAGCTGTGCTTCCTGAATTCCCCCCAGAAACTGCTGCCATTGCAGTTCCATCTTCTTCCCTGCTCGTGTCCCCTTCCTGATTCCAGGTTCTCCCTCTCAAATTACAGAGTACATTATCTTACCTTATGGTCCCTCCCCACTTCACCTGAAACTCTTTGATCAAGTCTACCTACTCTGCAGTAGCATCAAGCTGCGTTTTGTGCTGCCACTTTGCCTCTGGTCTCAGTGTGGCTCGGCCTCTCCATTCATGCTGTTTTACACCTCCCACTCACATCTCACTCAGGAAAGTTTCCTTCTTTGAGTAAACCTTATTGAAAAGACCTCTCCCCCTTTGCACTGAATTCACACTGCAGTCCAAATTTCAAAAGTTATACTCAGCCTTCATCTCACTCTGCTGAAGGCAACTGCACGCTGACAGTGTGGTACAAAAATTGCCCTTCTTATATGGTTCAGGCCAGTGATGTGCTTTCACTGTAGAGATCATCACCCCATTTGGACAAAGCAATTCAGGTGTTTGACCTCTTATTGGTACTCGTCACAGTTTTCTGCTGCCTTAGTATTATAACATGGAGAAAAATAAATCACAGTATGAAGCTTGGGCTGAAGGTTGTTTACCTGTCATTTGAATACTGTTTCAAATTTGCAGTGCTTTATCTGTAAATGTTTGTTCGTAAAGTTAGTGTCAGACAGCGTGTCGGAGGTTGAGGGGTGACATGGTAGAAGTTTATAAAATCATGAGAGGTATGAATAGAGTGACCAGCTAAGGTCTTTTCCCGGGGACGGGGGAGTTCAACCATAGAAGGCAGAGGTTTAAGGTAAAAAAGGGGAGATTTGAAATGGACAAAGGGTCAATGTTTTCACACAGAGGGTGATGTGTGTATATGGAATGAGCTGGCAGAGAAAGAGTGGGAGATGCAAGTACAGCTACAACATTGAAAACTCATCAGGACAAACATATGAATGGGAAAGGTTTAGAGGCATATGGACAAAATGCAATCAGATGGGACTAGTTTCGTTTGGAAAACCCTGTCAGCATGGACAAGTTGGACCAAAGGGTCTGTTTGTGCACTATATGGCTGAATCAATCTAGAAAGCGAGGAAAAGGGGAGAAAAGACATGATGTAGTAAATTGGCAAGAAATACAAAAACAAGTAGCACGATCTTTTCCGAGCATATAAAAAAAGTTCAAGATGAGTGTGCGATCTTAGGTGAAATTAATTAGGAAAGTATACTGAGGATAATTGGAGGGTGTGACTGAAGAATTGGCTGCACGGCAGACAGATAATTTACACCCATGTTTTACATTTTCCTCACAGGGGAAGGCACAGTAAGTATTTTAAAGACGTAAACAAAATGGTAATAGGAGGGAAGTTCTTGAACTGTCTCTAACAAGAGGATCAAGGATTTTTCTAACAGAAAAGAGGAAGAGTAGACAGGCCAGCAGTAATTCATAGCTGGTTTTAAAAGAACTGGTCACAGTCTTGGGATCATGGCGCCCTCTCTATCAGATGTTACCTCTGCTGTTTGTTAATGTAAGCAGTAAGTGCAGTAGCTTGATTGGGTTATCATCAGGTTTAGGTACACACGGTTCTGACCGTAGCATGTTCACCCACACTCATCACTGAAGCGGAGATCAGCTTCATGGTAATGGTAGACTGAGAGATTATATTGTGGTTGAATATGATTCTGCTGGTGCTACAACGGCTGCTATGATTTACAGCATCACATGAATGCCCAGTTTGAGATGCAATATCTGCAATACAATTCTGCTGCCTGTCCTCATTCGCACGGGGACACGGTCGTCCTCCTCCCCTGTACACAGTGCCCTATCCCAGTTTCTCATGTGGGAACACTTCCTTTTTTAAAAATTCTCATCCTGTTTGGGTATCTTCATGATGCCATGCCTCCAGTTGTCGCAATCCTCAAAAGCATTTAACGTTTTCACCTGAATATTTTCCGCTCCAGTAATGCCATCTTCTGTTTAAAGCGAATGTGTTTCCCGCCGTTTCTCTCCATGACCATGATTAAGAGCTCTGTAGTGTCGGTGATGACAGCCTTATGTAGTTTCAGAGCAAGTGAATTCACTTCCCGGTGTATGGCTCTCCATGTTGGACAGGGCGTGTGAGCAGCTTTGACACACATGCTTGAAACTTGTTCAAAAACAGAAATTTCTGAAGATACTGACCAGTCTGACAGCATCTGTGGAGTGAAAGCAGAGTTAATATTTCGCGTTCTATGACTGTTCCTCAAAGCACCCAGTAAGTCCAACAATTTTTGTTTTTGTTTCAGATTTCCTGTATCCAATGATCTTTGCTCTGTTGAAAATGTGTTTTGTAACTTTTCATTTTTGAAGGAACTTAGGGGACTGGCAACATCTGCAGAGACAGAGAAACAATGTTAATGTTTCAAGTCCAGTTTAAATCTTCTTCAAACGTGTAAAGGATTGGAAAGTGAGCGCTTTAGTATCTTGGCGGAGGTGGGAAAGAGTGTTTGGAGGCCCAGTGTGAAAGACAAATGGGCTTGAAATTGTGGTGAAAGAGACACAGGTATATAATGGGTGTAAATAAATGTGTAAATATTAGAAATTGATTTTCTCTGTAGAATGGAACATAAACAAGACACGAGCTTAGGGACCCCAGGAGGGAGAGTGTACGGAAAGTGGAGAACAACCACAATGGGTTCAGGCTTTGAATTTATGGAATTGAATATTAACTCCTACAGACTGTAACGCATCAAAGTGTAAAGTGAGCTGTTACTCGAGCTTGGGTTGTGCTTCATTGGATCATTGCAGCAGTCTGCATTTTCTTAGAATCCCTATTGTGTGAAAACAGGCCCTTCAGCCCAACAGGTTTATACTGACCCTCCAAAGAGTATGCAAACCAATCCCATTCTCTACCCTAATACTATACGTACACCCTTGATTATTGCACCTTACATCAACATCCCTGAATACAATCGGCAATGCAGCATGACCAGTTCACCTAACCTGCACAACTTTGAACTGTGGCAGGAAACTAGAACACCCAGAGGAAATCGAACCCAGTTACCTGATGTTGTGAGGCACCAGTGCAAACCACTGAGACACCGTGCCATCCAGGACCGAAATGTTATAAGGCCACAACTCTATACGAGCAGAAATGAAGCCATTCGGACCATCAAGTCTGCTCCGCCATTTGATCACGAATGATAGATTTTCAACCCCATTTCCCTGCTTCCTGTCAGTTATCTTTGATCCCCTTGTCAATCAAGAACTTATCTGTGTCTGTTTTAAATATACTAAATAGAACATAGAACATAGAACAGTACAGCACAGAACGGGCCAGTTGGACCACGATGTTGTCCTGAGATTTAATCCTAATGTAAAATGTAGTACTTTAACCTACGCACCCCTCAACTCACTGCTATCCACGTGCATGTTCATCAGTCGCTTAAATGTTCCCAATGACTCCGCTTCCACCATCAGAGCTGGCAATGTCTTCAGACTATGACTTATCATACTAGTCAATCCTACCCTGGGGAAAAGTCTCTGGGTATTGACTCTATCTATTCCTCTCATTATTTTGTACACCTCGACCAGATCTCCTCTCTCCTTCTTGTCTCCAAAGAGAAAGGTCCAAGCTTGTTCAACCTTTCTTCATAAAGCAAGCCCTCCAGGCCAGGCAGCATCCTGGAAAACTTTCTTTGCACCCTCTCTATAGCCCCTGCATCGTTCCTACAGTAGTGGGTCCACAACTGGACACAATATTCCAAGTGTGGTCTCACCAGGGACTTGTGGAGCTGCAGAAAAACTTTGCGGCTCTTAAGCTCAATCCCCCTGTTAATGAAAGCCAAAACATTATATGCTTTCTTGACACCCTATCCATTTGCGTGGCAACTTTGAGGGATCTATGCACTTGCGCACCCAGATCCCTCTGTTCTTCCACACTGCCAAGAATCCTGTATTTAATGCTATATTCAGGATTCGAATTTGACCATACAAAATGAATCACTTCGCATTTACCCAGGTTGAACTCCATCTGCCATTTCTCAGCCCAGCTCTGCATCCTGTCTATGTCACGCTGCAGCCTACAGTAGCCCTCTATACTTTCGACGACGCCTCCAATCTTTGTGTCATAAGCAAATTTACTAACCCACCCCATAACCTCCTTGTCCAAGTCATTTATAAAAACTACAAAGAGCAGAGGCCCAAGGACATAGCGCTGTGGGATCCCTCTCAACACTCCTCCAAGCAGAATATTTTCCATCTACAACCACTGTCTGCCTTCTGCTAGCCAGACAATTCTGAATCCAGATAACCAAATCTCCCTGTATCCCAGACTTCCTGACTTTATGAATGAGCCTTCCATGGGGAACCCTATCAAATACCTTGCTGAAGTTCACATGCACCACGTCCACTGCTCGACTGTCGTCGACCTGTCTTGACACCTCCTCAAAGAAATCAATCAGATTTGTGAGGAATGACCTGCCCCCCACAAAGCCATGCTGACTGCTTTAATCACACAATTCTTTGTCAAATAGTCATACATCCTATCCCTCAGAATTTTTTCCAAACTTTGCTGACCGCTGACGCAAGACTGACTGGTCTCTAATTGCCAGGGATTTCCCTATTACTCTTCTTGAAATAAGGAACAGCATTCGCCTCCTTCCAATACTCCGGTATGACTCCTGTGAAGACTGAGGAAGCAATTATCCTCACCAACAGCTTAGCTAACGCCTTTCTCGCTTCCCGGAGCTCTCTAGGATAAATCTGGCCCTGGGGACGTATCTATCTTAATGTTTTCCAAAATTTCTAGCACATCAATTTCATCAATCTTGATCAGGACCAGCTCCTCTGAGTTTTCATTTACAACAAGTTCCCTTTCCCTGGTGAAAATTGAAGCAAAAAACTCATTTAGGGCTTCCCCTGTCTGCTCAGACTCCACACATAAGTTCCCTATGCTATCCCTGATTGGCCCTCCCTTCTCCCTGATTATTCTCTAATTCCTCACGTATGAGAAAAATGCTTTTGGATTCTCCCTAATCCTTCTTGCCAAGCCTTTTTCGTGCCCATCATGGCTCGCCTCGGCCCATTTATGAGCTCCTTTCTAGTAAGCCTGTAATCCTCTAAAGCTGTGTTAGATTCTTGCTTCCTCCATCTTCCGTAAGCTGCCTGCTTCATTTTGACGAGACGTTCCTCTGTTCTCGTCATCCAAGGTTCCTTAATCTTACCCCTTCTTACCTGTCTCAGAGGAACAAATTTGTGTATCACTCGCAACAACTGCTCCTTAAGCAGTCTCCACATGCCCACTGTGCCCTTTCTGTGGAACAATTGCTCCCAGTCTGTACTTCCCAACTCCTGTCTGATAGCATGATAATTTCCTTTTCCCTAATGAAATATCTTCCCATCAGAAACTGCTCCTTTCACTCTCGCAGACTATGCTACATGTGAGCCAGTTGTGATCACTTTCACCAAAGTGCTCTCCCACCATTAGTTCTGACACCTGTCCTGGCTCGTTGCCGAACACCAAATCCAAAATGGCCTCTCCCCTTGTTGGTCTGTCTCCATACTGAGCAAGGAAACCATCTTGAACATACCTGACAAAAACGGCTTCATCCACATCATCTGCACTTAGGAGGTTCCAGTCGATATTGGGAAAGTTGAAATCGCCCATAACATTAACCCTACTACTTTTGCATTTTTCTGGAATCTGCCCGCCTATGAGATCTTCAATCTCCCTACTGCTTTTAGATGGTCTATAGAAAACCCCCAAATGCGGCGACTGTTCCCTTGCTGTTCCTAACTTCCACTGCACTGAGTTGGGTGGTGTGCTCAGACCATGTTCTGGGAAGAGAATGGTCCCCCTCTGTACTAGACCATTCACCATGACCTCCGTGCCTCTGTCGTCAAGCTGTGGTGTAATTTTCCTTTATCTGCCATGCTCGGGTAAACTGTGCAGGGCAGCTCCAAACTGACAAAACTCAACCGTGTGCCCATTGGCCTTTTTATGATGGCAGCAGTACCAGGGGTCACTGAATATCCAGGGGCATCCGGGCGATGGTGAGCACCTCCAGCCATAATGGGTGGGAAAATCTTGCTGGCGTTGAATGAGAGGGACACCATGGGGTGGGGTGGGTAGTTAATGAGGTGAGTTCGATAAGATAACACCAGGAAACTAACTGCCTCGTGCAGACATTCCTTCTGTCACATTCAATGAAAATGGCACTGAGACAAATTATTGTTCGATTCAGCCCAGTGAGTCGAAAACTCTGCTGATCCTACTCCCAGTTACAACGCTGCAGGACAAATGCTTATCCAAAATTCTCAATCATCTTAACTTACACAAATATCCTGCTCACCCATCATTCCTAGAAACTGTGGCTTATATTGCAAGATGCTATCAAAATGTTCTCATTTCAAAATTTTAAAACCTACCATCAGATCATTCTCTGAAATTCTCTCTCAATCTTCCCCTCGCTTTTAACAAAGTTCCACCCATTTGTTGGTATTTAAACTGATTCCCCCACCATCCCGCTCTGGCAGTGAGTTTCACACCCATAGCACTCCTGTGTCATGCCACATTGGACGTATGGAGCTGTAAATGGAGAGGTGCTGCACATCCTGTCGCTTCCACCATGAGCTGGAAGTTTCCCCACGCTGGGCAGTGATCTAGTACAGTGTTACACAGCAATGCATCAATTGGTGCACACAGCTGCGTGTGCTGGGAAGGTAACTGCTCCAGATTAAAAGATAAATTCACTGCTATTTACTGCACAGCTCCCCATGCTGCACAGATATCCAGTCCGTGTGTATAGAACACTGCCTTTGTGTGTTCTGCACAGCGCCCTGTGTTGAACAGATCATTTAGTCCAAATTTATAGATCAGTACACTGTTGGAAACATAAGTAGTGAACTTGTGAGCTCTAAACAGTGTTCGATCCTGAACGGATTGCTGAGCAGTACACTAGCCTGGTCTACGCAGCGCTTCATGTTGAGGAGGTACCTCATCTGGGCTTATACGTGTCTTGGCTGGTTCTGAGAGGTAGATTGGGTAACCGCTATAATTCTTGACATGATTATCACTCCTCCAGCTCGGCCCATTCCGCTGGTAAATGTAAGGTGCTGTGTTTGAGATAGAATTTACTTGGTCAAAATATTCGACATTAAGCAAAACACAATTTATTCGAAGACTGTCGATAAAAGACAACAAAAGGAAGACGAACTTGCAATAACTTAATTCTGTTCGAAAACTTAGCAGAATAATAGTTTATTTAACTACTATACAGTAACTGCTCCAATATGGTATCATCCAATAAGCACACAAAGGTCAAAAAACATATGCAGGAAACAGATTGTCTGACATGCAGTTCTCCAATCCAGGAGGAAAGAACATCAAAAGACAGTTCCGAGAGAAATCACAGACAGAGTGTGTAGAATCGGGGAGAGATTTCCTGCCTTCCAACCCTGCTGAGACCCCAGCAATAATTGGTGAAAGGTAAAATTAAGAGTCCTGGTTCGGTGAGAGTGTGACCATCACTCCACAGGACCAGGACGTGGCTGCAAGAACACAAGGAATGGACTGTATCTACACCGTCTATGGCTCTGTAGGCATCTCTCCAAAATGCCTAAACCCACCTAAGCCGTTAAATGCTGGACAGACAAAAGTCAAAGTTAAACATAAATAAAAAAAAGATGCAGCGGGCCTGGTGATCAGACACAGACGGCCTCGGGAGCCCAGCAATTCCTATACTACCAAAACACAGCAGAATAATCGAGCTTGTAAAGAGAAAGAATGATGTCTCTCCCCCACCTTGATGTTTACAACTGGAGATGTGCCATGAGCCCAATAATCATCGATATCAAAATCCCACCCACACCAATTATTGTGATATATCAGAGGTGCCGTGAAATGGGTTAACTTGATCTGTTTGTTCAGTGACTGTGATTAATATCAGTCTTTCTGGACCCACCTGGGTCACTGGAGGATATCCCTCTTCCATAATTAGAGCCTTCTTTCAAACTTTATGTCATAGTATTCGGCGCAGAGTCAACCTCAACAAGATTGAGATCAGCAGCTACAGAGGAAGAGAGAGAAATCAGACTCTGAGAACATTAAAATGGTCCAACAATTGATTTAATTTGAGAATTTTAGACTAGAATGTTCCAACAATGGATCCTAATCTGAGAACATTAGACTTGAATGTTATAACAATGGACAGGAGTTTATTATTGGATCTTTCCTGGCTTTCTCAGGATTGGGCATGGTTACAGTTGCGAATACGAGCCGTACTGCTGATTAGTCAAACTGGGTACTATCCCATCCTCGCTATTATTGGTGTTCCTGGTAAGTCTATCTCTGTCGATTCTATAAATAATGCTGAATGTTATTGCTATTCTGGTTGATTATATTTAACAAATACATAAACTTGGAGTCACAAACGCCACGTCCTTCTCATGCATTTCCAAAGTACTTACTCATAAACATGTGAGAAGGAATAAGACTGTACGGAACCTTGAGTTTCCTTTATACAGTGAACTGTTTTATGTCTCCATATTCTCTCTGTGATCAAACCCGCCGCCACCCACCTTCATAATATCCCCAATCTCCACCTCTGCCTGTGTTGTGTTGCTGACTTCGCCATCATCTACCCCTTCGTTAATGACAGATTTTATGGCTCCAGTTCTCTTCTGACCTCTCTTCCGTTACAAATAGTTTGACCACAAGCTTGTTCTTGTCTCTACAGTTACTTCACAACAGAGATTCGTAAACAGAGTAATAATGTCACTTACTGTGTAATTCAGAGGCGCAAGTCATGACTCAAAAAGCATTGTCTGAAAATCCTACCACAGCCGATGACTAAAGTTAAATTCCAATATCAAAAATTGGAATAGAACCTAATTTCACTCATGGCAAGCATAAACCATCAGGATTTATTTTCTTATTTTATTGATAACCTTTGGTAAAGAAGCCTAACATATTTCCCCAGTCTGAACTAAGTGTCACCTCAGATCCACAACAATTTAGTTGCCTCCATATTGCCTTGACAAATGTCCGCGTGGTCAAGGGCAGCTAGGATGGACAATAAATACTGCCCTTGCCAGTGATGCTGGCATCCTGCGAAGCAACAACATTAAAGGTGAAATAACCAAGGAAATGTGGATGCTGGTGATCTGAAATAAAATTCTCCCCTTCTGAAAGAATGTTGGAGAATCTCAGCAGGTATGGCAGTTTGTCGGAAAAAAAATGTTTCGAGTTCAGTGAACCTATCAAAACTGAATGCAGCTGAGAAATAATATTATTATATCAGGGATGGTAGGAAGGGTGAGCGGGAGGTTTGTGTTGAGGGGATGATGTCCATCAAGAGAGAGAGAGAGAGAAAGAGAGAGAGATGGAGAGAGAGAGAGAGAGAGAGAGAAAGGAAAAGCAAGCAAAAGGATTGCTGATGATGGACTGGAAGGAAAACAGAATTGGAAGTTATTCTACCATTTCCCCTTTTCACATATTCCTGAATATCATGTTTATTATAGGATCTCCCTGCTTACGGTGAGTTATTTTCCCTCTATCTCTTGTCTCTGAGTGTGGTGATCAACTCCATCAGCAATACTTATAGTCGCTGAGATATAGAGAAACGTAATGTGCCATTGTCAACTGTTTAATTGGAGACAGGAACTGTTACTGTGCGTCTGTGTGGAGATGTAAGAGCTTTCTCAGCCAGGAAGAGAAACTGAGCAGCTAAAAAATGTATTGCTGGAAAAGCACAGCAGGTCAGGCAGCATCCAAAGATCAGGAGAATCGACGTTTCGGGCATGCCCTTCTTCAGGAATGAGGAAAGTGTGCCAAGCAGGTTAAGATAAAAGGTAGGGAGGAGGGACTTGGGGAAGGGGTGTTGGAAATGCGATAGGTGAAAAGAGGTTAAAGTGAGGGTGATAGGCCGGAGAGGGAGTGGGGGCGGAGAGGTCAGGAAAAAAATTGCAGGTCAGGAAGGTGGTGCTGAGTACGAGGATTGGCATTGAGACAAGGTGGGGGAGGGGAAATGAGGAAGCTGGAGACATCTGAATTCATCCCTTGTGGTTGGAGGGTTCGTAGGTGGAAGATGAGGAGTTCTTCCTCCAGCTGGAAGAATGCCTCATCTTCCGTCTTGGAACCCTCCAACCACAAGGGATGAATTCAGATTTCTCCAGCTTCCTCATTTCCCCTCCCCCCACCTTGTCTCAATCCCAATCCTTGAACTCAGCACCACCTTCCTGACCTGCAATTTTTTTTCCTGACCTCTCCGCCCCCACTCCCTCTCCGGCCTATCACCCTCACTTTAACCTCTTTCCAACTCTCGCATTTCCAACACCCCTCCCCCAAGTCCCTCCTCCTTACTTTTTATCTTAGCCTGCTTGGCACACTTTCCTCATTCCTGAAGAAGGGCTTATGCCCGAAATGTCGATTCCTCAGATCTTTGGATGCTGCCTGACCTGCTGTGCTTTTCCAGCAACACATTTTTCAGCTCTGATCTCCAGTATCTGCAGTCCTCACTGTCTCCTAGAGAAACTGAGGAGACCGAGGCATTTTCAGTAGTGAATGGATGCATTGTAGGGGAATTTGGGGAATTCACTTGCTGCTGCCATCTGGAAAGTCAGTGGAGTCTCTGTGGGTGGTGTTCTCAGAATAGTGATGTCAGCTACGGGGTTCATTCAGGGAGCCCTGATGGTCGGGGAACCCCACACTGGATACTGCATTTGCAGTGTGTCTGGGTCCGTGATAAACAAATGAAGCTGAGACTACAAAGAAGGGAAGCTGTATAAACAGGGAGGAGCGAGGCACTATATTTTCCTCTCTGGGATTTCCAGGAAGATTTGTCTAAGCTGCACCCATTCAGGTGTAAAGTGTAAAACCAGCTTGTCTCAAATTGAGGTGATCATTGAGCTGTATGCTCTCTTTCAGTATAATGTGTTCTCACGCCAGTAGCAAGACTGCGCTGACACTCACGATGAATTAAACTGGATTGATTTTGGATCTTTTCAGGCAGCAGTGGGTAATATATCCATCATCTCTGAAGTGCAGTCCTCCAGTGTATTCACGAGTTGACTGAAACCGTCTGCCTGCTGAGAGGAATGCATTGGTTCCATCTCCACAGGGGAAGGTACAGAAACTACTTTCCACAAATATTAGGGAAAAGAGGGACTGGTAAAAATTGGAAACTGAAGGAAATCAGAATTAATGAAGTGTATGTTATTGAAAATCTAATTGAATTGAAGTTTCATAAGTTGCTGCATCTGATGAGTTACATCTCAGAGTGATTGAGATGAGAACAGAGCTAGTGTAATAATTACTGATTATTCTTCAAAGCTAATTAGATTCTGGAAAGGAACCTGCAGACTGGACAGCAGCTATTGTCAACCTAAATATTTAAAACAGGATGGAGAGGGAAAACAGAAAATTAAATAATTTGATGTCAGCTGTGAGAAAAAAAATTGGAACCTTTTAGAAGGAACATGACGACTAGATACTTGGGGAATAATGATATGATTTGGTACATTCGGCCGACAATCAGGAAAGGGAAATGATCTTTGATAAACCTGTTTGTGGAGGTTGTCCGTTGTGACATCAAAAGTTGAGAAGCAATGGGATTGGAGTATTTGTATTTTTAGAAGACGCTTGACATGTTTGCATACAGGTGAGTGGGGAATATTAGAGTCCATGGGTAGGTAGGGGTGGAATATATACCACATGGATTAAAATTTGATTAACGGAGATACAAGAAGAATACTGTTTTTCTCTGGACTGAAGGGTTGATGGGTGGCAGCAGGATCAGTGTTTGGGCAATAGCTGTTCACAAGGTATAACAATGATTCAGGTGTGAACAACAAATACCATCATGTACATTTATATTTATTAAATGGTACAGAGGTTGGCGAGTGCTTTTGTTGAAAAAGACCTGAATGTCCTTGGTCATAAGTCACTGACAGAATTCATACAGGGGCAGGAAGTAAATGATATGTGGCTCTTCAGGCAAAATGATTGAAGTACAAAAGTTAGAATATCTTTCCCAGTGATCGTGTTTTGTTGAGGTAGTATTTGGTGCTTTGTGTAAAGATTTGGTCTGCTTTATAATCAATGATCTCCTTGTCACCGAGACAGTGCAATGAAGTTTGACCAGACTAAACACTAGCATGATGTTACCATGAGGAGAGAGTGCAGTAACGATGTGCTTAATCTGTAGCGCTGTGAGAGAATACGAAGTTGAAGCTTGATGGGTATGGACAGAAACTCATTATGACCCAAACAGCTAAATGGGGTGTCAATGTCATACTTTTCATTGGATATTTGATTCACGACAGTTTACATGCATCTGCAGAACCATCATGTCGATTGACAGAGAGGTGCAGGCTCTGAATGAACTCTGAACACTTTAATGCACAGTTACTGTGTGACACTGCATTGAATGTCACTTTGTACACAATCCTGTCAGCAGCCAAAATGCCATCATTCTGAAACAGTTAGTTATTCCCCACCGGTTTCCCACCTCCACGGAGACCATGGGTCTGCCTTCTTGGAGATGGAAGATAACTTGGAGAATGGCTAAAAAATGTTGGCTCCATTCCGACTGCCAGAAAACCCATGTTAAAGTAACACATATGAACCATGAGTAATTAAGCAATGTGGATCAATTTGGAGCAGTCTGTCTGTGCAGCCCCTGCTCCATTTGTTTGTGATGTTGGAGCATCTCTGACACTTTCCTGTTCCTGTGTAAGTGGCTTGACAAGCTGAATAACCTCTTCCTGTTCCTTTGCAAGTGACTCCGGGTGTGAAATGGTTCTTTCTGATCCCATGTACGTGACATGTGGGAGGGAGCAGACTCCCACCTTCCTGTGCAACAGGCAGGAGGCACTGAAAGGGCTATCCTTCTTTTGCCCAGTAGTTTTGATGGGATGAATGGCTGCCCCACATTCTCGTGAAACCAGATTGGGCTGCTGAATGAACTTGTCCTTTTACTTTGGAAATGTACTATGCTGTTACATAAATGTCAACCAGACTTTAACAACACGGTCTTGAATGTTATCCGAGTCTTGCTATACATGGTCACAGATTGTTTCAAGAGCTGAATACGGACAACCTGTCCTGAAAACTTAGTAGACTTCAGTGAATGCCCCTCTTCTGCTGGCACGGTGGCTCAGTAGCTTACACTGCTGCCTCACAGCACCAGGGTCCCAGGTTTGATTCGATCCTTGGGCAACTGTCTGTGTGGAGTTTGCACATTCCCCACTTGTCTGCATGAGTTTCCTTCGGGTGCTTCGGTTTCCTCTGACAGTCCGAAGATGTGCACGCAGGGTGAATTGACCATACTAAATTGTCCATCATGTTAGGTGCATTAGTCAGATGGAAATGTGTTTGGGCGAGTTACTCTTCGGAGGGTCAGTGTGGACTGGTTGGGCCGAAGTGCCTGTTTCCACATTGTAGGGAATCTAATCTGCTCAGTTTGGACTCAATGGGCTGAATAGCCTCCTTCCACACTCTAGGGATTATGTGATGACAAACTGGAGATGCCTGAGCTGAGGAAGCTGCGCTGAGGATCTCCTGCAGATGTGTCCCACGGCTAAGATGATTGATGCCCACCAATGATAATCACGTTCCCTTGTGCAATGAATGTCTCCAAGCGGTGTAGAGGTCATAATTAATTCTCAGTAAGTGTGATTTTGTTCAGGTTCCTTGATGGCATCCTCAGTCAAATACTGCCTTGATGTCAGTGTCAGTCTCTCTTACCTGAGCCCCTGCGTTACCTCTTTCATTCATATCAATAGGTCATGGTGCAGAAGCAGAGAAGGTTTTCTTCAAACAGAAGGTAGTCAATGTCAGGAATTCTCTTACACAGAGATCTAGGGGAGCTAGATCACTGAAAGGGACCAGCGGTGTCCCGCTGGGATCAGTTCAGTGACCTCTGCCCACTGTTATTTTCAAAATGACTTGGATGTGGGTGTTGAAGAGTTGGCTAGTAAGTTTGCCGATGACACAAAGGTGGTTGGAGTGGTACAGAATGTGGAGGGCTATTGTAGGTTGCAATGGAACATCGACAGAATGCAGAGCTGGGCTGAGAAGTGGCACATGGAATTCAAACTGAAGTAATACACTTTGCAAGCTGGAATGTGAACGCAGAATACATGGTTAAAGGCAGAATTCTTGGCAGTGTGGAGAAACAGAGGGATCCTGTCATCCGTGTCCACAGATCCCTCAAAGCTGCCACCCAAGTTGATCGGGTTGTTAAGAAGGCGTATGGTGTGTTGGCTTTCAGTTGCAGGGGGATTGAGTTTAAGAGCCGCGAGGTTATGCTGCAGCTCGATAGAGCCCTGCTCAGACCTCACCGGGAATATTGTGTTCAGTTCTGGTCTCCCCATTATAGGAAGGATAATGAAGCTTTTGAGAGTGTAAAGAGGAGATTTACCAGGATGCTGCCTGGACTAGAAGTCTTACGAAGAAACCGTGAGGGAGTCAGGGCTTTTCTCATTGGAGGAAAAATAGATGAGAGGTGACTTGATAGAGGTGTACAAGATGATGAGAGGCAGATAGAGAGTGAATAGCCAGAGACATTTTCCCATGGCAGAAATGTCTATCACTATGTGGCATTTTTTAAGGTAATTGGAGGAAGTTTTAGGGGAGATATCAGAGGTAGATTCTTTACACAGAGAGTGGTGGGTGTGTTGAATGCACTACCATCAGTGTAGTAGAGTCAAATACGTGAGGGAAACTTAAGAGACTCTTGGATAGGCACATGGAACAAAGTGAATGGAAGCATGGAGGTTAGAGTAGGACAAACAACACAACATCGAGGACTGAAGGTCCTAACTGCATGCATTCATGTAGAACCTTGAGCTCAAAATCTGCATGAATTCATGTAAAACTCCGTTATCTCACTTTTTAGCTTAGAATTAATCTAAACATCAGAGAACACAGGTGGCCAACACCTTCAACATTTTACCTTGCTATCACCATTGTTCACAGCTCACCTGAGAATGCAACATTTTTTTAAAATAAAGGTTTTGTGATTTACACATAAAAGAAGTGAAACTATCATGGCATTTTAACAGATGAAAGGCTTAACAGACAATCAGTTTTTCCATGTATAATTTCAGTTACATCACACTGTAAATGTTTGCTATAAATTCTGTGTTACGATCGACCCCTCAACTATCACCTGATGAAGGAGCGATAATCCAAAAGCTAGTGTGCTTCCAATTAAACCCGTTGGACTATAACCTGGTGCTATGTGATTTCTAACTTTGTACACCCCAGTCGCACACCGACATCTCCAAATCAGTACTGTTCTTTGTTCTGTGTTCTATGGAAGTGCTCAAGAAGACTTGGCACAGTGGTTAGCACTGTATGAAAAGGTTTCCCCTCAGGTCCCTTCTAAGTCTTTGCCTTGTCACCTTCACCCTATGCTGTCTAGTTCTGGACGCCCCTTAGATTACTTACAGTGTGGAAACAGGCCCTCCGGCCCAACAAGTCCACACCGCCCCGCCGAAGCGTAACCCACCCATACCCCTACATCTACATTTACCCCTTACCTAACACTATGGGCAATTTAGCATGGCCAATTCACCTGGCCTGCACATCTTTGGACTGTGGGAGGAAACCGGAGCACCCGGAGGAAACCCACGCAGACACGGGGAGAACGTGCAAACTCCACACAGTCGGTCGCCTGAGGCGGGAATTGAACCCGGGTCTCAGGCCCTGTGAGGCAGCAGTGCTAACCACTGTGCCACCGTGCCGCCCACAGATCTTGTCCAATCAGACTATCCATGCCCCTCAGGACTTTATTAAACCTCTGTCATGTCACCATTCAGTCTCTGACAGTCCAGGGGTAAAAGCCTCATCCTGTTCATCATCTCCCTGTAGCTCAAACCCTCAGGTTCAAGAAAATCTTTGTAAATCTTTTCTGCACCCTTTCAAGCTTAAAAAGAGTCAACTGATATGTACGCAGTATTCTTAAAGTGGCCTCACCTACGTCCTGTGCAAGCGCAACACATTACTCCAACTCCTATTCTCAATGTTCTGACCAATTAAGGCAAGCATGTCAACCACATTCCTCACCACTGTACCGTTCTAAACTCCACTTACAAGGAACTATGAATCTTGACCCGTAGGTCTCTTTGTTAAGCAACATTTCCCAGGGCACTACCCCGCTTTAACTTACCAAAATGTAAAACCTCACAAATATCTAAATTAAACTCCATCTGCCAGTCCTTGGCTCATTGATGTTCAAGGATCCCGTTATATTCTGAGATAATCTTCTTCACTGTCCACTGAACCAATTTGGTGATGTTGTCTGTAAACTTACTAACCATGCCTCTGATAATCACATCAAAGTTGTTTATATCCGTGATGAAAAGCAGTGAGCTCAGCACTGATTCTTTCAGCACACCGCTGGCCACAGGACTTCAGTTTGGAAAACAATCCATTACCTTCAATCCAAATTTGTATCCAATTGGTTAGCTTTTCCTAGATTACATATAATCTAATTTTAGTAATCTGCCTACGATGGGGAACCTTATTAAATGCCTTGCTGAAGTTTGTGTAAAAATTGTACACCATAGTGTATTCTTCAATCTTCTTTGTCATCTCTTCATAATACTCAATCACATTAATTCGACAGGATTTCCATCACACAAATCCATATTGACTATCCCTAATCATTCCTTGTCTTTCTAAATAAATGCAAATTCTATCCCTCAGAATCCTCTCCATCGTCTCTGACGTTGGCTGATTGAGTCGATAATTCCCTGTGTTGTTTTGGCTCCCTTCTACCTTTTCTAGCCCCACTCCTCCACTGCCCACAAAAAATAATTATAACTATGTTGGTGATATGGCCGATGATATCGTTCTCAGAGCGTTTCTGGGTCAGTGTTAGGAACAAGTCAGGCAGATTTCTTTAATCTACTAAAACAACATGTCTATGACCAAAACAAACTATGATGGAAAGAGGAATGACGAGAGGATATTGCAAATATGTACAGTGATATTTCCCTTTGAAAAATACTGAGAAACACACACACACACACGCACACACACAGACACACAGACACACACACGCACAGACAGACAGACAGACACACACACACACGCATGCGCACACACATTCGTATTATTGATAACAAACTGAAAAGCAAAATATCTGCAAAGTTAACTTGAAAGAACATTGTCCAAATCTGATTCGAACTTATGACCTAAGGAAAAATGAGAGTTTGACCCAAATGCTGTTCTATTTGTTCAGTCATCAAGTCCTACAGCATGGAGAGAGGCAGAGAGGCCCTTTGGCCCACACTCGTCCATGCTGACCCAAATATCAAAACACACAAAACTCATTTCCCAGCACTTGGCCCATAGCATTCTCGAACTTTCCTGTCCATGTTCTTGCCCAAATGCCATTTAAATATCGTTAATATAAATGATTCAACTCCTTGTGTGCCACTCTCTGTGTAAAACAGTTTCCATTAGTTTCCCTTTTATTCTTTCCCCTCTCACCTTAAACTGATGCTCTCCCCTCCTTGATTCCCCAACTCTAGGAAAAAGAGGTTGGGTCCATTCACCCTAACCATGTAAACTTCTATAAGACCCCTCTCCTGTACTCTAAAGAAAAAAGTCCTCACTTGTCCAACCTCTCCCTATAATTCATACTGTTGGGTCCTGGCAACATTTTTGTAAATTCCGTCTGCATACATTCCAAATTAAAAACATCCTTCCGGTCGCAAAGTGACTAAACTGAACACAACACTACAAGTGCAGCCTCACCAACATCCTGTATAACTGTAACATAACTTCCCAACTGCTCTCCTCCATGTCCTGACCAATGCTTGCTAGTGTGACAAAACCCTTCTTCACTACCATGTCTAACTATGACCCCACTTTCAGAGAACGGTGGACCTAAACTCCATGGTCCCTCTGCTCAACTACACTCCTTAAGGTCCTACCAAACACCATGAAACTCCTACCTTGATCTAACGTTGCCAAAATATTTCTCAGCCCATTTCTCCAGTTTGATCAAGGTCCTGCTGCAATTTCTGATATACTTTCTCACTGTCCACGATACCACCTATTTTAGTCATGATTCGGAGATGCCGGTGTTGGACTGGGGTGTACAAAGTTAAAAATCACACAACACCGGGTTATAGTCCAACAGGTTTAATTGGAAGCACACCAGCTTTCGGAGCGACGCTCCTTCATCAGGTGATTGTCAATTATCTGATGAAGGAGCGTCGCTCCTAAATCTAGTGTGCTTCCAATTAAACCTGTTGGACTATAACCTGGTGTTGTGTGATTTTTAACCTATCTTAGTGTCATCTTCAAATTTCCTAACCTTGTACATGCCTTGTACATTCGCAAGAATATCATTGATACAAATAACAAACAGCACCGGGCCCAGCAGAGACCCCTGAGGCACTTCATGTGTCACATGCCTCCAGTCCGAGAGCATCCTTCCACTATTAACCTCTGCTTAGTACCATCAAGCCAATTGTGTGTCCAATTTGCCAGCTCCCTCTGGATTCCATGTGATTTTAACCTTCCAGACCAGCCTATCAATGGCAAACTTGTCAAAGGCCTTCCTGAAAACCACACAGTCTACCGCCCTACCCTCATCAACCCTGGTCAATTCATCAATGAACTCAAACAAATTTGAGAGGCATGATCTCCCACTCACAAAGCCATGCAATATTTCCAGTCTAAAAACAACTATTAATAATAATTATTAAAATTAATTATATAAAACTAATAAATAATAATAATATGACACTTTCAGTGGTCAATAAATTATTCATGGTATGTGATATTGGAACGTGCATCATGGGTGAAGGGCAGAATAGATTTTGTACCTGTGTAATTGAACTGTGTTGAAAAAAAGCAAGGGTGACATGGTGTTCAGTGGCTAGTACTGCTGCCTCATAGTGCCATGGATCCGGGTTTGGTTCCAGCTTCCGGTGACTCTCTGTGTGGAGACTGCACATTCTCACTGTGTTTGTGTATGTTTCCTCTGGGTGCTCCATTTTCCTTCCACAACCCAAAGATCTATAGGTCAGGTGAATTGGCCATGCTAAGTTACCCATAGTGTTATGTGCATTTGTCAGGGGTAATATAGGTTAAGGGAATGGGACTGGGTGGGTTACTGTTTGGAGGGTCGGTGTGGTCTTGTTGTTACAGATGGCCTGTTTCCATACTGTAGGGAATCTTTCAAAAAAGCTATTTCTAAACAAACCTTATCTTTCCAAATGCATGCATATCTCATCCCTAAGACTCTTCTCAAACAACCTACGTACCACAGATGTGAGACTTCCTGGTCTATCGATCCCAGATTTTTATTTGCTTCCCTTTTTGAATAATGGCACAACATTTACTAATCTCCAATATTCTGGAACCTAACCTGTCGCTAACGATGATTCACAAATATCAACCAGGGTCCCCGTAGTTCCTTTTGTAACCTCTTGCAGTATTCTTGGATGCATCTGTTCAGGACCCGGAGATTTATCCACTTTCATACATTCTAATGCATCCAACACATGTTCTCCTGTGATGCTGACTCACCCCAAGATAACACTTCGACTTTTGTTAACCTCCCAAGTTTCATGTAGTTCTCCACGGTAAAGACAGAGGAGAAATATTCATTGAGAATCTCGCAATCTCCTATGGTTCTAAACATGCATGTCTACTTTGGATCTTGAGTGGTCATATTCTCATTTAGTTATTCCTTATACTTTAATATACTAAATTAACCTCTTTGCATTCACCCTAATCTTCACAGCCAAAGCTATCTTGTGCCGTCTTTTCGCCCTCCTGATTTCCATCTTCAGTAAACTCCTGTATCCCCTGTACATCTCCAGGTTTTCCCTCGATCCCAGCTGCCTGGACCTGAGCCACGCCTCCTTTTTGCTGGTCAAAGTCTCATTATCTCCTGCCATCCGAGGTTCCCTCTTCCTACCAATGTTGCCTTTTACCCTCACAGTAACAGAAAGACCTTGAACTGTAGACATTTCACTTTTAAAGGCCTCCCACTTGCAGGAGGTCCCTTCGCCTGCAAACAAACTCCTCCAACCAACCCCTACAAGCTCCTGTCTCATTCCATCAAAATTCGCCTTGCCCCAAGTTTGAACTTGAACATGTGGGCCAGTTTTGTCCTTCTCCATTACTATTTAAAAATTAATAGAACTATTTTCGCGGGTCCCAGAGGGCTCCCCCACTGTCACCTCAGTCACCTGCCCTGCCCTAGATCTTAGAGTAGGTCACGTTTTGTCCCTTCCCGATTTGCACCCTCTACATATTGCTTGAGGATACTATTCTGAACCCACTGAATAGATACACCCCATCTCAGTCCTTAATTCTCTGTCATTCCCAGACTATGTTCGGAAAATTAAAATCTCCTACTAATGCAATCCTATTGGCCCTGCTAGTCTCCCCAGTCTGTCTACATATTTTTGTTCCCCTAATTCCTCGTTTACTATTTGGGGGCCTATAGTACAATCCAAATACTATCACTATTCCCTTCTTATTTATTAGCTCCCCAGACAAATCCTCACAGGATGATCCATCAGTTATTTTATCTCTGATTACTGCTGTGTTACTCGCCTTAATCAAAAATGAAACTCCCTGTCTCGTCTTTTCACCATCTCTGTCCCGTATAAAGCACCTGTAACCTGGTACTTCAAGCTGCCAGTGCTGTCCCTCCCTTATCCATGTTTCAGTAATGGCTATAATATCCCAGTCCCACGCACCGATCCATGCCCTGAGTTCATCAGCCTTACCTGTCAGCCATCTTGCATTGAAACAGTTGCAATTGAATCCAACAGACATTCCTTGCTCCCTGTCGTTGTCTAGCCTGACCTGTCTCTTCATTTTACTGTTTCTGATTACTGTATCTCCTTCCAGCCTCGCACTTGCCTCCCTGCTGTTGAGGATCCCACCACTCCCCAACCCCAGCCAATCTAGTTGAAACACTCCCTTGCAGCAGTTGCAAACCTGCCTGCCAGGATATTGGTCCCCTTCCAGCTCAGGTACAACCCGTCCTTCCTGAACACGTCACCTTTCCCCACAAAAGTTCACAGTAATCCAAAAATCTCTGCCCCCTGCACCAATTCTTTAGCCACCCCTTCATCTGCCATATCATCCTATTCTTACCCTCACTAGCATAGAGAACTGGAAGTAAACTAGATATTAGCCCTGCCTTTTATCCTTCTTCCCTAGCTCTCGACAATAACTCTGCAGGATGTCATCACTATTTCTACCTGTGTCATTCTGTCCTTTGTACCAAAGTGCCCAATGACTTCTGGATGCTTCCCCCACTGCCCCCCCCCCCCCAGCCCCCAGTGAGAACGTTCTGCAGCCACTCTGAGACATCCTGGACCCTGGGCATGTGGGAGGCTACACACCATTCCGGATTCCCATTTGCAGCCACAGAATCTCCTGTCTGTTCCCCTCACTATCGAGTCGGATAATTACTTCTGTTGTTATTCTGCTTGCACAGCCTTCTGACAATGGGATTTCTTCTTGAAACTGTTGAATTTGGCTGAATTGCTTTGCTTCAGGTAATGGGGAGATTCCAATGAATCCTCATCAGGAATCCTCCATTAGTGGGAAAGACGACTCGGCTCTTTTTAACTCCCACACATTGCTGTGATTAGCGATTGGGAAACAGAAAGGGAGCAACAGAATGCTTCTCCAAAGATTGGCTACATTTTCCATCTGTAAGTTAAATCAGTAACGTTATCAGTCCCACACTGGACTCTGTGAGCTCTTCTTGAACATTGTCTGAACTATATGACTCCATCACATTCTCGACTCCAGGTCAGCGCATTATTGCAGTCTCAATTAATTAACAATAAATGGTTCTACTTGTTTTGAAGATCTGTTAATATGTGCTTGCATAGTGTAAAAATAAGTGTTTCATGTCTTCACAATATCTGTGTTAAAATGAATATTCTTAAACATATACAGTAATTGCTGAAAAAGCTCAGCTTGACTATCAGCATGTAGGAAGAGAATTAACAGTTCAATTTTACTGTCTAATGACCTTTCCTTTGAAACTGACTTATTCTTAAATTATTTCCCCAGTTTTATTCTCCCACACAATGAGAAATATCCATCTGGTATTCACCAACTACATTCTTCTCAAGATCTCATATGGCCAATAAAACATTTATCATTCTCAGGCCGAACTGTTCATTCTTCACAACGTAATGCCTTAATTCCAAGAATGCGTAAAGAGAAACATCTTTGAGACGTTTCGAAAGCAATTTTGTTTTTTTTTTCAGTTTAGGCTGTTATAACTACACATAATGCAACAGATGTAATCTCATCAATGCCCTGTACTGATGCAGAAAACATCGCTACGATCATACCCAACACCCCTTGCACGAAACAGGATCACGACATTTACCTTCCAAATCACTTGCTACTTCTTCAGGTTAATTTGATGTGATTCATGTACTAAGACACACAAATCCCTCTGTAACACTGAGTTCTGCATTCTCCTTGCATTTAAATAGATTTCTGCTGTTTCGTCTTTTCCACAAAACAGAAAATTTCCATCACATATATATTGTACTGTTTTTTTTTCTGTTGAAGCTTTGCTCACGGCCATCCTCTGTCTGTATGCCATTGCTTGTTGCTATTCCCTCCCCCAGTGTGTGTCTCATTGCAGATGTTCTGCACTCCCCCTGTCTGTATCCCATTGCAGAAGCACTGCCCTCCTCCGTCTGTATCCCATTGCTGACGCTCTGCCTCCCCATCTGGATCCAATAGCAGACCCTCTGCCCTCACCCATCAGTATACCATTGCAGATGCTCTGCCCTCCCCTGTCTGTATCACATTGCAGACGCTCTACCCTCCCCTGTCTGTATCCCATTGCAGACACTCTGCCTCCCCCTGTCAGTATCCCATTGCAGACGCACTGCCCTTGCTCTGCCCTCCCCCTGTCTGTATCACATTGCAGATGCTCTGCCCTCCTCCTATCTGTATCTCATTGCAGACGCGCTACCCTCCTCCTGTCCGTATCCCATTGCAGACGCTCTGCCCTCCCCGTCTGTATCCCATTACAGACGCACTGCCTTCAGCTGTCTATATCACATTGCAGACGCTCTGCCCTTCCCCTGTCTGTATCCCATTGCAGAGCTGCATCCCTCCCCCAGTCTGTCTTCCATTGCAGACACACTGCCCCTGCCCTGTCTGTATCCCATGGCAAACGCTCTGGCTCCCCTGTCTGTATCCCATTGCAGATGCCCTGCCCTCCCCCTGTCTGTATCCCATTGCAGACGCTCTGCCCTGCCCCGTCTGTATCCCACTGCACACAGTCTTGCCTCCACTGTCTGTATACCATTGCAGACGCTTTGCCCTCCCCCCGGCTGTATCCAATTGCATTTGATCTGTCCTTCCCCTGTCTGTATTCCATTGCAGACGCTCTGCCCTCCCCTGTCTGTATCCCATTGCAGACGCTCTGCCCTCCCCTGTCTGTATCCCATTGCAGACGCTCTGCCCTCCCCTGTCCGTATCCCATTGCAGACGCTCTGCCCTCCCCTGTCTGTATCCGATTGCAGACGCTCTGCCCTCCCCTGTCTGTATCCCATTGCAGACGCTCTGCCATCCCCCTGTCTATATCCCATTGCAGACCCTCTGCCCTCCCCCCTGTCTGTATCCCATTGCAGATGCCCTGCCCTCCTCTGTCTGTATCCCATTGCAGACGCTCTTTCTCCATCTGCCATCTTTTAACTAAGCCTGAAAAGTGAGAGAGATGTGATTGGAACTGCCAGTGAGTTTAAATAGATAATTGCTCTTCACTGAACATTGCAGCTTACTTGGCTGGTGGGATGTCTATGTTTCAGAATCTCCACACAAGGTGCCCTGGTCCTCTCTGGCTCTTTCCAGGATCCGGCCCACATGTCGAGGTAGAGGGTGAGGGAACGGATATCGGGCCCTCTAACACCCTGCGTGGCCCTTTATGTCCTATTCCAGGATGTTTCTCATGGAATGGGAGAAGAGGAGGGAAGGTGTGAGGGTGTGAGTGTGTGTCCCTGCTGTTAATGCTGGTATGGGGAAGGGGGAAGGGTGAGATGTCCGGAGGGAGTCTGACCACAGTGTTGTATAAATGCAGTGGTATTAGTGTGCGGGGCTATTGTGTCAGTGACAGAAAAACCGAGGGAAGGTAGGTGCTGAATTCAACAGTGAGTGTGGTCGTGCTTGAGCCTTATTTGGAGATAGAGTGTGAGCCTTGTTCGGGGGTAGGTGTTATAAGAAGATATACAGTGAGTGTGATGGAGCAGAAGAATATGGTGACACTTATCCTGGCAAAGTGAGGGGAAAGAATATTGATGCCTGTCCTGTATTGCTGACCAATTCTTCAGATCATCTCAGTGTTGAGTTGAGTCTCCCTGAACGTCTTGTCCAAGTCTATCAGGAATAACGCCTCAGACCCTTTCCCTCGCTTCCCACAGAATCAGTTTGGGTGGATCTTACAAATAGCAAGGGGAAGCAAACATTAGTGTAAAATATATCAAAACCAAATCTGTCACATAAATACTTTACAACATATGCTCTGGAAATTATGTATGCAAATATATTCAAGGGGGAGCAATGACACAGTGATATTATCACTGGGCTCTTAACCCAGAGACCCAGGTAATATTCTGGGGACATGAATTCAAATCCTGACAAGGCAGATGGTGGAATTTGAATTCAATATGTATCTGGAATCAAGGGTTTATGATGACCAGGAATCCATTGTCGATTGTTGGAAAAACTCATCTGGTTCACTGATGTCCTTGAGGGAAGGATACTGCTGTCCTTACCTGGTGTGGCCTGCAAGTGACTCCAGACTCAAGGCAACACTGCTGACTCTTATCTGCCCTCTGGCATGGGCAATAAATGCTGGTTATCCAGCGACACCCTCATCCTGTGAATGAGTAACAAATAATCGTGTGTGCTGCAGTAATAATGGATGGTCTCAAGTTGCACCGAAACTGCAGTGACTACTAATACTGTGAAGATAAACTTCCGTAAGTGTGTATCAGGTCGGTTGAACAGTATGTTGTGAACCAAACTAGACAGGAGGTTATTTCAGATTTGATGTTGTGTTGTCAGGAGGACTAATTAATAACCTTGCTCTGAAGCAGCTTTGGAGGAATAGTGACATCAATATGTTGCATTTTTACACGGCGTCTGAATACAATATCGAATGTTTGAACATTCTGGATAAACATCATGGAAGCCTGGAGGCTAGAGGATTAATTACGCTCCAGTGAATTGGGGAAGTATGATATAACATTCAATGGGAGAAGCAATGATTGTGAGAGTCATAGAGTCCAACAGCTCAGAGAAAGGCCCTTCAGCCCAAACTGGTCCATTCCGAACAAAATGTCCATTCACATTAACCCCATTTCCCTGCACTTGCCCCATATCCTTCTTTTTCTTTCCTATCCGTGTATTTGTCCAAATGCATTTTAAATCTTGGGAATGTACCCGCCTCAAACACTTCTACTGGCAGCTCATTCCATGTGCAGACTACCCTGTGTGTCAAAGAAATTGCCCCTCAGGTTCCCTTTTACTCTTTCCCCTCGAATCTTAAATTGATGCCCTCTAGTTCGTGGGTTGTTCAATCATGTGGAAAAAAAGACTGAGTGCATTCACTCTATCCATGCTTCCCATGATCTTATACACTTCTATCAGATCCCCCTCAGTCTCATACACTCTAAAGTAAAAACTCCTAGCTTGCCCAACCTCTCACTATATCTCAGACCATAGAGTCCGGGCAACATCCTTGTAATTTTCTTCTGCACTATTTCCAGTTTAATAACATCCTTCCTATAGCAAAGTGAATTACACTGAACATAACACCAGCAGTATTGCCTCACCACCATCCTGTATAACTGCAACATAACTCCCTAATTTCGATACTCATTACTCTGACTTATGAAGGTCACTTTGCCAAATGCCTTTTTTCACTGCCCTATCTACCTGCGACTCCACTTTCAGAGAACCGTGAACCTGAATTCCAAGGTCCCTTTGTCTCAATACACTCCTTAAGGCCCTGTCATTCACCATGAAACTCCTACCTTGATTTGACTTTCTAAAATGCAAGAACTGACACTTATCCGTATTAATCTCCATTTGCCATTTCTCGGCCCACTTCCTCACTTGATTAAGGCACTGCTGTCATTTCTGAAATTTCTGATAATCTTCCGCACTGTCCACGATACCACCTATTTTTGTGTCACCTTGAAACTTATAATTCATGCCTGTACATTCTGATCTAAATCATAGATGTGTGTAATATGAAAAAATATATATGGGCATACAATATACATGGATAAAACTAACAGTAATTGCCCCAGAACCGACCCCTGAGGCATTCCACTCATCACAGGCATTCAGTCCGTCAAGCATCCTTCCACTTTAACTGTATGTTTCCTACCATCAAGCAAATTGTGGATCTGATTTGCCAGCTCCCCCTCAATTCCATATGATCTAAACTTCCAGAGCAGCCTACCATGTGGAACCTTACTGAAGGCCTTACTGAAATCCATATACACTACCTATACCACCAGGCCCTTGTCAAAGTTACTGGTCATTTCACCAAAGCACTCTCACAAATGTTTGAGCCATGATCCCCCACGCACAAAGACGTGCTGACTGCTCATAATCACACCCTGCCTTGCCAAATGCACGTATATCGTCTCTCTCAGAGTCTTCTCAAGAAACGTACCTAGTAGAGATGTTAGGTTTACTGGTCTCTCATTCTCAGGTTTTTCTTTGTAGTTCTTCTTGAATAAGGGCACAGCATTCGCTACCCTCCAATCCACCGGGACCTCACCCGTTGGCGACTGATGATACAAAAGTACCGACCAGGGCCACCACTATTACTTCTCTGTCCTCCTGCAGTGTTCCTGAATATATCTGGTCAGGACCAGGAGATTTATAGAAATACTGCATAGTCTGAAAGATATGTCGACTTATTTCAGGTGAAAATACCAAAGAGTGAGTAAGTGACTCGATGATTAACATAACAAATTAAAGAATATATTAATCACAGGAAGCGACTTCAGAAGAATTCCAGACATTGTGGAATCCAAAGAATTCTCAGAAAATTGCAATCCAGAAAAGGAGGGTCATGAAACTGATCAGGAAATCAAAAAGCGAACATGCATGCAAACAAACAGGAACACAAGGACTGCAAACATCGATGATCTATAATTCAAAAGAAAAAAAGCATAGTCAAATGTGGAAATTTGCAATCGGGGGAGACATGTTTGTGGTGAATAACAGGGAAATGGGAAAGCAAATGACCAGTTACTTTACATCTGTCTTAATGGAGTAAGATCCACTAAATCACCCAGAAATACGAAGTGATTGTATAGGACTTGTGGAAGTAAAGGCATAAAGTCAATTCATATCAGTAACAAGGCAATATTGAACATGCAGCCGGATTGAGCATTGCTAACCTTGACAACCAGATGTACTTCATACCAAAATCTTCAGACATAAACCACAAATAGAAGTATTGATTGCATTGTTGATGACTGCGTTCTATTTTCCTGTACATTCTGCAGAGTCCAGAAGCTGATGTAGGTAAATGTACATTCGTAAACGTGATCCAAGCACTATAGATGAATGATCGAAGAATCTACAAAGAGAAGAAGAGATAGTGTGGAGAACTGCAGACCAATTAACTTGACATTTGTTGGGAAACTGTTGGAATATATTATATAGGATGTGATATTGGATATTTAGACATTAACAGCAAACTTTGAGAGACTCAGTATGCATTTCTGAAAAGGAAATCATACTTGACAAACTTTGGAATTGTTTGAAGTTGATTCTTACAGCATAGATAATGAGGATCCAGTAGAATTGGCATATTTTAGGTTATCAGAAGGCTTTCTATAAGAACTCACACAGTGAGTTCGAAACTACAATGATGTGAAGGGTATTTGGAGGAATATATGTAAGTGGAGACTTAAAGTTTGGTTTGCCTTCCTTTAAGGGAGTCAGAATATAGATGTAAAGACACTTTGAAGCAGTTTCACAGAGTGTTGGTGAGATTGTACCTAGAGTATTGAGAACAGTTTTGGTGACTAAATCAAAGAAAGAATATACTGACCACAGAGGAAGTGTAATGGACATTATCCAAATAAATCCCTCAGATGGCGAGATTGCGTGATGAGGAAGCTCGGCCTATGTTCTCTAGAGTTTCAATGAATCAGCGGTGGGTCACTGTGAACTTAGAAAACTCACAAAACATACGGCAAGTTGGAAATTAACAGAAAATTTATCAGGCTGTCTAATCCACATTCAAGGCAAATAATGACAGGATAAGGGACAAACCATTGAAGACTGCAATAAGGAGGAAAGTCTGCGTGTGGAGAGGACTGACTAACACAGGGGCAAGGCAGGACAAAAGAAATAAAGAAAAAAGAATACAAGCATGGACTACTTTCTAAACGGTGAGAAAATTCATAAAGCCAAAGTACAAAGGGATCTGGGAGTGCTAGTTGCGGATTCTCCAAAGGTAAACATGAAGTTTGAGTCCGTGATTAAGAAAGCGAATGCAATGTTTTCAATTATCTCAAGAGGGTTGGAATATAAAAGCACCGTTGTACTACTGAGACTTTATAAAGCTCTGGTTAGGCCTCATTTGGAGTAATGTGTCCAGTTTTGGGCCCCACACCTCAGGAAGGACATACTGGCACTGGAGCGTGTCCAGCGGAGATTCACACGGATGATCCCAGGAATGGTAGGTCTAACATATGAGGAATGACTGAGGATCCTGGGATTGTATTCATTGGAGTCTAGAAGATTAATGGGAGATCTAATAGAAAGTTACTAGATAATACATGGATTGGAAAGGGTGGACGCTATGAAATTGTTTCTGTTAGACGAGGAGACGAGGACCCGTGGACACAGCCTTAGAATTAGAGGGGGTAAATTCAGAACAGAAATGCGGAGACATTTCTTCAGCCAGAGAGTGTGGGCCTATGGAACTCATTGCCACAGAGTGCAGTGGAGGCCGGGACGCTAAATGTCTTCAAGGCAGAGATTGATAAATTCTTGATGTCACAAGGAATTAAGGGCTACGGGGAGAATGCGGGTAAGTGGAGTTGAAATGCCCATCAGCCATGATTGAATGGCGGAGTGGACTCGATGGGCCGAATGGCCTTACTTCTGCTCCTATGTCTTATGGCCTTATGGACAAGATTACATTGAATCCCCAGATAATCTACAAGTGTGTCAAGTGGAACAGAAAACCAGTGAACACGTGGGACTCATTAGTAACTTGCCAAGTTGCATCTAAATCAACTTTAGTAGTAGGAGAAAGAGGGGAGTGGTAGAAGGCTGTTTGTGTGACTGGAGGCTAGTGTCCAATGCTGTACCAATGGGCATCAGTGCTGCGTCCCTTATTATTTGTGATTCGGAGGTGCTACTGTTGGGCTGCGTTGAACAAATGTAAAAATAGCATAACACCAGGCCATAGTCTAACAGGTTTATTCGGCAGCACGAGCTCTCGATACGCTGCTTCTTCATCAAGTGCACAACCACGTGATGTAACTGATGTTGAGAGATTTTTAACCTTATTATTTGTGGTATTCATAAATGATGCAGCTGTGAATATGGACGAGGGGTGGGGTGTGTAACAAATAAGTTTGGATTTGATACAAAGATTGGCCGGGTGGTTGGCAGTGAGAAGGAAGGCCTTATGTTACAGGTAGATACTGATGGAATGGTCAGATGGGTTAATCAATGGCAGATGGAATGTAACCCTGATAACTATGAGGAGATGCACTTTGGAAGAAAGACCCAGACAGGGGAGTACTCAATGAATGGCAGCACACTAGAAAGCTCAGGGGTGCTTCTCCAGACATCGCTGAATGTGCCTGCACAGGTTAATACACAATCTGGGAAAGGCTGGGGGAATGTAAACATAGCCTTTATTCATCGAGGCCTAGATTATAAGAACTATGCGGAACTTTGGTGAGGTAAAGATGGAATACTGTGTGTAGGTTGGGAACAACATTACAGGAAGGATGTGATTGTCATGGAGGGGGTGCAGAGATGTTCCCTTGGATGGAGCATATCAGCTATGGAGAGAGGCTGGATAACCTCAGGTTGTTTAGTTTGGAGGAGAGAAGGCTGCGAGGTCTGTGATTCAGAAGGATAGGATTACGAGGTACATGGACAGGGTGGATAGACAGTTGCCGTTGCTGTTACTCAAAGTGACACACTTTAAATGTGAAGGATTTACGGTTTAGTGAAGATTTGAGAATTGTTTTTCAACCAGAGCGTGTTGGGGTCTGGAATGCACTTCTTGAGCAGTTGTCATGCTAACCTCAAGCCATTAGAAACGACACTGTTGTGCACTTCAAATGCTTTAAGATTGACGGCTAAGGTCTTGTGTCGGAAAGTGGGCCGAATGTAGACTGTGCTGTATTTCTGGTAGTACAGAGTCTGTGCTTAGGTTATTGTATGGCTGTGGAAGGTCAATCATTGAGTAGCTTAAGGTAGGAATTGATGGGTTTCTGAAGATTATCTTCACAAAGTTGATAAGAGAGAACTTGTAATATTTTCTGGAAATATGTCAATGGTAAAATTAAGAGAAAAAAGTTGCAGATTTCTGACAGTCTGATACCAGATAATTGAGAACCGGGAAATAGCAGAACTATGGAGCAAATACTTTAATTATGCCTTCACAGAAGAAAACAAAACCAAAAAGAAAACTTCTGAGCAATACTAGGGAATTTCAGTCTTATGAGAAAAGGGGAATAGAATGTAAATAGCAACTAAACAGTTTAGAGAAAGTATTGGACTGAAATTAATGGGCATTGACAATGTCATCAGAGATTTATGAAACGGGAATCATATTTGAGAAGGTGGCTTTTTGGAAATTTATGTAGGAGGTATCAATGCAATACGAGTGGATTAACAGAAAGATTTTTGATAAAGCCACAAGCCTATTGCACAAATTCGAATCCTCTGGGACTCGGGCTAATATATGGTCATAGATTCACAATGGGAGAGCTGGCAGGAAAGAGTGAGTAGGAATAAAACCATATTTTATTTTTAAAAGGAAGGCTTTGCGGATATTGTACGGATCGTGTCTTGGGCTCCAGCTATTCCCAATACACATCATATCTTTGGATGATGGGCGCAAATGCAAAATTCCCAAGTCTGCTGACAGCACTAAACAATGTCAGCCGGTGAGTGGATGAGGAGGATATAAAAAAGCTCCAAGGTGACTGAGACAAGTGGAGTGACTGGGCAAATACGTGGCAGATGGAGAGCAATGGGAGAGATGAGACGTTGTGTACATTGATGGGAACAATGGACTGGCAGCCTCTCATTTGAAAAAGGAGTGGTTGAAAAATGTTGCACTATAAATGAACTTAAGCTGCATTTTTGTTTATTTCTGCGTAGCCCTCCGAGTCCATGTGTGACAGTGAGTTCTGAAGCCAGAAGTCAATACTGGGAATGGCATTGGCACGCTGACCATTGTATGTAGGCCCAGCACGTGGGGAACTGTAACTTTGAAATGAATCTGGATCTCTCTGTACACCAATCCCTTAAAGCAATATTGCAGGAGCAGAAAGCAGGAAGGAAGATAAATGCTGTATTCACCTTCATTTCAGGGGCATATGAGTACAGGAGTAAATGTATCTTACTGCAGCTGTTCAGGGCCTTGGTGAGACCGCATCTCGAACATTGTGCAGCATTGTGTGCAGTTTTGGTCTCTTTTCCTAACAGACGACAAACCTGACATTGAGTGAGAGTAGCAAAGGATGACCAGACTGATCTCTGGGATGACAGACTTGTTGTGGGAGCAGAGTTTGGGGTAACTGGACCTGTATTCAATGGGGTTTAGGAAAATGAATGGAAATCTCAGTGAAATATATAACATTCTGACAGGGCGAGACAGATTAGAAACAGGGATGGTAATTCCCGCGGCTGGGACGTCTAAACCAAGGGGCGACAATATTAGCTACAGACAGGCCACTTTGCATTGAGATGAGAATAAATGTCTGCACTCGGAGACTGGCGAACCAGGGGTACTCTCTCCCAGATCAGGCTGTGGAAGTCAAGGGGCTGAATATAAATAAGGATTTGTGGAAACTAAAGGGATTGGGAGAGAGCAGGAGTATGGTGTGAAGATAGAAAATCAGCTCTCATTCCAGGTTGTTCTCAAATAACGCAATAACTGTGTTCCTGTGCAACACTGTGGTGTACAAAATCGTGCAATATTAATAATGGCGTCTATGGAAAAAAGAGGGTAATTGGCGAACCCCCAAAAATATCAGTAAAAACCAAACATTAAATTTGATCTAACAAGCAATAGGACAGTCTAAATAAATCTTTAAATTACATGTTGTAATGGAACAGTGCTGTAAATGCAACGCTTTCACACGACAGTCACTCACTGGTGCACTGTACCTTTCACCACAATCTTCACCAGAAAGCGCGCGGGGCCTGACTGACCATGTGATGCCGATGGGGAATTCCAGTTCTCTCCAACATTCTCCCCACAGTTTGAAATAGATTTCTTTCGAAACATAGACTACAATTCCCAGTTTCGGGCTCAGTTTCAAGGCCTGCAGAGCGGATTGCATTCCTGTTTTTGCTGAACACATTGATTGTACCTTTTGTAGACAGAGGGTTTCTGAGGCTGGGTTTGCTGGTCAGCTGGTGCCCGACAAGGAATCGCGTCACAGTGAATGCCAGTTCACTTTATAGAAAAAGGTTCATGAATTGCATTGCAGCCGAAATGTATTTAATCAACACGTGTTATTGGTGAACTGCCTGTACATAGAATGGAGGCGCAAAACTGATGGGCTGAATGTACTACAGCAGTTCTCATTTTATGTTTCACAATGTTTAAACATATTAAGAGATATGTATATTGTATGGGGAAAACTGCGTTGAGGAGATGTTCGGCCATTAACTAGAATAGGGAAAGCTCAATGAGTTGTATGACGTATTCCTTTCCCGATGCTTCTGTGCAGTGTGTGGGAAAGCTCTGTAAATGTTGTCACAAGCTCTCAGCTGTTAGGAAGGAGGTCTCTGCAGGGTCAACAGGATTGTGTTTCCCATTCCCTTTTCTGATAACGAGTCTGGTGCCGGCTGTTCTCTCCGGGTATATCCTTTCAGACCTCGGAGCAGTTTGATACAATTGAGTGCCTTGCTTGGCCGTTTCAGAGACCATTGACGAGTGTATCACATGTCTGTGTGTCTGGAGTCACTTTAGGGCCAGACAGGAAAGCACGGGGGATTCACTTCCTGAAAGTACACTGGGGAATGAGATCGACATCTATAATCGACATTGAACACAAGATCAATATGACTGACACCAGATAATAGATCACGATATTTTATTAATTGTTTTTAACTTGCACCAGTTTCCAGAGAATTATCCTGGTCTGGATTAGCAATCCAATGACAATTCCACAACAACACCATCTCCACATGGGGGTCTATCGGAAACCACACTGAACCGATTATTTCTGTACTGTTTGACAGCTCTATCAAAAATAACCCCAACCAATTTGGCCATCGTGATGGGACTGAGGACGTGGTAATTGGTCTAATTGTAATTATTCCCTTCTTAGGGGATGGGACATAGTTGAGTATTTACCCACATTGCCAGGGAGTTGTCAGAGTTGGAGCTGGAATGAAACAGCTTCCTCAGGGACACGGTTGGTTGTGTAGCAAAAGCCCTCAGTCCTATTGCAGGAATGGTGTCAGGGCCAAATGCCTTTGTCATATCTACAGTGTCCAGTTGTTGCTTCATATCACGTGCAGTGAATTGAATTGGTTGAAGACGGGCATCTGTGATTCTGAGGATATCATATTGAGGGTGAGGTGGGTAATCGACACCACACTTCTGGCTGAGGATGGTGCAGATACTGCATCTTTTACATGGATGCACAGGGCTGTTCCATTATTTGGGATGGGGATATTTGTGGAGTCCTCTCCTCCAGTAAGTTGTTTAATGGTTCATCGACTTTTATCCATGGATTTGACAGGACGACAGAGCTTAGATCTGATTTGTAGGTCTTGGGATCATCTCTCTCTCTGTATCAGATGTTAGTCCTGATGTTTGTAGTGTAACCAGTCAAGTGCAGTAGTTTTAATGGATTGTCATCAGGATTAGGTGCACGTGATTCCGACCCGACCATGTTCACCTACATTCGTCACTGACCCATGGATCGGCTTGATGGTAATGGTAGACGGATGGACTATGCTGGGGGAAAAGTTACAGATTGTCATTGAAATCTACAGCATCAGATGATAACCAAGTTTTAGCTGCAATATCTACAATTCAATGCTTCTGACTGCCCCCAGTTCACACCGAGACCGAGTCACCCATCAGCCCTGTATTCAGTGACCGACTCTGGTTTCTGATGCGGAAATACTTCCATTTTCATTTTCTCATTCTGCTGGAAGTCTTTCCTTGGTGTCACGCCTCCAATTTGTTACATAAACAATATCCATTTAAGGTACGAATCTGAATCTTTTCCTTTCAGTAATGCAATCTTCTGTATTTGAAGTGAATGTGTTTCCTTCTGTTTTTCCCCCTGACCATGATTCAGAGCACTGCAGTGTCAGTGATGCCAGCCTTATGCAGTTTCAGAGTTAAGGAACTTGTCACCATGTGTTCCTGTTCAGTTCCCAGTGTACAACACTCCATGTTGGACAGGATGTTTGGGCATCTTTGACAATATGTCTTTGGAAATTGTTCTTAAACAGAAATTGGAGAAGAAATTGCTAAAGATGTTGCAGAATTTTCTGGAGTGACTGCAGAGTTAAACTTTCAGGTCCAGTGAACCTTCTATAAAGGTTTTTTATTTTTATTTCCAGTATTCCATATTTATTTATTTAATTGAAAAATTGTTCTGCGCCTATTCATTTCTGGAGAAACTCTGCAGGTCTGTCACTATCTGTAGAGAAAGAGAAACAGTGTTAGCGTTTCCAGTCCAGTGTGACAATTCTTCAAATTGCAAAATGGTCTTTTAATCCCTTGCCGGAAGTGGAGGATGGGTGGCAGGGAAAAGAGTGTGTGGCAAAAGAAAAACGGGCTTTTAGCAGTGGTGAAAGGAAAGATTCTGTATAACGGGTCGAATTTAAGGTGTTAATGGAGGAAAGGGGTTCTCTCTATTGAATGCCAGATAAAGAAGACACAACAACACAAAGTCATACGGAGGCCAGGAGGGAGAATGTTGACCATGTCGTATTATATAAATCTGGCCACAGAAACGTTTTCACTGTCGTGATCATTACCCCCTTTAGACAAAGGAATTCAGGTGCGTGACTTCTTATTGGCACTAGCAAGCGTTTCATGCTGCCTTAGTATTGTAACATGGAGAAAAACAAATCACAGCATGACATTTGGGCTGAGTGTTGGTTACCTGTCGTTTTTAATATTGTTTCAATTTTGCAGTGCTTATCTTTAAACGCTTGTTCTTGAAGTTAGCATCAGATGGAGTGTAGGATGTTGAGGAGTGACATTATAGAAACATATAAAATCATGAGAGGTATGGATAGGGTGAATAGCCAAAGTCTTTTCCAAAGGGTAGGGGAATCCAAACATAGAGGGAATAGGTTTAAGGTGAAAGAGGGTAGATTTAAAAGGGACTAAGGGGCAGCTTTTATACACAGAGGGCGGTGTGGGTATGGAATGAGCTTCCAGAGGAAGAGTGGGAGATGCAAGGACATCAACAACATTTAAAACTCATTTGGACAAACATATGAATGGGAAACATTTAGAGGCACATGGACCTAATGAAAACAGATAGGACTAGTATAGTTTGGAAAACCTGGGAAGCATGGGCATTTAGAAAATCTTCACGCAGAGTCAGGGTGGTTTTGTGAAAGGGAAATGATACTTTGCCCTGTAAAATCATGCAAAGTATTTCTGGAGATGCCTGAAAATGTAACAAGTGGACTTGATAAAGGCGATCTGGTGGACACGAGGCTTTCCAGAGATTTTCCACAAGGTATTACAAAATAAAGGTTCTTACACAAAACAGGAGCTCCAGGACGTCGGATACTGTATTAACATGGGATGATGATTGTTTAACACAGAAATCGGAGAGTCAGGATTAATGGATCTTTATGGTAAAGGTTTATCATGCTGGAGTACCACAAATATCAGTCTGATGGCATCAGTTTTTTACAATCTATGCTGACAGCCTGAAGGAGGGAGCTGAGTGCAATACACATCCGAGTTTGAGAATGACACTGAGAATCAAAAGGCAGGCTGTTACTTAATGGAGAGGACTTCCAGAAAAGGAACAGGAAAGGCATTGGAGTCTTCCTGGGTATGAAACATAAAGTCAGCATGATGATGCAGCAAGTAACTCGGTTGATACATTAGGTGGTTTCCTGGGATGAAAGGGTTGTGTTATTGAGAATCTCTAGGATGGTGAGGCGTTAATTCATTGGGTTTTAAATGAATGAGGAGTGATCCTGCTGAAAACTACAAGACACTGAAGGGGTTGGAGAAGGTAGAGGTTGAGAAGTTTTTTCCATTCTTGAGCAAAGTGTCGAACTCGATGATATAGATACTGAATAAGAAACATCAATTTCAATCTGAGATTCAGAGTAATGTCTTCTCTCCGAAGGTAGTGAATGTCTGGAATTCCCTTTCTCAGAGAGGTGTGGAGGGATACAAGGAGTCGGCAAGAGAGTGGAGTTGAGCCCTGGAGTAGATTAGCCATGTTCTTATTAAATGACAGGGTTAGCTTGAGGGACTGATTGACCTACTCTTGTTCCTATTTATTAATTTCACATGTTATGCTTTTGGAAAGTAACGGATTATTTTGCTGGAAATCGTGTTGTACAATGTTGCATTCAGGGAGAGCAGAGGATTTGTTGTTTTAACCCTGGGTGGGATATGTGGCTGTATTCCCAGCGTATCTGGGTCTGCAACATGACCCACATCTGGAGCAGAAGTTACAGAGAAGGGAAGCCTGTAAACAGGGACTGGGGGGTGGGGTGGTGGTCACTTCCTGATCCAGCCTGGATTTTCCAAGTACATGTCCAAAACTACACCTAACCATCGGATTGGCCTCGATCTCTCCCTGTTTAGCATGTTAGAGGGCTGAATGGAACATCAGAACATAGGGCTGAGGGACACAAGTGGGCCATTCGGCCCTTTCACACTACTCCATCAGTAAATAAGGTCATGGCTCATCACATTGTGATCCCAGCTGCACGTTTCTTTCCATGCACCATTATCCCTGATTCACCTGTCCATGGAAAATCAGACAAAGCCAGCTTCGATGTAATATAAAGGTCCAGCCACGCCAAACTTCTGGGAAAGAGAATTCCCACTTGACTAAAATCCCACTTTGATGATTTATCCTAATTCCTGCTCTGACAGATGTTGGAGGGTGTCACTGTTTCCTTTTCTCGCCCCATTCCTCCACTGCTGACACCAAATTTTAAATGTAACCAGATTGGTGATATGGCCGATGATAAAGTTCTCAGACTGAGTCAGGTTCAGTGACAGGAACAAGTCAGGCAAGGTTTCTTTAGTTAGCCACAAGTAACTAACAGCACTAACAGATGCGCATGGTGGATCTGTGGTTAGCACTGTTACCTCCCGTCACCAAGGAGCTGCGTTCAGTTCGAACCTCGAGCAACCCTCTATGTGGATTTTGAACATTCTCCCCATGCCTGTGTGGATTTCCTCCTATCGTCCATAGATATGCAGCTGAGAGTGGATTGGCCTTGCTGAATTGCCCGCAGTACCCGGGATGTGTCGGTTAGATCTCCCCGATTAAAAACAATCAATTAAGTTTTTTTTTCATCGTATGTTAGTGCCTGGGCCGCTGAGGTCTCGGAATCGATATGGCTAGACATTGAGCCCTCTCAGACAAAGTGAACCCTTATTAGTCTGTTGTTATGACAACATTTTGGAATATTGTCATAAAATAATGATTATCAATACTGTTAAAATTTCAAGGACAAAGCGTCAGATCGAAGCAATACAGCCAAAACCATGTTTCTTACCTCTTTAATTGGTATACCGGGGATAATGGATTCCAGGTTTAAACTGTGGGCAGCGAAGGGGATACCTTGCTTGGGTGATTTAGAATTATTAGTATCCCTACAGTATGGAAACAGGTCCTTGGGCCCAGCAAGTCCACTTCGATCCTCTGAAGAGTAACCCACCCACACCCATTCCCCTACCATCCTATATTTACCCTGATTAATGCCACTACTTACAGATCCTGGAACACTATGAGCGATTGAGCAATGGCCAAGTCATCTAACCTGCACATGTTTGTGACTGTGGGAGGAAACCTACGCAGACACAGTTGAGAATATACTAACACCACATAGCGAGTCACCCAAGGCTGGAACTAAACCCGTGCCCCTGGTGCGCTGAGTCAGCAGTGCAAACCACCGAGCCACCACGTGTTACTTGAAGGAGAAACAATGATACCGTTTGATCAAATAACACGTAAGTATGAACTACCTAGTAGAGACTTTTTTTTCCAGCTTATAGATTTGATTAAAAAACACAATTTTAAAAACCACATATAGATCCGATACAGAGAAGCAGGGGATTATTGTAAAGAATACACTCTCTGTCAGTACCCTTTCCCATTTGTTGGAGAGTGTCCCCGCAGACAATGCTGTGCAGCTTTGTGACGTCTGTGCGAGAGAGTTGGGATTTTAGATCTCTTCGGAGACATGGGAGGATATTTGTGAAAATGCTCGAAGGAGTTTGATCTGTAATAGAACCCATTCCATGCAGTTGAAAAATCTTCATAGGTTCTATCTGACCACAGATTTTCTCTCAAAATTCAAAGTGGGATTATCTTCAGCGTGTCCTAAATGCAGAATGACTACAGGCACTCTTACTCATTGCATGAGGTCCTGCTGCAGGCTTTGTATATATTGGAGAACTGTGTTAGGTGTGGTAGAGTGGGTCATGGGGACCGAATTGGAGATGGACCTGGTTTGTCTTTTCCTGGACCTGCCCAGAGTATCTTACACAGGTGCACATGGGAAAAAAATACATCCTTACTTTGTATGCTAGGAAAGATATTATGTTGTGTTGTATGTCTGAAAACTCCACGGGTCTGTTGAGACTTTGTAACCTTATCATGGAGAATATCCCTTTGAACTTTCTCACCAGTATGGTGCACCAAAAAATAGATAATAATATAAGTCATAGAATCATCGAGTCATGGAGATATACAGCATGGAAACAGTCCCTTCAGTCCAACCCATCCATGCCGACCACATATCCCAAACCAATCCAATCCCTGGCTCATAACACTCCAAACCCTTCTTATTCATTTCCCCATCCAAATGCCTCTTAAATGTTGCACTTGTATCAGCCTCCCTGACATCACCTAGTAGTTCATTCCATACACGTACCACTCTCTGTGTGAAATAGTTGCACCGTAGTTCTCTATTATATATTTCCCCTTTCATCCTAAACTTATACCCTCTCATTCTGACTCCCTGACCCCAGGGAAAAGACTTTACCTATTTACCCTATCCATGCCCCTCATAATTTTGTAAACCTCGATAATGTCACCCCTCAGCCTCCGACGCTCCAAGGAAAACAGCCCCAACCTGTTCAGCCTCTCTCTCTAGCTCAAATCCTCCAAAGCTGGAAACATCCTTGAAATCTTTTCGGAACCCTTTCAAGTTTCACAACATATTTCCGATAGGAAGGAGACCAGAATTGCACGCAAAATTTCAACACTGGCAGAACCAGTGTCCTGTACAGCCGCAACATGATCTTACAACTCCTGTACTCAATACTCTGACCAATAAAGGAAACGCCTTCTTCACTATTCTATCTACCTGTGATTCCACTTTCAAGGAGCTATGAACCTGCACTCCAAGGTCTCTTTGTTCAGCAACACTCCCTGCGACCTTACCATTAAGTGTATAAGTCCTGCTAAGATTTTCTTTCCCAAAATGCAGCACCTCACATTTATCTGAATTAAACCCCATCTGCCACTTCTCAGCCCATTGGCAATTTGGTCAATCTGAGGTGACCCTCTTCGCTCTCCACCACACCTCCAATTTTGGAGTCATCTGCAAACTTACTAATTGTACCTCTTATGCTCGCATCTGAATCATTTATGTCAATGACAAAAAGTACTGAATCCAACACGGATCCTTGTGGCGCTGCACTTGTCACAGGCCTCCAGTCTGAAAAACAACCCTCCCCCACCACCCTCTTCTTCTACCTTTGAGCCAGTTCTGTATCCAAATGGCTAGTTCTCCCTGTATTCCATGAGATCTAACCATGCCATTCAGTCTCCCATGGGGAACCTCATCAAAACCCTTGCTGAAATCCGTATAGATCACATCTACCCCTCTACCCTCTTCAATCCTCTTTGTTACTTGCTTAAAAAACTCAATCAAGTTTATGAGACATGATTTCTCACGCACAAAGCCATGTTGACTATCCTTAATCAGTCCTTGCCTTTCCAAATACATGCACATCCTGTCCCTCAGGATTCCCTCCAACAACCTGCCCACCACCAACGTCAGGCTCACTGGTCTATAGTTCCCTGGCTTGTCCTTAACATCCTTCTCATACAATGGCACTACGTTAGTCAACCTCCAGTCTTCCAGCACCACACCTGTGACTATCCATACTATAAATATCTCAGCAAGAGGCCCAGCAATCAGTTCTCTAGCTGCCCACAGAGTTCTAGGGTACACCTGATCAGGTCCTGGGGATTTTTCCACCTTTACCCGTTTCAAGACAACCAGCACTTCCTCCTCTGTAATATCGACATTTTGCAAGGTGTCACCATCTATTTCTCGACATTTTATATCTTCCATATCCTTTTCCACAGTAAATACTGATGCACAATACTCCTTTAGTATCTGCCACATACTTCCTGTGCTAGTAAAAATATTCTGTTGTGTTGGATGTCTGAAAAACCTCCGGGTCTGTTGTGTCATCATAAGCTCGTCATGGGGAATATCCCTTTGGACATTCTCACAAATATAGTGCACCGAAAAGCAGAGATTTATATAAGATATGGCAACCCTTTTTGGATTACCGCGATACAGGCTGATCTGACAATCTAAACAGGGCTTTTGTATAGCCATGACGATATTGTCTAATGAACCACATATTAAAAATTGTGAATGTATGAATGTGTATCAGTTCATGCTCTCGAAGAACGAGAGCTATCACTTTGTTATGCTGAGCCATATTATTTATTGATTATTTATTGTTTATTTTTGTTTTTCTTCTGTCCGTTTAGAGACTTTAACTTATTTTGTATATACATGCACATGGGTGTAATTTTGTTCAGTTATTTGAGTTGTTTTGTTATTGGTTTAATATAAATAATAAAATATCTTTTTCAATAAAATAAATGTTAAAAAATTCAAATGCAAACATTGATAAATTAGAGTCCCAAATAACTCTTTTTTAGAGAGATCACTCATGCTTTACATTGAAGGTCCCAACACGGGTGATGGGGTGAGGTTGAGAGAGCATCCCCTTCATGGTAACCTCTGTCGGTGTGGGGAATTGAACCTGCGCTGGTGGCCTCCCTCTGCATCACAAACCAACCATCCAGCCAACTGAGCGGGAGACTGTGTAACTGCTACACACAGAATCAGTCACAGACAAAGGGCAAGAGAAATTTTAATGACAAGGGAAAAGGTGTATTTCAGACAAAAACGTTCTCTGCTAGAGATCATATTTTATAATGAGGCAAGTGTTTGGAAGCTGTCTTTGGCTGAATACAATAAGGTGAGACCAGTGAAATAACCAGAATGACTAATTGTGATTGGATATCGATAAGCATAAAATAAGTGCATGTTTTTGATTGGTCTGTGGAAAGCACGCTGACTGTTGTATGAATTTATAAATCAGATGAAATATATTGTAAGCAGAGTCCGTCCCCATGGGAAATGCCTTCTGAACACGTGCTAGAAGAAACCCGGGGTATGAAGTGTCTGAGAATCGAATGCTCGGTAACCGGAACCTGGGGGTTGAATGACTAAAAGTTCCTGTAACATGGAGCTGAGAAAACCATCAGATCACCCCCAAACGTATTGAATGTTGGAGCATGTTTGAAATACTGACTGGCCTCATGATGGATTTTAATTGTGTGTGATTTGAGAAACGTACATCTCTACTCCATCCTCTTACATGTTACACACTGGGGCACAGCCGTTTTCCTGAAACTGGGAATAAGTTGGAACAATACCTGGAAAATTCCATAATTGGCATTCCCAGGACTATTCTATAACTATGTGGGTGGCATTAGAAAGGCAAGAGAGAAAGAGAGGGAAGGTGCTGTATGCAGTAGTGAGATTGGTGGAGCATGAGCCTTGTTCGGGGGTCGGTGCTATAACAGATATACAGTGAGTGTGAGGGAGCAGAGAGAACACGGTGACCCTTAACCCTCCAGAGTGGGGAAGGTTATTGATGCTTTTCCTGTATTGCTGGACATTTCTTCAGACCGTAGATACTGCACTGAGGTAGGTGGAGAGAGCAGACCATGCTCGGTGGGTCTGGTAGTGTGGCCCCCTCTGGGAAGAGAATGGTCCCCTTTTGTACTTGCCCATCCACCAGGATCTCCATGTTGCTGTCGACAAACCGTGGTGTAATTTCCCCTTCGCTGCCATGTTTGGGGAAAATGTGCAGGGAAGCTCCAAAGTGAGAAAGCGCAACCGTGTGCCCATCGGCCTTTTCAAGATGGCACCAGTGTCAATGATCACAGAATATCCAGGGGCATCCGGGCGATTGTGAGTACCTCCAGTCATGATGGGTGGCAGAATCGGGTTGGCATTGTATGAGAGGGTCACTATGGAGTGGGGTGGCTAGTTAATGAGATGAGTTTGGTAAGACAGCACCAGGAAACTAGCTCGGCCTCGTGCAGACAACCCCTCTGTCACACCAAATTTAAATGTCACTGCGACAGTTTTTTGTTAGATTCAGCCCAGTGAGGCGAAGACTCTGCTGTCCTCACTCCCAGTTACAAAGCTGCAGAACAAATGCTCATCCAAAACTCTCCATCGCCTGAACTCACAGCAATATCCCTTTCACTCATAATTCTTCGAAATACTGACCCGTGTTGCATGATACTATCGAAATGTCTTCATTCTGAAACCTGTGAACATATCCTTCCATGATATTTTATCTCAGTCTCCCCCCCGCATCCTATCTCCACCCCAAAACACACTCATTTACAGTCATATTGCACGAGACTGCCAGTATGACTAGTCATTTGGCCTAGCTGGTCCATGGCAACCAAAATGTACATCCAGACTCACCCCATTTCCCTGCCCTTGTTCTGTATCCCTCTAATCCTTTCCTATCTGTGTATTTGTCCAATTGCCTTTTCAATGTTGTTATTGTACCCACCTCAATCACTTCCACTGACAGCTCAGTCCATATGTGTACCACACTCTATGTAAAAAAGTTGCCCCTCAGTTTCCTTTTTATATTTTTTATCCTTTCCAAACATTAATGGATGTCCTCTAGTCAACGATTCACCAAACTTGAGAAAGAAGGTTGAAGTATTCACTCCATGCACGCCTCTCATGATTTTATAAGGGCTACACTTCTATAAGAACCCCCTCAGTTTCCTTAGCTGTAAAGAAATAAGTTCTAACCTCTCCAACCTCTGCCTATAACTTAGAGCTTATAGCCCAGGAAACATCACTGGAAATTTGTTCTGCATACTTTCTAGTTCAATAATATCCATTCTAGAGCAAGATGAACAAAACTGAACACAATACTCCAACTGCAGCCTTACCAACATCCTGTACAATTGCAGCATAACGTCCCAACTTCTATACTCAATGCGTTGATGAAGGCCAATGTGCCAACAGCCTTCTTCACTGTCCTGTGTATCTGTGACTCAAATTTCAGACAACCGTGCACCTGATCTCCAACGACCTTTTGTTCCACTACACGTCTTAAGGCACTATCATTCGTCATTAAACTCCTCCCTGGATTTGACTTTCCAAAATGCAAGACGTCACACTTATCTAAATTAAACTCCATTTGCTATTTCTCAGCCCACTTCCTCAGCTGATCAAGGTACTGCTGCAATTTCTGATAACGTTCCTCACTGTAAGTGATGTCTCCTAATTTAGTGTCATCTGCAAACCTACTAACGTTGCGTTGTGCACTCTGGTCCAAATCATTGATATAGATAACAAACAGCAATGGGCCCAGGACCGACCACTAAGGCACTCCACTAGTTACAGGCCTCCAGTCTGACAAGCATACCTCCACCAAAGCCATTTGTTTCAGAACATTAAGCCAATTGTGTCGCCAATTTGCCAGTTTACATTGGAGTCCATGCGATCTAACCTTCTAGAGCAGCCTACCATGTGGAACCTTATCAAAGACCTTACTGAAATCCATATAGACGATGTCCACCATCTTTCCTCATCAACCTTCCAGGTCACTTCCTCAAAAATCTCTATCAAACTTTGTCAGGCATGATCTGCCACGCACAAAGCTATGCTGACTGCTCCAAGTCAAACTCTGTCTTCCCAAATGCATCCATATCTTATATCTCCGAACCTTCTCAAGCGGTTTACCGAATACAGATGTGAAGCTTACTGGTCTATATTTCCCAGGCCTTTCTTTGCAGCCCTTCTGAATAAGGGCACTACATTTGCTACTGCCCAGTCTTCCGGGACCTTGCCCCTGAACTACCTTTTCTCGCCTTGTGCAGTGCTCTTAGATATATCTGGTCAGGACCAAGAGATTTATCTGACTTTATGCATTCTAATATTTCCAACAACACCTCTACTGTGATATTGACTGTGCCAAGATATCGCAACTAACCTCCCAAAGGTCACAGGTCTTCATGTCTTTCTTCATGATAAACACAGAGGGGAAATTGAGGACCTCACCCATCTCTTGAGGTTTTACACATGCATGCCCATTTTGGATTTTAAGGCGTCCTATCTCTCTCTAGTTGTTCTTTTTATTTACTATACTGAATCTGGATTCATCTTCATCTGCTCAGCCAAGGCTATCTCAAACCCCATTTTAGCCCTGCTGATTTCCTTCTTCAGTAAACTCCTTTAACCCATGTGTACCTCCAGGGATTCCCTTGGAACCAGCTGCCTGTACCTGAGCGATGCCTCCTTTCTTTCTGCTCAGAGCCGCAATATCTCTTGTTATCCAGGGTTCTCTCTTCCAGCCTCACTTTCCCTTCACCCTCACAGGAACATGCAGACCTTGAACTCGAGCTACCTCACTTTTGAAGCCCTCCCACTTTCCCGGGATCCTTTTGTCTGGAAACACACTACTCCAATCAAGCCATGAAATCCCCTGTCTAATGTCAACAAAATTCGCCTTGCCCCAATTTAGAACTTGAATCTGTGGGCCATTTTTTTTCCCTACCATACCTATTTTAACATTAATACATCTCTGGTCACTTTTCCCAAAATGCTCCCCCACTTTACCTCCGTCACCTATCCTGCCCTGTTTCCCAACAGTAGGTCGAGTTTGTCCCTTCCCGAGGTGGACCCTGTACATGCTGCTTGTGGAAGCTTTCCTGAACACACTTAACAAATTACGTTCCACCTAAGTTCTTAACCCTCTGGAAGTCCCAGTCTATGTTAGGATAATTAAAATCACCTATTATGACAACCCTATTGCTCCTGCAAGTCACGCCAGTCTTCCTGCATATTTGTTCCTCTAATTCCCATTGATTATTTGAAGGCTTATAGTGCAACCACTATAACGTTACCAACCCCTCTGATTGTTTGCATCATTTACAAAATCTCATTGGATATTATCTCAGTTATTTCATCTTTAAATACTAGAGTGATACACGCCTTAATCAGAACTATTGGTATTTAAATTGTTTCCATTTACATCTCTTCCTCGTAGTGACTTTCACATTCGCAGCATCCCTTGTCAAGGCATATTGGAGATATGGAGTTGTAAATGGATGGGAGCTGCACATCCTGTCAGTTCCAACATTGGTTGCCAGTTTCCCCACACTGAGCTGCGATGTAACACAGTGTTACTGAACAATGCAACAGCCTTGGTTTACATATGAATGAACCAGTGCGGACTGCACAGCCCCCCACGCTCGACATTAAGCCCAGGATTATAGATCCAGCATTGGTGTGGGCTGCACAGAGTTTCACTCTGCACATAGCTGGGTTGCATTCAGCAGTACACTAGCCGGATCTACCCAGTGCTCCATCCTGAATATGTAATGGTTATGTCAGAGAACTAAACACCCGGCTATGCGTTTATTTTTGTTTTAATTCTTGTGATTGGACCCTTCAAATCCTGACTCATCCAGTTAGACCCGACCCTCTGGATGAGTCATGGTGACTGTTGTTACAGCATCTGAGTCTGCAACATGACCAACAAATGGGGCAGAGGCTGCAGAGAGGGGCATCTCTGTAAAATGGAATGAGGGAATCACCATCAGATCAGCCGTGGTCTTAGTGAATGGTGGGGCAGGATTGAATGGACCACTGATGCAACTTATCATATATTTCTCTTTGTTCCAAGCAAACTCCCCTTCTCTCCCAGTGTCCCATACTGGTGGGGAGTGAGTCACTTCCTCCTGTCCCTGCGTAACAGGATCCTCACTAGCCTGCAGATATCCCTGTGCCCCAGTTTTGAGCAGTTGAATAACTGGCTCCTGTTCCTGTGCCCCAGTCTCGAACAGTTGAGTGACTGCCTCCTGTCCCTGTGTCCCAGTTTCAAGCAATTGAATGATTCACGCATGATCCCAAGTTTGTGAAAATAGATGTCCTCCTCCTGCTCCTGAGTAACAGGCTCCAATAGCTCTGTGTTCACCTGCTGCTCCTGTGGAATGGAGGTGAGGGACTGAATGGCCTCTTCACATTCTGTACAGCTTTTTCTTGACTAAAAGCCTTTCTCCTGTTTCTGTAAAACACCATCAAATTCTGAATGATGTATTTTTGTATTTGACTCTCTGTAATTGAGCAAACCAGCGGACTGACAGAATTCAGAAGCTAAATAACCTCCTCCTGTTCCCGTGTTATACACTGAAGAGTCAATAGACTCTCAGAGATGTACAGTACGGAAAAAGATCCTTCCGTCTGGTCATCCATACCGCCAAATATCCTAAATTAATCTCGTCCCCCTTGCCAGCAATTGGCCCATCTCCCTCTAAACCCTTCCCATGCATGTATCCATCCAAATGCCTTTTAAATGGTGTAACTGTACCTGCCTCCACCACCTCTTTTGTCTGTTCAATCCATACACACAGCAGTCTCTGTGTGAAAATGTTGTCCCTCATGTCCCTGCTTAAATCATTCTCCTCTCACCTTAAACTTTTGTCTTCTAAGTTTGGACTTGTCTATCCTGGGAAGACATTGACTGTTTACCTTATCTATGCCCCTCATGATTTTTTAACCCCGTTAAGGATCCCCCACCCCCACCCCCAGCCTCAACACTTGAAAATAGCCCCAGCCTATTAAAACTCTCCATGAAACTCTAACCCTCCAACACCTGCAACATTCATTTAAATCTCTTCTGCACCCTTTCAAGTTTGACAACATCTTTCCGACAGTAGAGAGAACAGAATTAAAGGCAATATTACAAAAGTGGCCAAACCAATGTCCTGGACAGATTTAACATGTCATGCAAATGCTTCGACTCAAAGCACGCACCAATAAAGGAAATATCACCAAATGCCTTCATCACTGCGCTGTCTACCTGTGACGGCACTTTCAAGGAACGGAGAACCTGCACCACGAGGCTAGCGTTGCTGCCTCACAGGGCAGTGACCTGGGTTTAATTCCATCATTGAATGACTCGCTGTGTGGGGTTTGTACATTCTCCCCATGTCTGAGTGAGTTTCCTGCGGGTGCTATGTTTTACTCCAACTGTATAAAGATATACAGGTAAGTGTAGATTGGCCATGCTAAATTGCGCACCATACCCAGGGTTGTGTAGGGTAGGTGGATTAGCCATGGAAAATGCAGGCTCAGAGGGATAGGGCAGGTGTTTGTCCAGTGGGATACTGTTTAGAGGTTCGGTGTGGTCTCGATGGTCCGAAAAGCCTGTTTCCTCACTGTAGGGATTCGATCATTTCAATGGAGTTCTCCTTCACTAGCAGCTTTCGACAGGGCACTACCTGTAAGTCTTACCTTGATTTGTCTTGCCAAAATGCAACACCTCATATGTAACTAAAATATACTCTATCTGCCACTCCTCGGTTCACCTAAAAAAGGTCCCATTATCGTCTGAGAGATCATTCTTCACTGTCGACTACACCACCAAGTTTGGAATTATCTACAACCTTACTGACCATACTTCATATACTCAAATGTAAATGATTTGTATCAGTGACAAAAGGCAGTGGACCCACTATTGATCTTTGCGGAAAGCCACTGGTCACAGGTCTCCAAGTTTAATGAACAAATATCCACTGTCACGCCCTGTCTCCAATATTCAAGAAAATTTCGGATCTAAATGGCGAGGTCTCCCTGGATCCGAGGAAGTCTAACCTTGCTAACCAGTCTACCATGTAGAACATTTTGGGAATCTTACTGAGTTCCATAAAGACAACATCCACTGGCCTGTCTTCATCAATCATCTTCATCACTTCCTCAAAAGATTACACCGAGTCGGTGAGACGTGATCTCCAATGTACAAAGCCCTCTTCAGTCCTTGTCTTTCCAAATGCATTTACATCCTTTCCCACAAAATCCCCTCCAACAATTTAGTCACCATTGACGTCAGGCTCAGCGATCTATGGTTACCTGTTTTTTTTCCTTACTTTTAAAATAATGACACAATGTTAGCTGCCCTCCAGTCTTTTGACACCTCACCTGTGGAAATCAATGATACAAATATATCAGCAAAATGCTGACCAATTTCTTTCCTAGCTTCTCACAAACATTTGGGATACAAATGATCAGGTCCCAGGGATTAGTTCACCTTTATGTGTTTTAAAATGTCAAACACCTCCTTGTAATATAGACACCTTTCAATGTATCACTATATATTTATTCATTCTCTCGCTCTTGTAACCTCCTCATCATTAAATACTGAGGAGAAATTTTTGTTTCATATCCCTCCAATCTCGGGTGGTTCAACACATAGGTAGTCTTACTGATCTTTAAGGGGCCCAGTTCTCACCCTACTTAATCTTTTACCATTACAGGATTTGTAGAATTTCTTCAATGCCTCGTTAACCCTATTTCTAAAGCCATATCATGTCCACATTTTTCTGTCCCGAATTCCCTGCTGACTATACCCTTATTGCCCTTATACTCCTCTCGGGATTCACTTAATCTCAGCTCTGTTTACCTGACATATGCCTCCTTCCTTACCTTGACCATAACATCAATATATCTGGCCATCCAGCACTCCCTGCACCCACCAGCCTTGCCCCTCTCACTAATAGGAACACGTTGGCTCTGGACTCTCTGAAACCACGTTTTGCTGGCCTTGTATTTACCAACCATCCCTTTACCTGTGAATAGGGTATTCCAATCAGCCTTTCACAGGGCTCACCTAATACTTTCAAAATTGGCCTTGTTCAAAGTTAGAACTTAAATGTTGATATCAGGTATTTCCTATTCCACAACTAATTTAAAACTAATATTTATGTGAAACAGACTTGAAAGTTAAATCAACACTTCCTGCCCCTCTATAACGGGCTCAAAAGTCTGATTAGGCTCCTCATGTCCCTCTGTAATCGATTCAAGAGGCTTAATGGCCTCCTCCAGTTCTTCTAAACACACTCGAGAGGCTGCACGGCCTCCTCCTGTCCCTGTGTAACAGATCCGAGACACAACAACCCGTGGATTACGAGCAGCCATTAAACTGTATCTGATGGAGGTCTTTCCTTTCTCAGTTACAGAAACACAGACAACACAATGTACTGCAGGTGCCCTCTCAGTTACACTTTATGCAGCTGCAGCAACACATCTCTTTGTTCTGAATGATTCTGTTGACAAAATGTGCCAATATTCCAGCTTTCCACCTTTTCAAGTAGCAACAGGCTAATATGGGCTGATTGGTCTTCTCTTATCCCTCTGTAAGAGGCCCATAGGGACAGAATTGCTTCGGCCTGTTCCTGAGCAGCAGTCCCAATGCTCTATCTCAAGGTTATGAAAGGATTTGACAACAGGGCATCAACACCAGGAGTGGCCGCACACTGGTCAAGAAGTACCGTACTTTGGGTTCAGGTATCTAGAAACTTACCCACACCCCCCCCCCACCCCCAACATTTTTAATGCAGCCAATCTGTTATTTTATAACGACCTCCTTTCATAAACAGAATGGAACATGCATAGACCCCTGCAGTGTTCTGTTAATACTCTCATATACAAGGAAAAAAAGATATAAAATATTGAAAGATTTATGGTCCATCCCTCAGCAACCCTCATCCATTGCATCCAGTATATGAAAAGTGATTTATTGAATAGGTTAACTGAGCCTATTTGTTCAGTGACTGCGATTAATGCCAATCTCCATGGATTCTAATTATCCTGGTGGAGGGTTTCAATCTTTTAATGATAAATGGGCTCCGTTCAATGTGTCAACCCGTAACATGAGCGGAGCATCACCGACAGCACTGACAGGGATCAGCAGATCCAGAGAGAAGGGGAGGAGATATCAGAATCTGTGAACATGAGACTGGAATGTTCCAACAATGGATCAGAATCTGAGAACATTAGACCGGAATATTCCAACAATAGACAGGAGCTTAGCCGAAATTGGTGTTAAGACCTCTTACCAAATTAGAACTCTTACCAAATTAGAATTACAAACCCTACAGTCCGCAAACAGGCCATTCGACCCAACAAGTCCACACCAACCCTCCGAGGAGTAACCTCCCCAGACCCATTCCTTTACCCTATTATTACACATTTACCCCGACTAAGGCACCTAACCCACACATCCCTGAAAACTACAAACAATTTAGCATGGTCAATTCACCTGACATGCACACTTTTGGATTGTGGAAGGAAACTAGAGAATCCAGAAAAAGCTCATGCAAACACTGGAGAATATGCACTGGGAGGCTATTGGGTTCAAAGGTTACGTATGGTAGTTGTTAGTGTCTTTGGTTCTGGATGTTGAATTCGGTTGGTTTAAACAGTGCGTTGAGTATAAAGACAATTTCAGTCACTAAGAGTTCTCTGGGTGTGGAAGAAGTAAAGTTAGGGGTTTTACAAAAGGTATAGAAGGGAAGCTGTAGGAATTGGCAGACAAGCTGGAGTTGGAATTGTGTTTGTCTGTGCGAAAATGAGAGATAATTACAGCTATAGCTCAGTAATTACATTTGGTGGAACCGCCATCAGAACCTTTGGAAATGGCCAGAATTCAATTTCAAATGAGGCACCTTGAACATGAGAAGGAATTGAAACAGTTTCAATTATGATGAAAAGTAGAAATAAAAGAAAAGGAAATGAAGACGAAACAGAGAAAAAGAGAGAAGAAAAGCAGAGAGTTTCAACTTCAAAAGTTAGTAATTAGAGAGGAAAGTTGACATAGAAGGTGGAGATGAAGGCGGACAGTCGGCTGAATAAGGAGGATAGTGAGGATGAGCAACCCTATATAGCCAAAGGTCTGACGGGGATCTGTTTAAATACATCCAGGAATTATCTAAATTTGATGAGAATGATGGAGGGAGCCTTTTTAATATCATTTCAGAAAGTGGCTAAACAAATGCAGTTGCCAGAGAACATGTGGATTTAGTTGATTCAAACAAAGCTGGTAGGCATTTGCATCCCTATCAGAGGAGGTATCTGCTGAGTATGAGGAGGTAAAGAAAGCCATTTGAAGTGCATATGAGAATGTGCCAGATGCTGACAGACAGTGTTTCAGGAATCTAAAATAGCATGCCTGGTTAAACGCACGTTGTGTTTGAAAGGATCAAATAAATTTTGAAAGGTGGGGAAGGGTATTAAAACAGAGCAAACCTATGAACCTTAGAGAGATTCTTATTTTCGAGAAGTTCAACAATTTACTTCCTGCAGTCGTGAGAACTCATGTGGAAGAGCAGAGAGTAACAATGGGAAGGTTAGAAGCTAAAATGGCTGGTGATGATGATTGAGTTCAGAAATCAAAGTTTGGTTTCTGTGAGAGATTGAGAAGAATGTGTGAGATTTTCTTAGAACATATCCCTGTGAGCGTAAGGTTTACTGGCATAGGCCAGGAGTAGCAGGTAAAGAGGTTACAGCATTAAGAGGTAAAGAAGGATGTAATTCTTTTATGCTGAGACATGAGGAGCTATGTCATTCAGAAGGACTATTGGAGAGATGAGAAGTGCTCCATTATGTAACGTGTGGTTGGAGTGTCCAGTGGAAACATCAACAGTTTTATTTCACAATGGGGAAGGAGGCCTTGAGCTTGGTGTTGGCGTTACAACATTTCAGCATTTAAATTACAAATAACGTATCTGAGACAAATCGTTTTCACTGATGGTGACCCCTTAAAGTTTTTGGAGAAGTTTTGGGAGAAAAATACCAGTCTGTGTCGACTGAGCTTATTATTTCCGCCATTCAGTATGAAATTATACATGTGACAGGGTTAGAAAACCTAAGTTTTGACACGTTGTGGAAACTTGAGTGAAGAAAGACAAAGGCATTCTGTGGCAGGAGTAAAATGACTGAAATCGAATCTCGTTGTGAACATTTGTATGTTCAGAGTCAATGTAATATATATGCATTGCAGTCAATAGACTATAGACAATAGGTGCAAGAGTAGGACATTCTGCCCTTCGAGCCTGCACCACCATTCAATATGATCATGGCTGATCATTCCTAATCAGTATCCTCTTCCTGCCTTATCTCCATAACCCTTGATTCCACTATATTTGAGAGCTCTATCCAACTCTTTCTTAAATGAATCCAGAGACTGGGCCTCCACTGCCCGCTGGGGCAGAGCATTCCACACAGTCACCACTCTCTGGGTGAAGAAGTTTCTCCTCATCTCTGTCCTAAACGGTCTACCCCGTATTTGTAAGCTGTGTCCTCTGATTCAGCACTCACCCATCAGCAGAAACATGTTTCCTGCTGCCAGAGTGTCCAATCCTTTCATAATCTTATTTGTTTCAATCAAATCCCCTCTTAGTCTTCTAAACTCAAGGGTATACAAGCCCAGTCACTTCAGTCTTTCAGTGTAAGGTAATCCCGCCATTCCCGCCAGTCTACTCATAGAGGAAGATTAGGAGGTCTAAAATGAATCCTTTTGTATATTGATGGATCATTTTATTAAAGGTGGAGTTGTGAGTATACTATCACTATAAAAAGGTGATTTCATCTTGGGATTTTTTTTTTGAAGAGAGGTTATAAAGGCAGAGGTGCAGAACTGCTGTCTGAAAACAGTTTAAGTAAATAATTGAGAAAGCCTTTAGGTTTTATTAAAACATTGGTAACAATGGAAGGGCAGCGGCCAGCTCTCCCAGACCAGGTTTTACTCGGTTTGCTTTTAGCTGCAGCATTCAGAACCTGTTGGGGATCCCGGAAAGGGTTGGAAGTTTCAATACATGATCCCCAGCTGCTTTTCTCTCTGAGATCTCTGTTGATGTTGATATCGCTTCGATCGGAAAACTGCATGTCAGGATCTGTATTTGAATATATCTTTGTGCCAAGCAGTGTATACCAAGAAGGTACGGTATCTATTGTTTGTGTAAGTGTTCAAACATATAAGCTATTTCAAAATGTTCTTTTCTTTAATTGTATTTTAACTAAAGCATTTGAATAGATTATATTTTGCTTAATGTCGAGTGGTTTGACCAGTCACAACATATCTGGAACGCAAACTTCACATCTATTTTTAAAATAAGGAAAGGTTTGGGTCTAAGCGACCTTCTTAAAATATTTTGCAGGGATCTGGTCTGTCCACAACACTTATAGATGAGGAGTTTCTGACTGACTCCTCTTATTGAAAATTTAGTGGGGGGTTGGGGATGGTTTGCTGGAGGTTGTGCTGTGAGCTGCCTGAGACATTCAGGGAGACATGAGGATTTGTTGACCCATCTTTGGGTGGAGCCTGGGGACTGTAGTTACAGCGTCTGGGTCAGTAACATGAGCAACAAATGGAGCAAAGGTTACAGAGCGGGGAAACTCTGAAAACACAGAGTTAGTGTATGTGTGGAAAGGGATCTGTTGGACCCACCCGAGTTTTCCATTAACAGCCTCGCAAGCTACACTTAATACAGGAGCAGAGTGTGAGGGGACACTGATTGAACAAGGAGCTGGTCATAGAGCGGTGTCACCTCCTTTAACGCGTCCTGCAGCTTCACCCCAGGGGAGAGGAAGGTGCTGCCAGTGGCTGTTCGGGTCACAGTTTCTTTCAGCTTCTATGTTCTGGAACTTTCCAAACAGGACTGGGTGACATAGCCATCATCTCCCAGTATGTTGCCATCAATGTAACCATTCGGTGATGGAGGATATATATGGTGGATGAGGTAAATACATTGTTTCACCCACAGCAGGGAGCTGCCAGGTGTATCCAGTATAATGGGATTCCCGATGGTGTACATGGCATCTGCAGAGGACCCATGCCAATGGGGAGAGGTAGAGGAACTGAAGGAGCTCTCTCTCTGTTAATGTTACCGTGTGTCCATGCACAGTACACTAGTTTGGTGAATACGTCTGTCCTGACAGCAGCCACAGTTCCTTCATTCACAAGCAGACAGCATTCCCATCGTCTTCGGGTCTCCATGTAGAAATGAATGAATGTATCTTGGATAAAGGCCGACCCCTTAATACATGTTTGAAAACAGCATCCCCATCACCAACCAAACACTTCAAAACATTCCATGTGTACGGAGAGCAATGGGGTCACTTGGAATGTGAAGGAGCTGACGATCAGGGATGGAGCAAAACCTCCCATGTTTGAACGGGGCTGAGTGAACCCCCCAGTACACAGTATCATTGATCCCTGTAATCCCTCTCCATTTCAGTAACATAATGCCTTCCATTATTCCTGTAAATGAAATGACAGATTATATCATGTTATATTGCACCTGCCAAATTATTCTCCATTGCCTTTATTTCTCTGTATCTACCTGTAGATCCTCCACCCTCTCTTGATAATTTAATCTCTTGCTTATCACAGCAACATGACCAAACTCAGTATTTCTATATCTGTTCCATCCTCCCGATCATTGATATAGATTGTAAATAGTTGACGGCCCAGCACTGGTCACTGTGTGACTCCACTGGTGACGTTCTGTCAAACTGATTAAGACTGATTTATCCGGAGCGCCTGCTTCCTGTTTGATACACAGTCCTCTCCCATTAATGTGTAACACAGTGGAAAAGCTGAATATGAATGTGGAGAATCAGTTAGGAATCCAACCCCTCGAATCTGCTCCGCCATGGAATACAATCATGGCTGATGTCATCGCGGCCTCTGTTCCACATCCCTGCTATCTCTCAATCGTCTCTTGTTGGAGATTGCGGCTGATGAAAAAAATATCCACTCCACATCTACACTTTCAATTATATTTCGCATCTTACAGACCTCAATGAGCTCTCCTTTCATTCTTATAAAATCGAGAGTATAGGCCTGAACTGCTCAATTTCTCTTCATAAGACAAACACTTCAAATATGGAATCGTTCTAATGAAGCTCTTCTGAATTGCCTCCAATGGAAATACCTCATTCTGCAGGACACCCAAACTGTACTCCAGTTGCAGCCTCACTAATGCCTTGCATAGCTACAGCAACACTCCCTCCCTTTCTACTCTATCCTTTTACAAATAAACGATGAAGTTATGCTTGCATTTCTCAGTATTTGAAGTACGCGCAAGCAAGTTTTCTGTGACATGCAAGCAGGCACCCAGATCCCTCTGCACTTCAGCACTTTGAAGTTTCTCTCCATTTAGATAATCATCTGCCTTTTTATTAGGCTGGCCAACTTGAATAACCCCATATTTATCCACTTTAATTTTCATTGCCAAATGTTTGCCCATTCACCCAACCTATTCATAGAGTTTTTAATTCTCTTGCATCATCATTCCGAAGTAATTTCCCACCAACGTTGGTGTCATCTGAAAATGTAGCTATAGTATTTTCAATCCCGTCAACCGAGTAATAATATCGATCCCAAATGGTTGAGGCATGAGAACTGAAATCTATGACACCCAACAAATTGCATTTTCTAATATAAAATGATACATTTAATTCATCTGACTGCATTTTGTTAGTTAACCAAGCCTCCATCCAAGCTAATAAATTATTCCTAAACTGATGCTGTCTGATCTTACCACTCACTCTTTGGAGAAGCGACATATCCGATGCCTTCACGAAGACCAGATAGATTCCATCTCCAGGCTTCCCACTATCCACCTTGTTTGTCACATCTTTAAATAACTCAAGAAAACACTTCAATCATGGTTTATCTTTTGTAAAACCATGTTGAGTCCGATGGTTTGTGGTTTATGTTTGCAAATTTCCTCAACAATGGATTCTAATAATTTACCTTAAATTACAATACTTTATTGTTACATTTTACTCCCTAATGTATTCAGTTATTATCAGTTCTTCCCTTTTGTAAACCTTTACGTTTTCTTTGAATTCCTGTTTGATTGGCAAAAGGTTTTAAGAGATGTGCCCCAATTGCTGCATAAGCGGTTTGTGAGGGTGACTGGACTCATCATCCTGCTGGTGGACAAAATCGATGGGATGAAGTCTTTCTGGCATTCCCATGTTGTCATCTCCAAGGCCAGAATGACCACCTCCTGTTGATGCGTTAGAGGGGTGGGGGATTATGGAATCTTCCCGTTGCTGTGTAACATTTTGAGAGTCTGATGGGTCTTCTCATATTTCTCCATAATCGGTGGAGATACTGAACGGTCTCCTCATGTATCCCAGAAATGGGACGAAGGGAGTGATTGGTCTTCTCTTGTTCCCATACAACAGACACGTGTCTGAATTACCTCCTCCTTTCTCATGAAAAAAGTCTCAGATAGTTTTTATCCTAACACATTTCCCTTGCAACAGACTCGGTGGGTCTGAATGGCCTCCTGTTATCCCAGTGTAACAATCTCCAGTCACTGTGTGACCACTTCCAGTTCCTATGTTACGGACTTGAGGAGGCTGAATGGACTGATCCTGTTGCTGTGTAACAGGATACTGGTGCAGCATGGCCTACCCTGGGTCCAGTGTTATAGATTCGAGGGGCTGATTGGCCTCCTCCTGTAAATATACATCAGGCTTCAGGGGCTGAACAGTGTCGTCCTATTCTGGTGTAACAGGCTCGAAGGCCTGAATATCCACCTGTTGTTCCTGTGTAACAGGCTGGAGAACGGAATGGATTCCCCCACTATCTGTGTTATTCTCTTCAGTTGTTGACTCCTTCCTGTCATCTATGTTGAAATAAGATCATCCTTTATTTTTGTAAACTCCAATGGCGATTGGATTAACCTGATCATCCTTTCGTTATAAGCAAGCACCTTCATTGCAGGAATCAGCTGAGGGAACCACCTCTGAGCTGCTTCCAATATAACAACATCCTTTCTTCATTGAAGAGACTAAATCTGTACACACTACTCCAGGTGTGATCTCACTAAGATCCTGTACAGCAGCAGCAATGCTTTACCACCCTGCTGTAAGGTTCCTACCCAGGTTAGAGCAGTCTCAGCACGCTGGGGCAAATATAGAGCATTGTTGAACGATCATTGTCCTTCTCTACTCCACTAGCATAACGGGAGATCTGGAGAAAATGTCACAATGATGCTTAAGAAGAACATAAATGATGTGGCGAGATGATCTCTACCATTAATCTCCCCAAAGCCCACGTCGCTCAGATTCTCCAGAATCTAGTAAGGTGGAGCGCAAAAACAGCAAGGAGAAGGAAACATTGATGGGAGTTATATATCAAAGTGAAAGCTGTAATACAAATGTAGGGCATGTTATAAAACAGGAAAATGAGATATACACATTTGTGGGTACTTCAGTAATAATGTCCTGTTTACATTATATCTAAATTGTGCTAACCAAACTGGATGCTAATGCTGGGAAAAATGGATTTCATGGGCATGTGTTAGATAGCTGGCATTAACATTTTGTCGAGCACTGAGCTAGAGATCAGGTTATTCAGAAATTGGTGTTGGATGATCAGAAAAGCTAATTGAAAACCTTGCTGTAGAGGACATTTTGGGATCAGTGACCACAATGCATTGGTTTTCTTTTATACCGTTTGAGTACACGGTAGCTTTTGGTTTATTTGAAGTAACTGTCATAAATCTGAATCATGCAAGCCCTGAAGGTGTGAGGAGAAAGTGGGCACTGCAGCTGCTGGAGATCAGTGGCGCTGGAAAAGCACAGTCAGGCAGCACTCGGAGCAGGAGCATTGTTGTTTCGGGCACAACCCTTTATCAGGAATGAGGCTTCTGGGTCAAGGGGACTGAGGGATACATGAGAAGGCGGTGTGGCAGGAGGCAGGTAGCTAGGAATGCGATAGGTAGATGAAGGTGGTGTTGAAAGTGATAGGTGATGAAGGGAGATAGAACACCTCATCTACTGCAACCTTTAAACTCAGTGTGGTCTTCTCTACATTGGCGAGACATACGTGGATCATTTCAGAGAACATCGCAGGAACAGCCACATTGACCAACTCCACCACCTTTTGGCTAAACACTTTAACTCTCCTTTCCACTCTGGAAAGGACATGAGAGCCCTGGGCCTCCTCCATCGCCAAACCCTAACCACCAGAATCATGGATAAAGAAAGGTTCCTCTTCTACCTTGGGACCCTCCAACCACAGGGGATTACTGTAGATTTCACCAGTTTCCCCATTTTCCCTAACTCCAACTTATCCCAGTCCAATATTCCAACTCAGCACATTTCTCCCTTTTGAACGTTCGTTTGTGTTCATCTTCCTTCCCATCAATCTGGTCCACCCTCCTCTCCGACCTAACCCTTTCAGCCTCACCTTTAACTACCTATTAGGTCAATGGAAGCAGCTTAGAAAAATGCCAAGTGTTGTAGTAAGCCAGTGGATTCGGAGAAATGTAGGACCCAGCAATGGATGACCAAGAAACTGAGAAGGAAATCAAACAGAGAAACAGAATTCAAACAAAAGAAAAGCATAAAGACTGCTAAAAAAAACGCGCATCAGTGTATGAAACAAAACTAAAAACAAGATCAAAGGTGGAACAGTAGGTATGCGGACAGGGTAATTTATTGAAGAGAACAGAGAAATCACAGGGGAAAGAAACAGTTTCTTTTGGTCTATCTTCATGGAAGAATGTCCAGATATTCTCCCAGAAATACCAAGTAACCATGGGACTTGTGTATTTAAGGTCTAAGATCATTCTTATCAGTGATGAGGTCATCTTTGAAAAGGAAGCTGGATTGAGTATTTGTAAATCTGACAGATCAGATGGACTTCATACAAGAATTTCAGAGGAAGCAGCAATAGACATATTGAGTTTAATCTTATTTTCCAGTAATTCCCGAAATATATTTAGCCAGTCTGGATATGGCAAAAGTTATAAATATTATCCAATAGTTTAAGAAAGGATGACGATGGAGAGTGGTGAACTACAGATCAGTTAACGTGTAATCCGCGGTCGGGTGTCTCTTGGGCTGAATTACAAAGAACGTGTTACTGGATATATAGAAGGCAATGGGAAAACTGGGGAGGATGATAATGCATCAATAAAATGAAAACCATAAGTGGCAAACATTTTTTGGAATGGTTTGAAGATGATTCTTGTGGACGTAGACAACGAGGAGCTAATGGATAATGTATCGTTGGATATTCAGGAGGATCTTTTTTAAGAACTCTCCCACTAACATCATAAGAAAAGTTAAAGTGAAAGGAATTGGGAAGAACGCATGCAAATAGGAAACTAAAAATTAGTTTTACATTCATGTGTATGCAATTGCAATAAAGAAGATGTCGTGCACCAGCTGCATGTAGTGTTGCTGAGACTAAACTTAGAGTATTGTGTACCGTTTGGAGTCCCAATCGAAGATAGAATATACTGACTACAGAGGAACTGCAAAAGGTATTTTCCGACTAATCCATAAAATGGCAAGATTGTCTGATGGGGAAACTCAGCCTGCGAAATCGAGTTTCAAAAGATGAGAGGAGATTGTAGTGAAACTCAGAAACTTAGAAACATGGAGGGGACTGAATAACAGAGGGACATGGAGAAGTGCAAGCAGGCGAGATTAGGGAGAATCCCACGGTATTCTACACGGACAAATAGAACAGAATAATCAGCAACAGTTCGTGTCCATTAGAAACCAAAGGGGCAACCAGTGTGTCAACCCGGAGAACATTGATAGATTGTTACATGAGACCATCACAGCTGTTTTACTTGGGAGAAGGAGGATGCAGGTACAGAATTCCAGAAGATGGACTGGAAAGGTCTTCGAAAGAGATTGATGTAAAATACGAGCAGGGGTTTGAGGCTTTGTCTGGTATAAAATTGGACCATTCCGCAGGTCTGGATACTGTTGGAGTCAAGGGAGGAAATTTTAATTGGAATCTGACCACAGGGGAGGTGCCAGAGGACTTGAGAACAGCTAGTATGATTCTACTTCACAGTAAGGGTGGTAGAGATTTGCCAAGGTACTATGGACGAGCGAGTATTAGATCACTGTTCGGGAAACTACTGGAGAATATAGGGAAGGAGAAAATCGAACTCCAATCAGAGTCGCAAGGTTTGATCAGGGATAATTATCATGGCTTTATCAGAGTGAAGTCACACCTAATGAATTTGATTGAATTAGTTTGAGGAGGTCGCTTATTTCTTTTTGCAGCAAGGCCTTTGACAAAGTTCCACATGGGAAACTGAAAAACATAAAGTAAAATCTCACAGTATCGAGGATAACTTGAAAAGTTACAACGAAAATTGTCTTAGTGTCAGAAGGCAGAGGATAGTTGGAGAAGGCTGTTTGTGTGACTGGAGACCAGTGTCCCCTGGTGTACCACAGGGATCAGTGCTGTGTCCCTTATTGTTTGCAGCATTCATAAATGGTATAGGTGTGAATCTGGAGGGGGGGGGGGGTGGGTGGAGGGGTGGGAGTTGTGCTAAGCAAGTTTATGTTTGACACAAAGATTGACCGGGTGGTTGGCAGTGAGGAGAAAGTTCTGATTTTACAGGAAAGTACAAGTGGAATGATCAGATGGGCAGGTCAATGGCAGATGGAATGTGATCCTGATAAATATGAGGTGATGTACTTTGGAAGGAGGAACCAGACATAGGGTGCACACAATGATTGGCAGCACACTAGGGAGCTCAGAGGGTGTTTCTCCACACATCCCTGAATGTGAATGAACAGGGTAATGGACTAGTTAAGAATTAAACCGTGGGTGGAGCGTTTATTAATCAGGGAGTAGATTATAAGTGCTATACAGGGCTTGGTTTAGTCCATGATGGAGTACTGTATGTTGTTCTGGGAGCCTCATTACAGGAAGGATGTGATTGCACTGGAGGGGGTTGCAGAGGAGATTCACCAGGATGTTCCCTGGGATGGAGCATATCAGCTATGGAGAGAGGCTGGATAAGCTCGGGTTGTTTACTTTGGAGCAGAGAAGGCTGAGGGGGATGTGATTCAGAAGGATAAGGTAACGAGGGGCATGGACAGGGTGGATAGACAGTAGCTGTTCCTTTTAGACAGAGGGTCAAGAACAAAGGAGCACACTTTTAAAGTGAAGGGTTTGCGATTCAGAGAGGATTTAAAGATTACTTTTTTTTCACCCAGAGGGTGTTGAGGTCTTGAATGTACTTCCTGAGAGGGGAGTTATCACAGCTAACCTCTCAACCGTTAAAAGTACTTGGATGAGCACTTGGAAGTTTCATAACATTCCAGGCTATGGGCCTGGTGTTGGAAAGTGGGACTAATATAGATCATGCTGTATTTCTGTTGGTACAGAAAGTATGCTCCTGTGAGTGCATGATGTGGAGCTGAGCAGCTTAAGACATGAATTGTTGGGTTTCTGAAGATAATGTTCACAAAGTTTATAAGAGTGAACTGTTATAGCTTGTCAAATTATATCATTATGAGAAGTATGAATAAACAGTGCAGGTTTTTTCCAGTTTGAAACCAGAGGATGGAGAATGGGAAACAGGGAAATGGCAAAACTATGAATCCACTACTTCAGTTCTGTCTTCGCAGAACTTTCTGACAATACCAGGAAAACCAAGTCCGGTATGGAAAACGAAATAGTATATGAAACATAGAACATTGTAAGTAAATGGTTTGGGAGAAATTATTGGGACTGAAAATGATGGTCATAGACAACACGAACATAGATTTATGAAATGGGAATTATGTTTGAGAAACTGACTGGGACACAAATGAAAGAGAAGCAATAGATGTAAAACACGTGGATTTTCAGAAAAATGTTGATAAAGCTCGCAGCCTAGTTTGCAAAATCAAATCTTAGTGGATTGGGTCGAATATATGGACATGTTTCTAGAATGGGACAGCTGGCACGAAACAGTGAATAGAAATAAACAGACACGTGAAGCAACAGCCTGACCTTGTATTTAAGGTATGGTTCTGTGAGTATGACTATATCCCAGACAACCCATCACCTTCCCCGGATATCTCCTCTCTCACCAGCAGGACAGACAAAGCAGAAGTAGTGGTACAGTGGGATACAGTTGGAAGGGAATTGCTCTGGGAGTCCTCAACAGTGACCTATATCCCATGAAGTCTCATGGCATTAGTTTACACATGGGAAAGGAAACCTCCTGCTGATTACCATGTACCAGCCTCTCCCAACTAATGAATCAGTACTCCTCCAAGCTGACCAACACTTGGAGAAAGCACTGAGGGTGGCAAAGGCACAAAATGTACTCTGGGTTGGGGATGTCAATATCCACAAAAAGAGTGGTTCAGCAGCAGCATTACTGATTGAGCTGGCCGTGTCCTAAAGGATATAACTGATAGACTGGGTCTACAGTAGGGGGTGAAGGAACCCACAAGAGGGAAAAGCCATATTTGACCACAGCCTTACTAATCTGCCAGTTGCAGAAGTATCTGTCCGTGACAGTATCGGTAAGTGACCACTGCATAGTTATTGTGGAGATAAAGTCACACTTGCACATTGAGAATAACCTCCACCATTTTAGGTGGCACTATCACCGTGCTAACTGGGACAGACTTTGAACAGATCTATCTGGGTTTCCATAACGTGTTGCGGGTCATCAATAGCAGCAGAATTGTACTCCAGCACAACCTCATGGCCTGGCATATCCTCCTCACAACAATTACCATCAAACCAGAGGATCAACCTTGGTTGAATGGAGTGTGCAGGATGGCAGGAGCAGCACAAGGCAAACCTGAAAATGAGATGTCAGCCTGATGAAGTTACCAAACAGGACTACTTGTGCGCCAGACAGCATAAGCAGTAAGTGATAGACAGAGCTAAGTGATCCCACAAGCAACGGATCAGATCTAAGCTATGCAGTCCTTCTACTTCTAGTTGAGAATAGTTATGGACAATTAAACAAGTCATTGTAGGAGGAGATTCCATGAGTATCCTCCTTCTTAATGATGGAAAAGCCCAGCTCTTCAGTGTATAAGATAAGGCTGATGAATTCGCAATAATCTTCAGTCAGAAGTGCTGAGTCGATGATCCATCTCAGCCTCCTTTAGTCATCCTCAGCAATTCAGTTACCAGTCATCAGCCAATTTGATTCACTCCACGCGATGTCCAGATTCAGTTGGAGACACTGCATACCCCAGAGGGTACATACTCTGACAACATTCTGTTAATAGTACTGAAAAGTTGCTCTCCAGACCTTGTCACTGCCCTCACTAAGCTGTTCCAATACCTTTACACCAATTACATTTCCCCGATTACGTGGAAAATTACCCCAAGTATCTCCTGCATATAAAAAGCAGAACAAATCCAATCCGGCCAATTACCAACCCATCAGTCTACTCTCGATCATCAGCAAAGTGGTGGAATGTCTCAGTGCTTTCAAGCAACACCTGCTCAGCAATGTCCTGGTCAATGGCACCCAGTTTGGGCTCCATCATGACCACTCAGCTCCTGACCTCATTACCTTGGCTAAACATGGACAAATGAGCTGAATTACAGAGGTGCTGTGAGAGTGACAGTCCTTTAAGACAAGGCTGTCTTCTCCCAAGTTTGGCATCAAGGGGCGTAAACAAAACTGAAATCAATGGGTATCAGGGGCAAACTCCCCACTGGTTAGAATCATACCTGACACGTAGGAAGATGGTCATGGTTGATAAAGGTCAGTCAACTCAGCTCCAGGACAAGTCTGTAGGAGTCCCTTGGGCAGTGGCCTAGCCCAAACATCTTCAGGGCTGCGAGATCAATGCCCTTACCTCTATTCTAAGGACATAAGTGAGGATATTTGCCAATGATAGCACAATATTCAGCAACATTTGTGACTCCTCAGATACTGCAGCAGTCCATGTCCAAATGTGACAAGACCTGGACAGTATCCAGGCTGACAAGTGGCAAGTAATATTCACGTCTCACCCTTGCCAGACCGTGACCATCACCACTAAAATGCAATCTAACACGGCCCCTTGGTATTCAATGGTGTTACTGTCACTGAATCCACAGTGGGCTGCAGCGGTTCAACAAGGCAGCTCACCACCACCTTCTCAAGGGGCAACCAGGGACAGGAAATAAATGTTGGCCCAGCCAGTCACACCAAGATTCACGAAATAAATAAATTGAAAAAACAGATTTTATTTAACAGAGGAAGGTTGCTGAGGTATGACGGGGATCGGTGTTCGGGTCCCAGCTGTTCACAATAACTATTAAACATTTGGTTGCGGGAATCAAATACGATATATCCCAACCTGCTGACAGAACTAAAGGCTGTTGGATTGTGAGTGGGTGAGGAGGTTGTAAAAAAGCTTCAAGGTGACTAAGGCAAGTGGAGTGAATGGGCAAATACGTGGCAGATGGAGAGCAAGGTGGGTTGAGGTGACAGTGTGCCCTTTGGTGGGAACAAGAGATTGGCAGCTTTTCATTTGAAAAGGGATTGTTTGAAACATGTTGATCTAAAAAGTGACGTATGGGCCTTTTTGTTGTTTCCTTCTGCGTAGCCCTCCAAGGTCCCTGCAGCACAGCGAGGTCTGAACCCAGAAGTCAGTACTGGGAATGACATTCACACGCTGCCCAGTGTACATAGACTTACCAAGTGGGGAGCTGTAACATTGCACAGGATCTGGATCTCCCTGTAAACCAGTCACTGAAAGCAATATTGCAGGAGCAGAAAGCAGTTAGGAAGATCAATGATGTGCTGACCTTCATTTCAGGGGGATTTGAATCCAGGAGCAAGGGTGTCTTACTGCAGCTATACAGAGCGTTGGTGAGACCCCATCTCAAACACTGTCCAGTATTGTGTGCAGGTTTGGTCTCCGTGCCTAATAAAGGACAAACCTGACATTGATGGAGAGCAGTGAAGGATGCCCAGACCGATCTTTGCGATGACAGGCTTGTTGTGGGAGCAGAGTTTGGGGCGACTGGGTCTGTATTCCATGGGGTTTAGGAAAATGGGTGGAGATCTCAGTGAGATATATTAAGCTCTGACAGGGTGAGACAGATTGGAAGCAGGGATAATAATTCGCCTGGCTGTGTTGTCTAAAACAAGGGGTCACAGTATTAGGTACAGACAGACCATTCTGCAATGAGATGACAATAAATGTCTGCACTCAGCGACTGGTGAACCTGGGGAATACACTCGAACCTGGAAGCCAAGACACTGAATATAAACACGGAGGTAGAGACAGTAAAGGAATGGTCCGAGAGAAGGAGAACGATACGGAAATAAAGGGTCAGGTATCATTATATTGAATTGGATAGCAAACTCGACAGACCAAATGGACTACTGCACTTCCTACTTTATAGCTTCCCAAGGTTAATCACATTAAGGGATGTGTACAGTGTGTGGGAAAAGTGCATTGCGGAGATGTTTGAATATGAACTGGAATGGGGAAGGCTTAATGTGTTGTATGGCCTACTCCATTCCTGATGTTTCTATGTAGACTGTAAATGTTGTCACAAGCTCTCAGATGTTAGGAAGGAGGTCACTGCAGGGTCAACAGGACTGTGTTTCTCATTCCCTTTCCCGATACTGAGGCTGGGGCCGGGTGTTCTGACTGGTTTTGATACAATAGAATGTCTTGTTTGGCGGATTCAGAGACCATTGCAAAGTTGATCACATGTCTCTGTGTGTCTGCAGTCACGTTTAGGCGAGACCAGGAAAGCACAGGAGATTCACTTCCGGAAAGTACATTTGTGAAGCAAATTGGTGTGTACAATCGACATTGGCTTGAAGGTCACTATTTACGGACACCAGATTTTGCATCTTAATATTTTGTCAATTGTGTTTCACTTACACCAGCTGCCAGAGCATTAGCCTGGTCTGGTTTAGTAATCTAGTGACCTTTCCACAGCAGCACCATCTCGACATGGGGACCTATCTTAAATCATACTGAGCAGATTATTTCTGTGCTGCTTGATAACTCTGTCAAAAAGAACTCCCACCAATTTGACTGTCGTGGTGGGTCTGAGGGGGAGGTAACTGGTCAGATTGTAATTATAATCCTCTTAGGAACTGGACATAGTTGAGTAATTTTCCACATTACCAGGGCGATGTCAGAGTTGGAGCTGGAATGAAACAGTTTCCCCAGGGAGACAGCTTGTTGTGCAGCATAAGTCTTCAGTCCTATTACAAGAATGGTGTCAGGGACCATTGCCTTTTTCGTACGTACTGTGTTCAGCTATTTCTTCATGTCACGTACAGCAAAATGAATTGGTTGAAGACTGGCATCTGTGATTCTGTGACTATCATGGCGAGGGTGAGGTGGATCATCAACTCCACACTTCTGGCTGAGGGTGGTGCAGATACCACATCCTGGTCTTTTACACTGATGTGCAGAGCTGTTCGATTACTGAGGATGGGGATATTTGTGGAGCCCTTTCCTCCGTCATTTGTTTAATCATCCATTACCATTTATGACAGAATGTGACAGGATTGCGGAGCTTCGATCAGATCTGTTGGTCAAGTGTGGTAGCTTTAATGGGTTAGCATCAGGTTTAGGTTCACGTGGTTCTGACCCAGTCATGTTCACCCACAGTCATTCCTGAAACATAGATTGTATTGATGGTAATGGCAGACTGAGGAAATTATTCGAGGCTAAAAGTTACAGGTTGTGGTTTAATGCTGTTCTGCTTCTCCTGCTGCTGTAGTCTACAGCACTACATAAATACGCAGTTTTGAGCTGCAATATCTACAATGCAATTCTGCTGTCTGTCCCTTAGTTCACATCGATACCCATTCACCCATCAGTCATGTACTCAGTGACCTACTCTGGTTTCTGATGTGGTAACACTACTATTTTCACACTCTCATTCTGCTGAGGGTCTCCCCCCGGGTCATGCTTTCAATCTGATACATTCTGCAAAACCAATTAACTTATTTTAATTCAATTGTTTAATTAATCTAAATATTTTTCCTTGAGAAATACCATTTTCTGTGTTTAAAGTGAATGTGTTTCCTCTGTTTCTCTCCCTGACCATGATTAAGAGCTCTGCAGTGACAGTAATGCCAGCCTTATGTAGTTTCAGAGCCAATGAATTCTCTGGATTCCCAATCATCTTCACCACATTGTATGTTTCCTCTTTTGGTTTGATGCCTTATTATTCATGGCTGCCTTGTCCTCCCATGAGTATGTTTCATCTCCTTTGGGAGAATTTCTGATATCCTCCGAAATATCACCAGAAATTCTTGCTTTTGCTGTTCCATGATCTGCCCTGCTCGGGTCCCTTTCCAATTAACTCTGGCCAGCTCCTCCCGAATGTCTTTGTAGTTACATTGCTCAATTATAATCACATTACATCAAAAAGAGAGCAATAGATATAAACCGAAAGGAGAAGCTTTGAGAGAAGAGATGCAAAGAATAATTGGTAAATTTCTTAACTAGATACAAAGAGACAAAGAGCGAGACAACATAGATGAGGAAATGTGAAAAATGAGAAAACTAGATCATCGAAAGAAGTAGATGTACATCCCTCAATGTTTTGGCAATTCCTGTGTGCTGTGGTTCTTTGTGTAGTGCATGTACAACAGAACAATGTGTTCAAATGCTGGCTCTGATGCCAGAATTTTTATCTCCAATAATATGACAGACACTAACTTTGGAAAGTACCCAACAGGCCATTATATTGAATTCTGGTAGAAAGGGGATTAACTGAAATAAGTTGGGACACCAGAAGCAAGAATTTATAATACACATCTTGGTAAGAATGAGAGATTGGAGTGGAGAATTCCAGAAAAGGACGGAACGTTGAGAGAAGGGGAACATATCATTTTAGATGAGAATCAAATGATGTTTGAACGTTTGATAAACTTTATACATCATATGCATCACTTTTAGTTAACTGTGTCTCCGTTGTTCATTTGGAATGTGTTGTGCACATATGAAAAATGTTACATATCTGCACACGTACATTAATTAAACACTGTATATAAAATCATTTTTTCCGCCATTGAAATGGTCCTGTTGTCGTGTTACCAAGATACATGAACACCAACTGGCCACTAAAAGACATGACCCACTATCACTATGTTCCATACATACAGACAAAGAAGGGCACCACTTTGATTGGGAAAACGCACACACATATTAAGACACGCAAGGACGTTCTTAGAGGAATGGCACTCTGACCAGAAGTCCATCAATAAACACAGCAATTTAGATCCATCTACCTTCTCTTGCAAAACAAAAGAACTGGAAATGACATCACCCATCTTAAGAACCCAAGACCTATAAATAGAGAGGCGCGACATACCACCAGCACTTCAGCAGAGACTCTCACTGATGATGTTACCTCGTCATAGTGTCGAATTGTCAGAAAACAAACCTTCAAGCACAGCGAGCTAACTTGCATACATACAAAGTGTTATTTTTCTTTTGTTAGTGGAATTTGGGAGTTCTTTGTCACTCATGTATTAACTGATTACGAGGTGAGGTGAACTTTTTGGGGTTTGTGGTTTTAATTAACAGAAGTCCTCAACATAGATGTCTTCACAGTTTGGGGCCCCGCCGTAAGGGACTTGGACAGATTTGAACAGATTTCTGGTACAAAATGTCCCAGCAAATTCCAACACGTTGCAATTAGTGACCTAGATCTTCAAATAAAACCGGTCGGAAAGTCTGTTTAATTTTGTTTACTCGTGGTTGTTTAAATTAAAAGTGAGGGAAATGGCTTTTAACATTACTAAAGAGGTTCCCAAATTTGCCAAGAAAGTTTAGAAAGACAGAAGCAGGACATTTTTTAGAATTAGCAAATAGATTAGAATTTGGTTTAACCAGGGAGAAAAGGGAAGCTGAAATTGTAATGGAGATGGTCAAGCACATTGATGTATCAAAGAAACAGATAAGTGCAGTCGAGTTAGAAAAACTTTAATTGCAGATATGGCAACTGAAGTTAAAAGATAAAGAAGGAGACAGAAACAGAGAGACAAAAAAGAGAAGGAGAGGAAAAAGAAAGAGAGAGAGAATTTGAAATTCAGAAGTTGGGAATTAGACAAGAAAGTTAAATTCACAGGATGGAGATGAAGGGAGAACGTCGGGATGTATACAACTATGTTAGTGCCTTGCCATATTTCGATGAGAAAAATGTCAAAACCTTTTTTATTTCATTTGAAAAAAATGACTCGGCAGATGACGTGTCCAGTGAACTTGTGGATAATGCTCGATCAGACTAAGCTGGTGGGCACAGCTGGTGAGGCATGTGCAGCGCTGTCAGATGAGGGGTCAAGAGATTATGCAGATGTCACATTGGCTATTTTGATTGGCTATGAATTGGTATCAGAAGCATATAGACAAAGGTTCATAAAAATAGAGACGGAACCAGGTCAGACTTATGTTAAGTTTGAAAGAATTAACTACAGTCATTTTGATAGATGGGTGCTGGACTTAAAAATAGATAAGACCTGTGAGGCTCGAAGGGAGATTATTATGCTGGAGATGTTTAAAGACTCACTTCCAGAGATGGTAAGAATTCATGTGCACGAACAGAAAGTTCAAGAAGCGAGAAGCGCGGCAGAAATGGCAGGTAAATATGCATTGGTGCATGAGATGAAATTTAGCTTGGGAGAATTTACATGTTATGAGGGATAGAAATTGGGAGAAGGGAAGTTCACACATTACAAAGCGAACAGTAGCGCACAATAGCTTGCCACAAGTGAAAAAAGAAGCCCAAAGGGGTTGAAAGGAGGTGAAAGGTCTCAGGTGTTCTCAGCATAAGTGCGTGGAACACATAAAATGACAGTGCTGATGGTTTAAGAAGAGCACTAGGAAAAGGTGTTTTCATTGAAGTAAGCTGGGACACACTGTGATGGTCGTTGAAGGAAGGAACTTTGGGAAAGATGTGGCAGAAGAGGCTAAGCCCAGTGGCATTAGTGAAACTGGTAAAGGGGACCCCAAGTGGAGCCGAGGAGCTGCAAGAGAGTGCTCAGCCTAGGCAGGGGCTGGGTATGGAGTCAGTACCTGATCTCTGAAAGAATTCACCTCTGTAGATAAAGTTTACTCAAAAAAGAACGGGGGGAGAAGAACAAGAAGTTATAATTTTGTGAGATACGGGACCTGCTCAGTCTCTAATAGTTGATAAGTGAGGCGCCAGAAAAGCACAACAGATCAGGCAGCATCCAAACAGCAGGACAATTGAATATCAGGCAGAAACCCATCGTCAGGAATGTGGTGGGGGGGACAATGGGGCTGAAAGATAAATTTGAGGGTAGTAGCGGAGCTGGTGGGAGGGTCACTGGGAAGGCGATAATAAGATGTAGGTTGGAGTAATAGTGATATGTCAGAGGGGAGGGTGGAGTCGGTAGGTGGGAAGGAAGATGACCAGTTAGGGCGGTTCAAGAGGGCAGTGCTAGGTTGAACGGTTGGATCTGGGAGAGGTTGGTGGAGAGGAGATTTGGAATTTGGTGAAGTCAGCGTTGATGATGGTTCTAGTTTGAGGGTTCTAGTTGTCCTACCACCTATCCACAACACCCTCCTCTCCGACCTATCACCATCACACCCCACCTGCGCCTACCTATCGCCTTCCAAACTATATTCCACCCACCTCCACCCCCACCTTCCTATTTATTTCTCGGCCCCCTTCCCCCTCCCTTACCCCACCCCCCACTTTCCTGCTGAAGGATTTATGCCTGAAACGTCAACTCTTCTGCCCCTCGGATGCTGCCTGGTTGGCTATGCTTTTCCGGCCCCACACTTTTCAACTCTCATCTCCAGCATCTGCAGCCCTCACTTTCTCTCGGCCTCTAATAGTGAGAGATGAAAGTATTTATACTCTTTCTGACATATTAATCAAGATCGTAACAATTTGTGGAATGGGGTTAGAAATTAAGTATTCCCTAGTGTAACATCAGGATGGAATGCCAAATCAAGGTTGGGGAAGTAACAGTGACAGTGAATAACAGAGTGTCAGTTCCAGGAATACAGTTTGTTCTTGTGAACGATTTAACAGGATCCAAGGTGGGAGTGGCACGCCATGTGTTGGAGAAGGCAAAAGGAAAACTAGGGAATTGGGGAGTTAAAAGAAAAATACCCAGGATTTTTCCAGACTGTATAGTAACAAGATTCCACTGTCATAAGTTAGAGCAGGAAGGAAAACCGAATTAAAAAGCCAAAGGAGTTGATGTGCAGTTAACTGACTCCCTGTTTGATGTAACGGTGCAGGAAAAACCTGAACAGGTAGAGGATCAGGCAGAGGGGTTTAGTCCAGAAAGGCTAATGGACTTACAACAGATATATACACACACATTCACACACACATACACATGCACACACACAGAAAAGGAATCAGAATATATTGTCAAACGTTATTAACTTAAAGATAGAATCATAAAATTAAAATGGAGACCCCGATAGGTTAGTGCAGAAGGGAAATGGGCCTAGGTGCACTAGATTGTGTTAGAGGTAGCGTACAGTGTTACGGGTAACACATAAACTAACTGCAGGGGGTCACCTCGGTGGACAGAAGACTCAGGTTAAGGTACAGAGGCATTTCTAGTGGCCTGGAATACACACTAACGTGGTTATTTTTTGATGTACATGTCAAACATTCTAAATGGTAGGTAAGTCACAGGCAGTACTAAAGCCAGCACCTTTGTTACGAATTCCTGCATTCGAAGAACATTTCGTGTAGGTTATGATGAGTTGTGTAGCTCCCCTATCTAAAATAAAAGTGGAAATGCTAGCCATAATGGATGTGTCTACCAGATTTCCAAAGGCAATTCTATTATGGAGTGTTAAGGTAAAAAGGGAGGTGGAGGAGTTGGTATCTTTCTTTACTCACTGTGGGTTCCACAGAGAGATTCAGTCAGACCAAGGTCTCATTTTACCGCTCAGCTGTTTAAGGAAGTCATGGATAGCTTAGGCATACAACAGTTTAAATCAAGGGCGTTCCATCCTGAATCCCAGGGAGCCTTGGAAAGTTAGCATCAGACGCTGAAGACCATATTAACAGCGTACTGTCAGGATTACCGGAATGATTGGAATGAAGGTGTCTCATTGAATTGTTTGCCATTGGACAAAAATTATTTACCCCAAATAAATCTACTCAGTTTACTTCCATTGAGTTAATATTTGAAATGAAAGGCCCTTTGGAATCAATTGAATATAAATTGACAGGACCGAAGTCAGAGATCTCATACTCGGATTATGTATGTGAGGTGAGGGAGAGATTAGATGGAGTAGGTGAGTTCGCTAAACAGCACCTGAAGGGCACAGCATAGAATGAAGCACGTGGCAGATAAAAACTCGGAAATTTTGACGATTTCCTGTGGGGATGACGTATTAGTATTGCCACCAGTGATAGGAATTCCCTTCACAGCCAGGTTTAGTGACTCAGGAACAGAGTTATGGTCAGATGAACAAATTGTGCAGCTTATCTGTATGATGTAGTGACCTTTAGCAAGTGATTGAAAGCTCACACGTTACATTTGAAAGAGCATGTTGAACGATTACAAGAAGCAATCTTGGTAATAAACTTAAAGAAAACAGAATTCGCGAAGGCAGAGATGACATTCTTGGGACATTATATTGGAAATGGAAGATTAACCCCATGGAACACAAAGACAAAGGGCTTTGAGGAATTTCCACAACCATCCTCGAAGAAATAGATGCTTCGATTTTTGGAACGGAGTGGATTCTATTGGAAGTTTGTTCCAAACTTCAGCAGCGTATGGGCACCACTGATGGATGTATTAAAGGAGAACACAGAGTTATGGTGGACAGAACAATGCCAGGAGGCACTTGAGAATTTTAAAGCAGGATTAATCACTGCACCAGTTTTAGCTACACCAAATATTTTGAAAACCTTTGAAAATTAAATTTGCTTCTCGGGATTTAGGGGTTGGAGATGTATTGATACAGAAAGGTTATGATGGATTTGAATGGCTAATTGGCTACTTGTTGAAAAAAGCGCAATATCCACCAGAAATAAAAATACAACATTCTCCATTATTGAAAAAGAATGATTAAGTTTTGCGCTGACCTGACAATATTTTAATGTTTATGTGACAAATAAATTGTCGGAGATGGCTGTGGACAACGACAAACCTCTCACGTTTTTTGGAATATTTAAAGACCAGAATATGAGAGGATTTCATTGGGGTCGTATCACACCAACTTTAAATTTACAAAATGTACATGCTGTGGGTCCTAAAATGTGATAGCAGATGTGTTATCGCGGATTTAAAGGAAAACCTTTAGATAAGATTTGACTTATTCCAGTTTAAATAGGTGTACAAAATTAATATGAATGACATAACTGAGATTAATACTTTTGTATTTCATAATAATGGGATTAAGAATTAGAGGAAAAGAAACGAAGCCATCTTTTCATTCTGATGGCTCTTTTTTTTCTGAAGGAGGGAGGTCTTAAGAAGCCGAAAGCATGTCAGGTCACTTTAAGACAGAACGGGTTTTGTTGAATAGAAAGTACCCCACAGATGCCAGCTAAATGTCAGGCTGTTCCATATGTCACAATTAGCTGGGAAATGGATACCTGAGTTTTGGTTGCTGTTTTGACAATAATTCAAATACAACCAAAGAGTTTAAATAATGGTCAGGATACCAGAAGCCAACGGAACTTGAATATTATTGTGTGGACACCTGGAAAGCAATCAAGTTATGAGAATTGTTGTGTCATGGGGATTGGATAAACCCAGGATTTGAACACTAGAGGGAGAGCCACTGCCATCCAACAGCAGAGTAACTGCTGTAGAGCAGGAGTGCTAACTGGCCATCTCAAACACTCTCTATCAAAGATACATGTTCATGTAAACCTACTTGCAATAAAAACATGACCCAGGGAGATCAGCAGCTGAAAGAGTGAACACAGCGGGGAAGCTAGAGACTGTGTGGTCTTAAGATTGTAATGTTTAATATGTGGGCTGTTGGAACAGAATATTTTTACAGAGTTGGAGTCAGATAGTAAGTAGCTAAGAAAAGAGGAGCTTGTATTTGTGAATGGCAAATGGAATTTAATATCGATGCGTGATGTCTTACATTTTGGGAACTCAAATCAACGTCAGGTTGTTCACAATCCCCAACAGCAGCCACAATACCTTCCCTCTGAAACAGGTAGCCATTCCCACCAGCACTCCGCCCTACATAGAGAACACCAAGCTGTCTTTTCGGAGATGGAAGGTGCCTTCTTGAGACTTCACACAAGACATATGGCTTCCCTGCCCACCTCTAGAAAACCATGTTAAAGTCCCGCATGTGTATGATGAGCAACAGAGCCAGGAGGAACAACGTGGAGCAGTCTGTCTGTGCAGCTCTGCTCCACTTGGTCATCATGTTAGCGCATCAATCTGGAGACACTTAAGACTGCCGATGCTGGAGATCAGAGTAGAGCATCAATTGCTGGAAAAGCACAGCGGGTCAGGCAGCATCCGAGAAGCAGGAGAATCGACGTTTCGGGAATAGGACATTCATCAGGAATCAGCATCAATTATCTCATTCTACCTCTGTGTAACTGCATTGAGGTGGGAATGACCTCCTACTGTTCCTGTGTAAGTGACTCAAGGGACTGACTGGCTTCTTCCTCGTCCAATTGGACAGGGCCAAGGGCCTGACTGGGTTACTCCTGGTTCCTGTTTGACAGCTCGATGTACTGACAAGTGTGATGATGCTGTAGCTTTTCGAGGTTATTTTGTCCTGGTTTCTTTTAAGAGAGTGATTGAACGATCGTTACCAAGCTGGCTAGTTAAGACTCTTGAGTAAACAGCGAGGGAGGCCTTAGGTTAATTTTAATGCAGCCTGAATGGGTGTGGCCAGCTTTCGCAGATTAGGATCTCTCGGTTTTGGTTTCTCAGTAACATCAGAAACTATTGGGGTCTCAACAGAATTGTAAGCTTCAGGGAATGTTTCCTGGCTGCTACTCTCTCTGAATTTTCTCTTGTTGCTGTCACATTGCATCTGGAACAGACATTTTACATTCCCTTTAAAATAAGAAAAAATTAGAGTCTAGGCTATTGCCTTCAAATATTTTCGAGGGGCTCTGGTGTGGTCCATCACACTCGACTCCTTCCCTTCCTTAGTAATAGGCCGGAGGTACTGAGTGGGCTGTCCCTGTTCTACTCCAATAATATCAATGGACTGAATAGCTTCCTCACATTCCTGTGAAACCAGCGTGAGGTGCTGAATGAACTCTTGTTTTACTGTGGCAATGTGCAGTGTCAGGCAGTGCTGTTACATGAATGTTACTGACACTTTAACAGCACAAGCCTGAGTTGTGTCTGGGTCTTGCTGCACATGGAAAAGAGACCAGTTCAGGAGCTGACGGGGGCAAAATGTTCTGAACATTGTGGAATCTTCAGTGACCATCCCCACTTCTGATCTTATGGTGGGGAAGGTGGGGGAGGGGAGACATTGATGAAGCAGCTGAAGCTGTTTGTGAAGAGGAAGCTACCCTGAGGATCTCTCACAGAGGTGACCCAGGACAGAGATGATGAACATCTTCCTTTGTGCCACGTTTGACTCCAAACACTGGAGAGTTTAATCTGATTCCCAATAAGTTCAGTTTTGTTAAGCTCCTTGATGTCAACAGAAGTCAACCACAGCCTTAATATTGGGGCCAGTCATTTTTATCTGAACTCTTGTGTCAACCTCTTTTGTTCATATCAATAAACCATGATATAGGAGCAGCAAGTGTTTTCTTCAAACAGGTGGTATTGAATGTCAGGATTTCTCTTCTCAAAAGTGTTGGGGAGTGAGATGACTGAAAGTATTTGAAGAGGAGGTAGATGGATATTGACCTGTCAGAGAGGTGAGGGCTATGAGGAATTGGGTATGAAAGAAGATTTGAGGCCAAGAGCAGATCAGTCATGATCTTAGTGAAGGGCAAGGCAGGCTTGGGGAGTGAACGACCTGCCCCTGTTTCTGATTTTCTCGCATTCTGTTGTTGGAAAGTTAGTGGATGTTATTTTCATGAATGCTCTGTTGTTGTATATTGCAGTCAGGGAGACCAGAGGATTCTGTGAGCCATCGCTGGGTGAGGTATGGGGGTTGTATTCTCAGAGAACTTGGGTCTAAACATGACCAACAAATGGAGCACAAGTTGCAGATAGGGGAAGCTCTGTAAAGAGAGATGAGGGGCCTCTTTCATAACCGTGCCTGGGTTTTCCAATTACATTTCCCAAATCACCTCAAAGCGTGTGTGACATTCTTGAAGGGCCGAATGGTCTCTGTTTCTGTGCACCAGTTTATAGCAGTCAGTAGCATCCAACTGTTCCTGTCTAGCAGGTATGAGCGGCTGAATGGAACTCAGGAACATGGGACTGAGGAGCAGGAGTGGGTCATTAGATACTTTGAGCCTTCTCCACCTGGCATTAAGATTGTGGCTGATCAGGTTGTGGTCTCAGCCCCACTTCCCTGTCTATATCCCATTATGCATGACTCACTTCTCTGTCAAATATGTAACTAATGCAGCTTTCAATCAATGTGAACATAGAGGCACAATAAACTTCCACTGAAGCGAATTCCCACTTGAAAGGGCCTTTCAGATTTATTCGTCATCCCTCTTATAGAATCAGAGAGTCACGCAGAACGGAAACAGACCCGTTAGTCCGATCTTTTCACTCCGATCAGACATCAAATCTGATCTCGTCCCATTTGCCAGCATTTGACCAATATCCCTCTTCTTTAAGTATCTTTTTAAATGTGCGATTGTAACCGCCTTCACCACTTCCTCTGACAGTACTTTCTGTACGCGCCACTCTCTGTGTGAAACATATATCTTCAAGTCCATTCTAAATCAATCCCCCTCGCCTTCAACCTATGCTCTCTTGTTCTGGACCCCCTACCCTGGAGAGCAGAACGTGGCTGTTCAGAATATCCATGCCCCTGATAGTTTTGTAAACCTCTATAATGTCACCCTTCAGCCTCTGACACTCCAGGGGGAAACACCACAATCTAACCAGCCTCTCCCAAAAGCTCAAACCTCCAGTCCTGGAACATCCGTGTAAGTTATTTCTGCAGAAAACCGAATTGTACGCAGTATTCTTAAAGTGGCCTCACCAACATCCTGTACAGATGTAACATGCCATCACAACTCCTATACTCAATGCTCTGACTGATTAAGGCAAATGTGCCGAATGTGTTCTGCACCACACTATCTACCTGCGACACCACTTTCAAGGAACAATGCACCTGCAGCCCTATGACCCTTTGTTTCACAACATGCCTCAGGACCTAACCATGAAGTATATAATGTCTGCCCTGATTTTCCTTCCCAAAATGCAAAGCTTCATATTTATCTAAATTAAACTTTATCTGTTACTCCTTGCCTCTTTGTCTCATCTAATTGCGGTCTTGTTGTACTCTGAGATATGTCATCTGTAAACTTACTAACTATTGCCCCTATATTCACATCTAAATTCTTTACATAAATGATGAAATGCAGTGAACTCAGTGCTAATTCTTGCAGCACACTGCTGCTCACAAGCCTCCAGTCTGAAAAATATCCCTCTTCCTTCAAGCCAATTGTGACTAGCTTCTTCTGTATCTTATGTGACTGAAACTTACTAATCTGTGTCTACCAATCAGAATGAAATACTAGCTATGAAGAGAGGCTGAGTAGGTTAGGTTTACTTTCACTAGATAAAAGGAGATTGAGGGGGGACCTGATTGAAGTTTGCAAAATCATGAAGGGTGTAGCCAGGGTGGATAGAGACAAGCTTTTTCCCAGGTTGAAGGATTCAATACTGAGGCATAAAGCAAACACCAGAAAGGGCATGCAATAGGCAACATCAATGTGAGCAAGATCAGCATTATTTGAAGTTAGAGAGTCCATTCCTCAGTTTAATGCTGGGCTGGGAAGATGCTGTTCATGAGCCGCTGGTTTGTGTGTTCAAGATTCTGTATTGTCTACATGATGGAAGAGATTGTACGGGATCCAGGGTGTGCTGGGTCTTTGATAATGTTGTCAGCCTTTCCGCGGCAGTGAGCTGTGTAAATGGAGACAATGGATAGGACGTTAGTTTCCGTGATGGCATGGGCTGTGCACACAACCTTCTGTCATTTCTCTTACTGTCCTGGGTAGGTCTGTGGCCACACCAGGTCATTATGCACCCAGATACTTTGCTATCAGTGGTTCATTTGTAGAACTTGGTGAGGGTCCTTGTGGACATGTCAAATGTCCTGAGCTGCCAAAGAAAGAAGAGGTGTTCTTGTGCCATCTCGGCTGTCATATCTACATGAGAGGTCGGTTATCGTCACTCCAAGCAACTTAATGCTTTCCACTCTTTCAACTTCAGTTCCATTGATGCAGATGGGGGCATGTTCTCCTCATTTCTTTCTGAAGTCATTGATCAATTGGTTAGTTCTGCCGACATTGAATTAGAGGATGGTCTCAGTGCAGCACATCACAAAGTCCTCTATTTCCGTTCTGTATTTTGACTTGCCATCATTACATACCTGTCCTACTATGATGGTGTCTTCAGAGAACATGTAGCTGGCATTCGTTTAAAATTTGGCAATACAGTTGTGGGTGTACAGGAGTATAGTATGGGGCTGAGGACACATCCTTTGGGATTTCAGTGTTGAATGTTATGGAAGAGACACCCTTAGTTATTTTCACTGATTGTGTACTGCAGGTCAGAAAGCTGAGGATCTAATTTCAGAGGGCGGAGCCAAGACTAAGGTCAGGGAGTTTTGTGATCAGTCTGAAGGGAATAATGGTGTTGAAGGTGAACCTATAGTCAATGAGCAGGAATCTGACGTGGGTGCCCTTGTTGTCCAGATGCTCCAGGGATATGGCACCCGCTATGGACCCATTCCACGGGTAGGAAAATTGTAGGGGATCGAGGTAGGCTGGGAGACTGGAACTGATGTGGACCATGACGAGCTTCTCAAAGCACTTCACTCCCTTCAGTCTCCTGCGCTTTCAAGAGAAATGTCCCAGCTTATCCAACCTCTCCCTATGACTCAGACCCGAGAGGCCTGGCAACATCCTTGTAAAGTTCCAGTTTAATACCATCCTTCCTACAGCAAGGTGACCAAAACTGAACACAATTCTGAACTTGGAAATATCTGGAACTGTAAGTTTTACTCTGCTGCCAATTATTATGCTGCTGTGATATTGCTTTATTTTTTGTGTTATTCTGAAATCTTATTATTCATTGAGTCCTCTGACGGTAATCCCCTCGGGTGAACGTCCTCCTGACTGCGTGAATTTGAATCAATCTATTTTGTTTGGGCAGATATTTTGATGCCGCTGTATATCAGAGAACAGGAAGAGATGATGGATGACTGTGCATTGTGTGTCCTTTACTGGACCAGCTTGTCTCTCCAGGCACCTAAAGCTTTTATTGTGGGTCAGAGTACTTCAGAATCGTTACATCACAGAAGGAAGCTATTTAGCGCATTGTAGGTCTATGCACATAGAACATTACAGCTCAGTACCCACAACATCCTTCAGCACTGCCGACAGATCCACCGACCTTACTGTCAAACATAAATTTACTAACTCATCCTTCTATACACTCATTAAGGTCATTCAAAAAGACAAACAACAGTCACTCTAAAGCAGATCCTTGCAGTATATCACGAGCGACTGAAATTCAGGATGAACATTCCCCATCAACTACCACCTTCTGTCTACTTTCAGCTAGCCAATTTGTGATCCAAATGTTAAATCGCCCACAAATCCAGATCTCCATATTTTCTGGGAGAAAGTAAGGACTGCAGATGTTTGAGATCAGAGTCGAGATTTTGGCGCTGGAAAAGCACAGCAAGTCAGGCAACATCCGAGGATCGAGGAGAAAATGAAGACTGCAGATGCTGCAGACCAGAAAACTGATTCCTGATGAAAGGCTAAAAACAGAAACATCAACTTGCATGCATCTTGGACGCTGCCTCATCTGTTCGGCTTTTCCAACACCACGCTCTCCATATTTTCTTCAATAGCCTACCATGAGGGACATAATCAAACGCTTCACTGAAATCCACATACCTCAATTTACCCTCATCCACCTGTTTGGTCACCTTCTCAATGAACTCGGTAAGATTTGTGAGGCATGACATACCTTTCACAAAACCTTGTTGACTATTCCTAATCAAATGATTCCTTTCTAGATGATGGTAAATCCTATCTCTTATAATCCTTTCCAACACTTTACCCACAACCAAAGTAAGACAGGTATATAATTACCAGGGTTGTATCTTCTCCATTTCTTGAACAAAGGGCCACATTTGCTGTCCTCCAGTCTTCTGGCACTATTCCTGTTGACAATGGCGATGTAAAAATCCAAACAGATAGTTGTGTAAACTCCTCCCTAGCTTCTCAGAGAGTCCTAGGATAAATCCCATCTGGCCCAGGGGACGTATCTATTTTCACACTCTCCAGAACTGCTAACATCTCCACGTTACGAACTTCAATCCTGTCTAGTCTATTAGCCTGTATCTCAGTATTGGCCTCGACAGCATTTTCTTTTTCCATTGTGAATACTGATTCAAATATTAATTTACAGCCTGTCCTCTCTCCTCAGACTCCACACGCAACTTAACACTACTGTCCTTGATTGCCATTAATCTTCATTTGTTCATTCTATTATTCATGACGCACTGATAGAAAGCTTGAGGGTTTTCCACGATCCTACTTGTCAAAGACTTCTCATGCTCTCTCCTGGCTATTCTTAGCTCTTTTTTAAAGTCCTTCCAGGCTGACTTGTAACTGTCAAGTATCCGAACTGAGCCTTCACGTTTCATCTTTACATAAGCCTCCCTCTTCCTCTTGAAAAGCAATTCAACTGCTTCAGTAAACCACAGCAGCCTCACTCGACCACTTGCTCCTTTCTTGACATGTATAAACTTATCAAGGACACACAGTAGCTGTTGTTTGAAAAACCTCCACACTTAAATTGTACCCATCCTCTGCAATTTCCTTCCCCATCCTATGCATCCTAAAACCTTTCCTAATCGCATCATAATTGCCTTTCCCCCAGCTATAACTCTTGTCCTGCGGTATACACCTGACCTTTTCCATCGCTAAGGTCAACATAATTGAATTGTGGTCACTATCAGCAAAGTGTTCACCTACCTCCTAATCTAACACCTGGTCTGGTTCATTACTCAGTACCAAAGCCAATTTGGCCTCGGCCCTTGTTGGCCTATCTACACACTGTGTCAGGAAACCATTCTGCACACATTGGACAAAAGCTGACCCATATAAAGTAAGTGAACTGCAGCACTTCCAGTCAATATTTGGAAAGTTAAATTCTTCCATAACAACTACTCTGTTATTTTCGCTCCTATCCATTATCATCTTTGTAATCCTTTCCTCTACATCTCTGGAACTTTTCAGAGGGCAATAGAGAACTTTCAGCAGAGTGACCTCTCCGTGTTTGTATCTAACCTCTTCCCATACGTCCTCACTAGACGAGTCCTTATCAAGCATCCTTTCTACCAACGTAATTCTGTCTTTGATTTTCAATGCCACCCCACCCTCCCCCACCCCAAGCCCCACCCCTGCCCCACTGTTAGTACCTTCCTTGTTCTTATTGAAGCATCTAAACCCCAGACCCTACAACGATCAGTCCTGTCCCTGCTCTATCCATTTCTCCAAAACGGCCAAAACATCAAGCTGTACAACTGCACAATTTGGAAACAGGGAGTGATTGGAGGGATGTTAAAAGAGTGTGGGTTGGATAGATCAGAAGACAGCATGAGGGGAGATAGAAAGGAACGGACAGAAAATGGAAGTTTTATTGAGAAATTCTCACTGACTGCAAGGCCTTTATCTATTGCCATACCGTTTGAGCATTGTGCGGATACTGGCTGACGTCCCAGAGCATTTATCACTAATAATATCACAGAGCTGAGTTGCTGACAGTTAAACAGAGTTCAAAAGGCCGAGTGATTTTTTTTCTCTCTACAGTGAGAAGGTGATTTAATTTAAATAGACTGGATGAACAGCAGGAGGAACTGAGAATCGTGCTCGATACTGAGATACTGCGCCAGAGAATCTCACTGAGGTGGATCACTGACAGAGGGGAAATCAGCATCTCAGCTGTGAGCCAAATAATGATTGATAAAGATTGGACATCACTTCCATGGTTTTATAATACACATTTCAATTTATGTAGCTCAATATCATGAGTGTATCTTATTTCTTTGTACTTCCCATAGTTTAGTACGAACAGAAAATCATTTTGTCCCCGTATTTTGTGTTCAATAAACAGATTTTACTCCTCATTCCTCACTTTAGATATATCCTTGAATCTGTTCTTCATATGAGGTATAAAGAATAACATTCCAATACTGATGACTGAGGAATATTATTGCCCCTCCCTCCAGTCTGAACTGCCATGTCTCACAATTCTCTGTTTCCTGTCTCCTCCACAATGCCATAATCACACTGTAATTGAAGTCCAGTAAATGACATTTCATCACAGTTCACTAACATCGATAACATCAATAGCACAGGCCTCATCTGCCTCTCCCTAAACCTGGAATAACAATCTGAATTGCATTTGTCACGTTCAATTCTCTGTTAACATATCCATGCTACTTGTCTGTGACAACCCCACGCTTCTCAGACGCACAGTCGCCTCAGATCATGAACTATGAAAATTGTATCAATGTTTTATTGAAATTATGATGCTTGATCAATAGTTCCAGGATGTATGTTTCCATTTGTCATCAGAGACGTTCTGATAAACTTATGGCATTACTCCTGCATCCAAGGCAGATTGAATGGTTACACTCAATTGATCTACCGGCCTCAAGATTTGTTCCATCAGTCACCCTCACAGAGCCCATCCAGAAAATGACATTGTTTTAAATTTGAATAAAACAATATTGAATTGAAAGTCGTTGGCTGGAGCTATTTGTTCAGTGACTGAGATTGATGTCAGTCTCCGTGGATCCGAGATGTGTCACTGGAGGGTTTGCCTCTTCTATTAATTAAGGACTCGGTTCAATGTGTTATCCCAGTCTGGGCGGGAGCATCAATGACTGGACTAACAGGGATCAGCAGCTCGAGAGACAGGGGGAGGAGAGATCAGAATCTGAGGACATTAGACTGGGATGTTCCATTAATGGATCAGAATCTGAGAACATTAGAGTGGAATATTACAATAACAGACATGAGTTTATCCTGGGGTCGTTTCTACCTTTCTCAGCCTTGGATGTCATTAGCATCGTGGGTCGAAGATATCCTTTGGATTATTCAAGGTGGTTATTGTCCCATCCTTGCTATAGTTGGTGTTCCTGGTAAGTCATTCCATCTGACCATTAAACTGAATTGAACTGAATTGCTGTTCATATTCAAATTTTAAAATTTGGAAGTCATAATTTTCAGATCCAGTCAAATATTTTATTCCTTACTGATTATAACTAGCAAATTACTATTCACAACTTACTCAACAATACGCAAGGAGAAACCAGACTGTTCCTAATCTCCATGATCTTTTTTCTTCATTCATATTTACATTTCTACATATTCTCCCCACTCACTAATCCTGCCCAAGGCCACTATCAGGATATTTCAGTCACCTTCTCAGCCTCAATGCAACTGCTGAATAATCCATCGTTTGTGCCTTTGGTAGATCCAGATATAACCGTTTCACGTCCCTTCTAACTATGCTTACGTCACAAAATATTTGCACTTGAGCTGGTTAATTTGTCCTTTCCACAGACTCTGTCAGATGGACAGACAGTGCATGGTGGTCAAGTCATTGACTCATAATCAAACGGCACAGATTCATAATCTGTTGGTAGCTCATGAAGGAAGTTGATGGAATGCAAATGAAGTCATCACCACTAGTTTTCAACAGAAGCATATCTATTTGCTTTCGAGAAGGCAATGGGTTATCCTTCCATGTTGAGGACTCTGTGTGACTGCAAACCCACAGCAATGGGGTTTACTCTTTATTATCCTGTGCATCAGCTGAATCAGCCACTCAGTTCAAGATCAGCATAACATGCTGGCCTGACCAGGGCTGCACACATCCCATGAGGGAAGAACAAAAGGAAAGATAGCTCCCTTTCTCTGCCTGATTTCCATTCTCCTGTAAGGCATTTTCTTTCAGGTAGGTGACCATTCCCTGTTTCAAGTGAATTCTTTCTGATTGAGTCTCCCTCTGAAAGCGATATGCATCTCCATCGACACCTCTGGTAATGACCGATGCACAGATGCAAGAAACTTCAAAATTGCACATCATTCGCAGTGCAGAGAGAAGGAATGGCTTTTTATACCACCGGAAAGAAGCTGAGACAGCTAAGTGAGGGAACATAATTATTGTGATCAACTGGAGAGTGTTGTTGAGATAGTTTTTGGGGTATTGTGCACAGATTTTCTCTCCTTTATAAGGAATAATCCTCTTGGCAAAAAGAGTATAAAGGAGTTTCGCCTGACTAATTGTTGGGATGATTGTACCATCGGGCGTGCATGAGGATTAATCTGTAGCGCTTTGAAGAATAAGAGGTGATTGCATTGAAACGTAAGGTGATGGACAGTCATTCATTATTTTCCAAACAGAACTAATACGGTGATAAATTCCATGTTTTTTTAACTTGGTTTACATGATTCTCGATGGCTTAAAAGACTCTGAGAACGTTCCTCTCACTCCACGCCACTCCCCATTTCGATTGAGAGAGAGAGAGTCAGTCTTTCACTAAACTCTTCCAACATTAATACAGTGCATTTGTTGGGTGATCATACATAGAACTTCACGTTATTCACCAACGCAACAGGAGCCAAAATACCTTCATTCTAAAACAGTTAACCACCCCCACCAGCTTCTGACCCCAACGGAGAACATAGGTCTGTCTTCTTGGAGATGGAAGATGCCTCCTTGAGGCTTGGCACAAAACATTTGGTTTCCTCCCTCACTGCCGGCAAAACACGTTAAAGTATCATTTGTTCCACAGGCAATGGAGCCACAAAGAACATTGTGAGCAGTCTATGAGTGCGGTCTCTGCTCTATTCGTTTTCCAGGTTGGAGCATCAATGACACCCTCTTATTCCTGTAAAAGCGTCTCGAGGGGTGAATGGTCTCCTCCTGGTTCCATAGAACATGCTGAGGGGTCTTAGTGGACTCTGCCTGTTCCTGTTTAACAGTTCAATTTACTGACCAAACGCCTCTTCTTCCTGTGAAACAGGCAGAAGGATTGAATGGGTTGTCCCTCTTCTTGATCAGTCATTTCGATGGGCTGAATAGTTTCCACTATCCGGGTGTAACCAGCTTGAGATGCTGAATGAGCTCCTCTTTTAACTGTGGAAATGTGCAGTGCCTGGCCGTTGTGTTACATGAATGTTACCGACACTTTAACAGCACAAACGTGAATGTTGTTTGGGTCTTGCTGAATATGGACACAGACCCGTTCAGGAGCTGAGTGGGGACAAAATGTTCTGAATATTGTGTGATCTTCAGTGATCACTCCACTTCTGATCTTGTGATAGATAAGGGGTGACGGGAATGGAGGCACATAGACGTTGACGAAGGAGCTGAAGATGTTTGTCCTGAGGAAGTTAATCTGAGGATCTCCTGAAGAGATGTCCCGGGACTGAGAGGATTGTCGGCCACCGACCACAAACACCTTCCTTTGTGCTCTGAAAGACCCCAAACAGTGAGGAGGTTAGACCTGATTCCCATTAAGCTCAAAAAATTAGGTGGTCCCGATGACATCCTCAGTCAACTACTGCCTTGATATCAAGGCCATTCATTCTTTCCTGAGCCCCTGTGTTCACCTCTTGTTCAAATCATTAGGTAACGGTGTATGTGTAGAGAGTATTTTCCTCTCACAGTGGGTAATCAATGTCAGGGATTATCTGGACTAGAGAGTTCGGGGAGCTACATCACTGAAAGTATTTAAAGAGGTGGTACATGAATCTTTGACCTGTCAGAGAGCTGAGGAGTGTGAAGAATTGGGCATTATGGAGGAGTTAATAGGAACAGTAGATCAGCCATGATCGTATACAATGGCTTGACCGTCCGAATTCCTTATGTTTTCTTTTCCAGTAATTTCAAAGTAAACGGCTGTAATTTTCCTGGATGTACTGTATTTGTATGTTGTAATTAGAGAGAGCAAAACATTTTTGAGTCATCTCTGATTGAGGTATGAAGCTTTATGCACAACGAATCCTGGTCTAGACCAGACCAACAAATGAAGCACAAGTTGTAGAGACGGGGCACTCTGTAAACAGACCAGAGGCGTCTTTCAAAACCGGCCTGGATTTCCAAATAATATTTTCCAATCCATACCAAACTGAGTGTGACATTTGTGAGGGTTAAATGAAATCCTGTGTTCCTGTGGAGCATTGGCCCCCATCTGCACCTTGCAGGAGCTGTGAGAGGTTGAATGCACCATAGTAACACGGGACTGTGGAGCAAGAGTGGGTCATCAGACACTTTGTCACGGCTCTACCTTGCACTATGATCTGATGAAGGTCTCAGCAGCACTTTTCTGTCAGTGTACCATTTCCTTACATTCATTTGTCTTTCAAATGTCTTACACAGACAATTTTGAACAAATGGAAATATTCAGGCATCACAATTTTCTGTGGAAGGGAATTCACACCTAAAAAACCTTTTGAGAATCTCTTGTTCGTGTTCTGACCAATGTTGGAGGGTCACTCATGTCTTTTCCCACTCCTCTATTGGTGAAAGCAAATTTTAAATGTAACCAGTTGAGTGCTGTGCCCAATGATATAGGTCTCAGACTGGGTAATTTTCTAGAAAAATCTGAGACACAGGAAGTTGAACTGTGAACAAATGATAAAATGATAGAGTGTCTCAAATATGTTTCTGGCTTTGAATTTATTCTGCTCACCCTAATGTCTGGGAATGCGGATTTCTTCCCGGAACAGTTGGATTTGGATTTGTCTGAATTCCCTTTGCTTCGAGCTGTCCAGAAATTCCTATGATTCCTCATCAGGAATCCTCCACGAGTGGTAAAAATGACTCAGGATTTTTCTGCTCTCACACCTTGTTTTCGGGCAGAACAAAGTCAGAGAGAGAGAAACCAATTGGCTGCTGCTTCTGAAGCCGGTAATATTTTTCTCCAGCTCTGTTTGGAAAAATACAAGAATGTCAACTGAACACCAAAGTGGACCATATGCACTCTCCATGTACATTCTCTGGAATGGATGATAACAGACTGTATGCTGTATGCAGCATCATTGCTGTTGTTGTGCACAGTGCCTTGCATTAGCAAATGAAAATAATGTGCCCGTTTTATGATTTGATTAGATGCTTATATGCATCTGCATAATTTTTAAAAATGGGTTGATATCTTCATAATATTTGTGTTAATACCAATGCATCTCATTCAAAAAAAATTATCTAGCTTTAGTCTTCTTAACAAGATAAAATATGTATCCAGCTGAAAGACTTCTCTGAAAATCGTGGTTCAGTAAGATTTCTCATCTAAGATCTAAACAGATAATCCCCGATAACAAAAGGCCTTCATTTCAGGAATGAGTAAAGGGAAGCATCTTTGAACATCTTTGAAAGGAATTGAATCCTTTTTTTTAGTTTAGAAGATCAGAACTGCACCCAGTTTATCTGATGTGGTCTCAACAATCCTTGCACAGATACAGTGAAATATTCCTAATTAAACCCAATACCACTTACCTTCTGAATCACTTGCTGCATCTGCAGACAATCTTCATATGATTCATGTACCAAGAATATGAAAAACATCTGCATCACAGAGTTCTGCAATCTCTCTCCATTTAAATTGTTCCCGACTGCAATAGACAACTCACATTATATTATTTCTGCTGAGGGTACGCTCACTAACCTTCCCTGTCTACATCATAATGCAGATTCACTCCCTCCATTTGAAGATCTATTGAATGATCATTTTGGTGTACGAGGTAGTTCAGCTTTGATCCATTCAGTCCCTTCATCCAGATATTTTACATAGATTATTGATCAGTGATGACCCTACAGTGATCTCTGAGACAAAACTACTTACAGTTTTATTTTTAAAAATCATATGTCACTACTGTCTATTTCCTGTTAGTGACAACATCCCTGTTCCTGTGCAGCAGTTCAGTCGGGTTGAATGGCCTCATCCTGGGCTGTGTAATGTACTCAACGAGCTGAATTACTTCATCCTATATTCCTGTGTAATTCCTTAGAGGGGCAGAATGGTCTTCTCCCATCTCATTGTAACGATCCAGTCTGGCTGAATGGGATGGTCCTCTACCGTGTAATCGCACTGAGGGGTGGATTGGGGTTGGGTCAGCAGTATATCTCTGTAACTGCTTTGAGGGGTGGATTGAGGGAACAACTCATGAGGCAGGGACAGCAGTCTCTCTCTGTAACGGCCGGGAGCGTGGATTGAGGGAACAACACATGGGATAGGGGCAGCAGTATATTCCTGTAACGGCCGGGAGGGTGGATAGACGGCACAACACATTGGAAAGGGGCAGCAGTTGGCCATTTGGTGGCACTATTCAGAACGCTCATGGCTGATCCGAGTGTGTCTGACCATCCGTTTCCTGTCTGTACCCAATAAACTTTGACTCTCCTGTCCAGCAAAGATCAGTCAAGCTCAAACTAAAATACCTAAATTAACCGAGTCTTCACTGCTCCCTGAGGATGAGGACACCACAGATAGCACAACAGTAAAGGGAAAGGGACATCCTTCTTTCATTGTAGGACACATTTTTTTAAAAACTGTGTTAACCTCATATCAAACCACTGCCCCTTTTCGGATATAGTGGTACAATAACTAAGAATAGACATGAACCATTCTGCCCTCCAATCTTTTCCCACATACCACTGACTGTTTCCAATCAAATATGTTGCTGTTGGTGTCTCAGGAAGAGAATACGTGATAGCATAACACCAGACGAGCATTACAAAAAGGAGCAGAATTAGACCATTTGGTCCATCGAGTCTGATATACCATTCAGTCATTTCTAATATGTTCCTCAACATCATTCTTCTACCTTCTCCCAGAATCCTTCATCTCCTTATAAATCAAAAAAAATATTTATTTATCTTAATGGCACTCGTGTCGGTGTCTTAATGTGTATTTAAGTGTGTGTGCCCATGTACTTGCTATTTTTCTATTTGTGTGACTAAGTCTGTCTGTCTTTGTATCAGCCTGTGTGTTTCTATCTGTGTTTGTGTCCATTTGTGTGTGACTGTTTATGTCTTTGTGTGCTTCTCCGTGTGTGCATGCTTATCTCCTTGCATGAATTGTGTATGTTAGTATATTGGGGTATTTACCAATAGTCTGTGTATTTCAATGCCTGCATCTCTGTGCAAAGGGATATCTGTTCTTCTCCGAGTGAGAGAGATGAGGTTGGAACTAACAGTCGGTTTGATTTGAGAATTGCTCTTTACTAAACACGCTCCTTATTAGGTTGGTGGGACGTGGATGTTTCAGAATCTCCACCCAAGGCCTCTTGGCCCTCTCCGGCTCTCTCCAGGATCCTCCCCACATATCAGGGTAGGGGTATGAGGGAACGGATATCTGGCACTCCATCACTCGGCGTGGCCCGTTCTGTCCTATTCCAGGCTGTTTCTCCTGGAATGGGAGAAAGGGAGGGAATGAGTGAGGGTGGGAGTGGATGGACCTGCTGTTAGTGCTGGACTAGGTGAGGTGTGACATGGTGAGGTGGGCGGAGGGAGTCTGTCCATAGGGTTGTATCCATATAGTGCCATTAGTGTGCAGGGCTATTGCATCAGGGACAGAAAATGTCGGGGAGGGAAGGTGCTGAATTCAACAGTGAGAGTGGTTGTGCTTGAGCCTTAGTTGGAGTGTGAGTCTTGGTCGAGGGGAGGTGCTATAAGAGACATACAGTGAGTGTGAGGGAGCAGTGAGAATAAACGGTGAAACTTATCCTGACAGAGTGGGGTGGATATTGATGCTTGTCCTATATTGCTTGACCTGTCTTCAGATCATCTCAGCATCGAGGTGAGCCTCCCCGAATGTCTTATCCAAGTCTATCACTAATAATGACACAGGCTCTGTCCCTCAGATTCCACAGAATGAGTTTGGGTGGGTCTTACAAATAGCAAGGAGAAACAAACGTGTGTAATATATCTGAACCAAAACTGTCGCGCAAATATTTTGCATCATATGCTCTGGAAATTATATATGCAACTATACTCAAAGGGAAGCTATGACATACTGATATTATCGCTGGGCTCTTAACTCTGAGACCCAGGTAATGTTCTGGGGACATGGTCTCAAATCCTGCCATGGCAGATTGTGGAATTTGAATTCAATAAATATCTGGAATCAAGGGTTGATGATGATCGGGAATCCATTCCTGATTGTTGGAAAAACTCATCTGGTTCACAAATGTCCTTTAGGGAAGGAAACGGCTGTTCTTATCTGGTCTGGCCTGCATGTCACTCCAGATCCAAGGCAACGCTGTTGACTCTTAACTGCCGTCTGGCATGGCCAGGAAATGCTGGTTATCCAGCTAAGCCCTCATTTTGTGAACGAGTAACAAATACTCGTGGGTTCTGCAGTAATAATGGATGGTGTCAAGTTGCATTGAAACTGAGTTAACAAAGTGACTGCTAATGTTGTGAAAAATAAATTCCTATAATGCATATCAGGTAGGTTGAAAAGTAAGTTGTGAACCAAACTAGGGAGCAGATTATTTCGGATTTGGTGTGTGTGATACTGATTAAGGATGATCAGCCATGATCATATTGAATGGTGGTGCAGGCTCGAAGGGCAGAATGGCCTACTCCTGCACCTATTGTCTATTGTCTATTGTGTGGTCAGAAGGACTAATTACTAACCTTGCTCTGAAGCAGCTTTGGAGGAATTGTGACATTAATATGTTATATTTTACATGGCGTCTGCATTCAATGTGGAATGTTTGAACATTCTTGTCAAACATCATGGAAGCCCAGAGGTTAGAGTGTCAAGTTCGCTCCAGTGAATTGGGAAAGTACAATATAACATTCAGTAAGAGAACAATGGTTGTTAGACCCATATACTCTTACAGCATGGAGACAGGCCATTCGGCCCAAACTGGTCCATTCTGAACAAAATGTCCATTCACACTAACCCCATTTCCCTGCCATTTCCCTGTATCCTTCTAATCCTTTCTGACCTGTGTATTTGTCCAAGTGTATTTTATAATTTTTTAACGTACACGCCTCAACCACTTCTGCTGTCAGCTCATCCCATATGCATACCACCCTGTGTGTAAAAGAAATTTCCCCTCAGGTTCCCTTTTACTCTTTCCCCTCTGACCTGAAATTAATGCCCTCTAGTCCGTGATTGCCCAATCCTGGGGAATAAACGACTGAGTGCATTGACTCTATCCATGCCTCCCATGACCTTATACACTACTATCAGATCACCCTCAGTCTCATACAGTCTAAAGGACAAACTCCGAGCTTGCCCAACCTCTCACTAGAACTCAGACCATTGAGTCTTGGCAACATCCTTGTAAATTTCTTCTGCACTCTTTCCAGTTTAATAACATCCTTCCTCGAGCAAAGTGAAGAAAACTGAACATGACGCTACAAGTATGGACTCGCCAACATCTTGTATAACTGCAACATAACTCCCTAATTTCGATACTCAGTGCTTTATCTGATGAAGGCCAGTGAGTCAAAAGCCTTCTTCAGTGCCTCGTCTACCTAGGACTCCACTTACTGAAAACCGTGCACCTGAATTCCAAGGTCACTCTGTTCCACTGCAATCCTTAAGGCCCTGCCAGTCACCATGAAACTCCTGCCTTGATTTGACTTTCTAAAATGCAAGAACTTGCACTTATCGGAATTAATTTCCATTTGCCATTTCTCGGCCCACTTCCCCACCTGATCAAGGTACTGCTGTAATTTCTGAAATTCCTGATAACCTTCCTCACTGTCCACGATACCACCTGTTTTAGTGTCACCTTGAAACTTACAAATCATGCCTGTACATTCTCATCTAAATCATAGATATATGTAATATATGAATATATGGTCGCAGCACCGACCCCTGAGGCATTCCACTCATCACAGGCCTCCAGTCCGACAAGCATCCTTCCACGATTACACTCTTCCTCCTAGCATCAATCCAATTTTCGACCTAATTTGCCAGCTCCCCCTCAATTCCATATGATCTAACCTTCCAGAGCAGCGTACCATGGGGAACCTTATTGAAGGCCTTACTGTCTTCTATATAGACTATATATACAACCATGCCCTTGCCAAAGTTACTGGTCACTTCATCAAAGCAGTCTAACAAATGTGTGAGTCATAATCCCCCATTCACAAGGCCCTGTCTTTCCAAATGCATGTATATCTTCTCCCTCAGAATCTTCTCAAGTAACTTACCTGCTACAGATTTTAGGTTTACTGGTCTATAGTTCCCTGGTTTTTATGTGTAGCCCTTCGTGAATAATGGCACAGCATTCACTACCTTCCAGTCCTCCAGGACTTCACCCGTTGGCTACCGCTGATGCAAAAGTACCAACCAGGGCCCCCGCTATTTCTTTCCTGTCCTCCTGCAGTGTTCCTGAATATATCTGGTCAGTACCAGGAGATTTATAGAAATACTGCAAAGTCTGAAAAATATCTTTATTTATTTCAGGTAAAACACCCAAGCGTGAGAAAGTGAGATAACAATGATTAGCATAATAAATTAAAGATTACATGAATCACTGGAAGTGATTTCAGAAGAATTCCAGACATTGCGGAATCCTGAGAATTCTCAGAAATTTACGATCCAGTAAAGGAGGGCCATGAAACGGGTAAGGAAATCAAAAAGGGAACATGCATACAAACAACCAGGAACACAAAGACTGCATAAATCTATGTTCTATATTTCAAAGGAAAGAGAAAAGCATAGTCAAATGTGGAAATCTGCAATCAGGAGAGACGAGCTTATTATGGATAACAGGCAAATGGCCAAGCAAATAACCAGTTACTTTGCATCTGTCTTCGTGAGGAAGATCCAGAAAATCACCCAGAAATTCGAAGTCTTTATATAGGACTTATGGATTAAAAGACATAAAGACAATTTATATCAGTAACAAGGCTCTACTTGAACATGCAGCTGGATTGAGCATTGTTAACCATGACAAACCAGATGTAGTTCAGACCAAAATCTTCAGAAATAAACCACTAATAGAAGTATTAGTTGCACTGTCGATGACTGTGTTCTATTACCCAATGCATTCTGCATCGTCTGGAAGCCATTGTAGATAAATGGACATTAGTAAACGTAATCCAAGCACTATAGATGTACGGTAGTGACCCAAGCATCTACAAAGGGAAGAAGAGATAGTATGGAGAACTACAGACCAATTAACTTGACATTTGTGGGGAACTGTTGGACTCTATCATATAGGATGTGATATTCGTTATTTAGAAATTAACAGCAACATTGGAGAGAATCAGTGTGCATTTCTGAAAGGGCAATCATACTTGACAAACTGTGGAATTGTTTGAAGTTGATTCTTACAGCATAGATAATGGGGAACCATTGCAATTGGCATATTTTAGATTGTCAGAAGGCTTTCTATAAGAACTCACACAAAGAGTTCATAAATGCAATGAATGTGAAAGGCATTTGGAGGAATATATGCAAGTGGTAAGTTAAAGTTTGGATTACCTTGCTTTAAGGGAGTCAGAATATAGATGTAAAGACATTTTGAAGCAGTTTAACAGCGTGTTGGTGAGTACTGTACCTGGAATTTTGAGTACAGTTTTGGTCACCAAATCTGAGAAAGAATATGCCGACCACAGAGAAAGTTCAATGGACATTCCCCAGATTAATCCCTCAATTGGCGAGATTGCGTGATAATGAAACTGGGCCTGTGTTCTCTAGAGTTTCAAAGAATTAGAGATGGGTCACTGTGAAATGCATAAAATTCACAAAACATGTGACAAGTTGGAAATTAGCAGGATGTTTCTCCGGCTGCCTAATCCACATTGAAGGGAAATAATGGCAGGATAAATGACAGACCATTTAAGACTGCAATAAGGAGGAAGTTCTGCACGCATAGGGGACAAACTAACACAGGGGCATGGAAACCTGCTGGCAGGGCAAGATTAGGGAGAATTCCCAGATATTCTCCAAGTGTGTCCAGCGGAACACAATAACCAGGGAACAGGTAGGTCTCATTAGTGACTTGCCAAATTGCATCCAAATGAAGTTTAGTGGTAGGAGACACAAGGTGGTGGCTGACTGCTTGTGTGATTGGAGGCCAGTGTCCAATGGTATACCACAGGGATCAGTGCTGTATCTCTTATCGTTTGTGATTCGGAGGTGCTGATGTTGGACTAGGTGGACAATGCTGTAAATCTCATAACATCAGGTTAAAATCCAACAGGTTTATTCAGCGGCAATAGCTTTCGAAGTGCTGCTTCTTCATCAAAGCGCACAATCACCTGATGAAGAAGTAGCGCTTCGAAAGCTAGTGCCTCCGAACAAACCTGTTGGACTCAAACCTGATGTTGTATGATTTTCAACTTTAATATTTGTGGTAATCATAAATGATGTCGCTGTGAATATGGATGAGGGGTGGGGAGTGTGAGAAGTAAGTTTGTGTTTGATACGCAGATTGGCTGTTGGCTGGCATTGAGGAGGAAGGCCTTCAGTTAGGGGAAGATACAGATGGAATGGTCATCTGGAAAGATCAACGGCAGATGGAATGTAACCCTGATAAATAGGAGGTGATACACTTTGGGAGAAGGAACCAGACGGGGGAGGACTCAATGAATGGCAGCACACTAGGAAGATCAGAGGGTGCTTCTCCACATATTCCTGAATGTGAATGGACAGGGCCATACACAATTTGGGAAAGTATAAGGGACTGTAAACATTGAGGCGCAGATTGTAAGAGCTATGCGGAACTTTGGTGAGGCCAAGATGGAATACTGTGTATAGTTCCGGGGAACATATTACAGGAAGGATGTGACTGCATGGGAGGGTTTGCAGAGGGGATTCACCAGAATGTTCCCTGGAATGGAGCATATCAGCTATGGAGAGAGGCTGGATAAGCTTGAGTTGTTTAGTTTGGAGGAGAGGAGGCTGAGGGGGACGTGATTCTGAAGGATAGGATTACGAGGAGCAAGGACAGGGTGGATGGGCAGCAGTTGTTCCTTTTAGTCAAGGGGGCACACTTTTAAAGTGAAGGGTTTGCGGTTTAGTGAGGATTTGAGGATTGCTTTTCAGCCAGTGTGTATTGGGGTCTGAAGTACACTTCTTGAGAGGGGAGATATCATGGCAAAGTCAAAACTATTAAAAGATACGCGGTTGTGCACTTGAAATGCCTTAAGATTCACAGCTAGGCGTATTGTGTCGGAAAGTGGGCCTTATGTAGACCATGCTGTATTTCTGATAGTACAGAGTCTTTGCTTCTGTGATTGTATGGCTGTAGAAGGCCAATCAGTGAGTACCTTAAAATGGGATTTGATAGATTTCTGAAGAATGTCTTAACAAAGTTTATAAGACAGAACTTGTGATATTTTCGGAAAATATGTTAATGGCAAAATTAAGAGAAAGAAATGTGCAGCTTTCTTACAGTTTGATGTCAGATAATTGAGGACTAGGTAATGGTAGAACTATGGAACAAAAGTTTCAGTTATGCCTTCACAGAGGAAAACAAAATAAAAAAGAAAACTTCCTAGCAATACTAGGGATCTTTAGTCTGGTTAGAAAAAGGGAATAGAATGAAATTAGCAACTAAACAGTTTAGAGAAAGTATCGGAATGAAATTAATGGCCATAGACAAAGTCAACAGAGATTTATGAAATGGGAATCATATTTGTTAAAGTGGCTTTTAGCAACATTATGGAGAAGGTAGCAATGTAATACGAGGGGAATCTCAGAAAGATTTTTGATAAAGCCCCAAGCCTATTGTGCGAATTCGAATCCTGAGGGACTCGGTCTAACGTATGGTCATGGTTTTAGAATGGGAGAGCTGGCAGGAAACAGTGCACAGGAATATAACAACATTTTTTTAAAAATGGAAGTCTAGGAGGATATAGCAAGGATCGTGTCTTGGGCCCCAGCTATTCCCAATACATATCATATATTTGGTTGACGGGCTCAAATGCAATATTCCCAAGTCTGCTGACAGCACTAAATGATGTCAGCATGTGAGTTGTGAGGAAGATATAAAAAAACTCCAAAGTGACTGAGACAAGTGAAATTCCTGGGTAAATACGTGGCAGATGGAGAGTAATGGCAGAGATGAGATGTTGTGTACTTTGATGGGAACAATTAATTTGGCAGCCTATAATTTGAAAAGGGAATGTTTGAAACATGTTGTTCTATAAAGGAACTTAAGCTGCATTTTCGTTTATTTCTGTGCAGCCCTCTGAGTACATGTGACAGTGAATCTGAAGCCAGAAGTCAATACTGGGAATGGCATTGACACGCTGACCAGTGTATATAGACCCAGCAAGTGGGGAGCTGTAACATTGAAAAGAATCATGATCACCTTGTACACCAGTCACTAAAGCAATATTGTAGGAGCAGTAAACATTTAGACAGATAAATGATGTATTCACCTTCATTTCAGGGGAAGTGAGTGCAGGAGTAAGAGTACCCTACTGCAGCTGTACAGGGCCTTAGTGAGACCCCATCTCGAACATTGTACAGTATTGTGTGCAGTTTTGGTCTCCTTACCCAATAAAGGAAAAACCTGACATTGAGGGAGAGCAGTGAAGGATGACCAGACTGATCTCTGGGATGACAGGCTTATGGGAGCAGAGTTTTAGGCATCTGGACCTGTATTCCATGGGATTTAGGAAAATGAGTGGTGATCAGGGTGAAATATATAAAACTCTGACAGGGCGAGACAGATTGGAAGTTGGCTTGGACGCCTGAAACAAGGGGCCACAGCATTAAGTACAGACAGGCCACTTTGCATTGAGATGAGAATAAATGTCTTCACTCAGTGACTGGCGAACCAGGAGTACTCTCTCCCAGCTTGGGCTGTGGAAACCTAGGCACTGAATATAAATAAGGATTTCTGGAAATTAAAAGGATTGGGAGAGAGCGGAGTATCGTGTGAAGTTAGAAGATCAGCTATCAATTCAGGTTGTTCTCCAATAACTCAGTAGCTGTGTTCCTGTGCAACACCGTATTGTGTAAAATCGTGCAATATTAATAATGGGGTCTATGGGAAAAAGAGGGTAAGGGGCGAACCCCCAAAAATATTAGTAAAGCCAAAAATTTAATTTCGACTAACGCACATACTAGCACAGTCTAAATAAATCTTTAAGTCCCATATTGTAATAAAACAGTGCTGTAAATGTAACACTTTCAAAATACAGGTCACTGACTACAGCAGTGTACCTTTCACCACACTCTTCACCAGAAAGCGCGTGAGGCTGACTGACCACGTCATGTCGATGGGGAGATTCCAGTTCTCCTCAAGAATCTCCCCACAGTTTGAAATAAAGTTCTTTCCATGTGGATACTACAACTCCCCGTCTCAGGCTCAGTTTCAAGGCTTCCAGAGCGGATTACATTCCTGTTTTAGCTGAACACATTGATTGTACATTTTGCAGACAGAGGATCCTGAGGCTGGGTTTTGCTGTTCAGTTGGTTCCCGGCAAGGAATTGCGTCACAGTGAACGGGAATTCACTTTATGGAAAAAGGTTCATGAATCACATTGCAGCCAAATTGTATTTAATCAGCACGCGTTATCTGAGAACTGCCTGTATATTGAATAGAGGAGCAAAATTGATGGGCTGAAGGGACTACAGCAGTTCTCACTTTATATTTCACAATATTTAAACATATTAAGGGATATGAATATTGTATGGGTAAAACTGCATTAAGGAGATGTTCGACCATTAACTTGCACAGAGAAAGCTCGATGTGTTGTGTGACGTACTCATTTCCCGAAGTTCCTGTACAGTTTGTGGAAAGCTCAGTAAATGTTGTCACAAACCGTCAGACGTTAGGAAGGAGATCTCTGGAGGGTCAACAGGACGATGTTTCCCGTTCCCTTTTCCGACACCAAAGTTGGAGCCAGGTGTTCTCTCCGGGAATATCCTTTAAGAGTTCGGAGCAGTTGATACAATTGAGTGCCTTGCTTGGCCGTTTCATGGACTATTGAAGAGTTTATCACATGTCTGTGCGTCTGGAGTCACTTTTAGGCCAGACCAGGAAAACACGGAAGATTCACTTCCTGAAAGTACATTGGGGAAGGAAATCGATGTTTACAATCAACATTGGACACAAGATCACTATTACTGACACCAGATTTTAGATCTTGATATGTTAATAATTGTTTTTATCTTCCACCAGCTGACCGAGCATGAGCCTGGTCTGTATTAGTAATCCAATGACAATTCCACAACAGCAGCATCTCCACATGGAGACCTATCCGAAACCACACTGAGCAGGTTATTTCTGTGCTACTTGACAGCTCTGTCATATAGAACTCCCACCAATTTGACTGTCGTGATGGGACTGATGGGGTGGTAATTGGTCAGATTGTATTTATTCCCTTCTTAGGAAACTGGACATAGCTGAGTAATTTTCCACATTGCCAGGGAGATGTCAGAGTTGGAGCTGGAATGAAACAGCTTCCCCAGTGACACGGCTTATTGTGCAGCACAAGTCTTCAGTCCCATTGCAGGAATGGGGTCAGGGCCCATTGCCTTTGTCGTATCTACTGTGTTCAGCGGTTTCTTCATGTCACGTGCAGCGGATCGAAATGGTTGAAGACTGCCATCTGTGATTCTGTGGGCATCATGATAGGGTAAGTTGGAACATCCACTCAACACGTCTGGCTGAGGATAGTGCAGACACCACATACTTGACTTTTACACTGATGTACAGGACTGTTCCATTATTTAGGATGGGCATATTTGTGGAGTCCTCTCCTCCAGTACGTTGTTTAATGGTCCATCGACATTTATGCTTGGATTTGGCAGGATGACAGTGCTTCGATCTGATTTGTTACTCGTGGTGTAATTTCTGCATCTGTACAAGATGCTAGTTCTGCTGTTTCGAGAGTAACCAGCCAATTGCGGTAGCTTTAATGGGTTGTCATCAGGTAAAAGTACACATGGTACTGACCCTGGCATGTTCACCCACACTCGTCACTGAACTATACATCGGCTTGAGGGTAATGGTGGACTGAGGGATTATCCTGAGGGAAAGGTTACAGATTGTCATTGAATACAATTCTGCTTCTGCTGTTGCTGCTGTGACCTACAGCATCAAATTATAACCCAGTTTAATATGCAATATCTACAATTCAATTCTACTGACTGTCCCCCAGTTCACACCAAGACCAATTCACCCAACAGCCCTGTATTCAGTGAGCTACTCTGTTTTCTGATGCGGTAACACTTCCATTTTCATATTCTCATTCTGCTGAAATTCTTTGCTTGGTGTCACGCCTCCAATTTGTTACTTTAACTCAATCAATTTAAGTTACGAATCTAAATCTTTTCCTTTCAGTAATGCCATCTTCTGTATTTGAAGTGAATGTGTTTCCTTCTGTTTTTCTCCCTGACCATGATTCAGAGCACTGCAGTGTCAGTGATGCCAGCCTTATGCAGTTCCAGAGTTAAGGAACTTGTCACCATGTGTTATCGTTCCATTCCCAGTGTACAGTGCTCCATGTTTGACAGGATGTTTGAGCATCTTTGACGTTCGTCGTTGGAAATTGTTCAAAAACAGAAATTGCTGAAGATGTTGCAGCATCTTCTGGAGTGAATGCAGATATAAACTTACAGGTCCATTGAACCTTCTACAAAGCTCTCTGTTTCTCCAGCAATTTTTGGTATTTTTATTTCCAGTATCGATCGTTATTTTTTAATTGAAAATTTGTTCTGTGCTCCTATTCATTTCTGGAGAAGCTCAGCAGGTCTGTCAGCATCTGCAGAGACAGGGAAACAGAATTAGTGTTTCAAGTCTAGTATGACACTTCTTCAGAACTCAAAATGATTGGAAAATGTGCTTTAAATCCCTAACCAGAGTTGTGGAATGGGTGACAGGGGAAAGAGGGTGTGGCAAAAGATAAAAGAAGATTCTGTGAAATGAGTTTAAATTAAGATGCGATAGGGAAAGGGGTTCTCTCTATTGAGTGCAAGATAATGAAGGCACAAGCACAGAAGATCATTAATAGGCCAGGAGGGGGCATGTTGACTATATGGTATTATATAGATCTGACCATAGTTACGTTTTCATTGTCGAGATCATCACCCCCATTAGACAAATAAATTCAGGTGCGTGACTTGTTATTGGCACTAAATAAGCGTTTCATGCTGCCTCAGTATTGTAATATGGAGAAAAACAAATAATAGTATGAAGTTTTGGTTGTGTATTGTTTTACTGTCATGTTTAATATAGTTTCAAATTTGCAGCACTTATCTTTAAATGTTTGTTCTTGAAGTTAGTATCAGATGGAGTGTAGAAGGTTGTGGGCTGACATTATAGAAGTTTATGAAATCATGAGAAGTATGGATCGGGTGAATACCCAAGGGCTTTTCCACAGGAGGGGAGAGTTCAACCATAGGAGGCATAGGTTTAAGGTGAAAGGGGGAAGATTTAAAAGGGAAGCAGGGGCAGTGTTTTTATACAGAGTGGTACGGGTATAGAATGAGCTTTCAGAGGAAGAGTGGTAGATGCCAATATAGCTATAACATTTAAAACTCATTTGGACAAACATACGAATGGGAAACATTTGGAGGCCTATGGGCCAAATGAAAGCAGATGGAGCTAGTTTCGTTTGGAAAACCTGGCCAGCATGGACATTAAGAAAAGCCTCACGCAGTGTCAGTGAGGGTTTGTAAAAGGGAAATTATATTTTGCCCTGTAAGATCATGCAAGGATTTATGCAGATGCCTGGAAATATAACAAGCGGACTTGATAAAGGGGATCTGGTAGACAAGAGGCTTTTCAGAGATTTTCCGCAGGGTATTACAAAATAAAAGATCTTACTCAAGCCGGAAGCTCGTAGGATGACGGATAATGTATTAACATGCAATGATGACTGGTTAACGCATAGAAATCAGTGAGTCAGGATTAATGGATCTTTATGATAAAGGTGTATTTGCTGGATCACCACACATATCAGTCCGATGGCATCAGTTATTTACAATCTATACTGACAGCCTGAAGGAGGGTGCTGAGTGCAATATACATCCAAGTTTGTGGAAGACACTGAGAACCAAAAGGCTGGCTGTTATTTAATGGAGAGGACTTCCAAAAAAGGAGGAGTACAAAGTGATTGGAGTCTTCCTGAGTATGAAACATAACGTCAGCATGCTGATGCAGCAAGTAATGCGGTTGGATCATTAACCGGCTTCCAGAGATGAAAGGCTTGAGTTATTCAGAATCTCTATAATGGTGACGTGATTATTCATTGGAGTTTAAATGAATGAAGAGGGATACTGCTGAAATATATAAGATACAAAGCGGGCTTGAGAAGGTAGATGTTGAGAAGTTGCTCCCATTCCTGGGCAGAGTGCCGAACTCGAGGATAAAGATACCGAATAAGGAACATCGATTTCAATCTGAGATACAAAGTGATGTCTTCTCTCAGAAGGTAGTGAATATCTGGAATTCCCTAACCCAGAGAAATGTGGAGAGATACAGGAGTCAGCATGAATTTGGAGTTGAGCCCTGGAGTAGATCAGCCATGTTCTTATTTTATGACAGGGCTAGCTTGAGGGGGCGAATGACCTACTTCCGTTCCTATTTATTAATTTCACATGTTACGCTATTGGAAACTAACAGGTTATTTTCCTGGAAGTCGTATTGCACAATGTTGCATTCAGGGACAGCAGATGATTTGTTTAGGTTAACCGTAGGTGGGGTATGGGGGCTGTATACCCAGCGTATCTAGGTCTGTAACATGACCCACATCGGGAGCAGATGTTACAGAGAGGGGAAGCCTGGAAAGAGAGCTTGGGGGTTGGAGTCGGTTCCTGACCCAGCCTGGATTTTCCAAGTAGTTTTCCGAAACTACACCTCACCATCGGAGTGGCCTCGATGTGCCTTTGTGAGCAAGTCTGAAGGGTTGAACGTAACATCAGAACATGGCGCTGAGGGACATGAGTGGGCCATTCTGCCCATTGACACTACTCCACCAGTAAATAAGGTTGTGGTTCATTTCATTGTGTTCCCAGCTGCACTTTGCTCCCGATGCACTATTATCCCTGATTCATCTGTTTGTGGAAAATCATTTTATATTATATCGAAGCCAGCCTCGATATAATATAAAGATTCAGCCATCCCAAACTTCCGGGAAAGAGAATTCCCACTGGAATAAATTCCCACTTGGTGAATTTCTCCAAATTCCTGCTCTGACTGAGGTTGGAGGGTGTCACTGTTTCATTTTTATCCAACTCTTCCACTGCTCCCAACAAATTTAAAATTTAGCTTAAAAATGTATTGCTGGAAAAGCGCCGCAGGTCAGGCAGCATCAAAGGAGCAGGAGAATCGACGTTTCGGGCATATGCCCTTCTTCAGCAATGAGGAGGGTGTGCCAAGCAGGCTACGATAAAAGGTAGGGAGAAGGGACTTAGGGGAGGGGCATTGGGAATACGATAAGTGGAAGGAGGTTAAAGTGAAGGTGATAGGCTGGAGAGGGGTGGGGTGGAGAGGTCGGGAAGAAGATTGCAGCTCAAGAAGGCGGTGCTGAGTCTGAGCGACTGAGAAAAGTTGGGGGGAGGGGAAATGAAGAAGCTGGAGGAATCTGCATTCATCCCTTGTGGTTGGAAAGTTCCTAGGTGGAAGATGAGGCGCTCTTCCTCCAGGCGTCGTGTTGCTACGGTCCTGCGATGGAGGACGCCAATGCCCTGATGTAGGCCAGTGTGCCAACAGCCTTCTTCACTGTCCTGTGTATCTGCGACTCAAATTCAGATAACCATGCACCTGATTTCCAACATCCTTTTGTTCCACTACACTCCTTAAGGCCCTCTCATTCACCATTAAACTCCCACCTGAATTTGACTTTCCAAAATGAAAGATGTTGCATTTATCTATATTAAACTCCATTTGCTATTTCTCAGCCCACTTCCCCAGCTGATCAAGGTAGTGCTGCAATTTCTGATAATGTTCCTCACTGTAAGCGATACCTCCTATTTTAGTGCCATCTGCAAACTTACTAACCTGCATTGTGCACTCTCGTCTAAATCATTGATCTAGATAACACACAGCAATGGGGACAGTACCGACCCCTGAGGCACTCCACGAGTCAAAGGCCTCCAGTCCGACAAGCATTACCTCCACCATAGCCATTTGCTTTATAATGTCAAACCAACTGCGTCACCAAATTGCCAGCTTACCTTAGAGTCTGTGTGATCTAACCTTCTAGAGCGGCCTTTCATGTGGAATCTTACTAAAGGCCTTGCTGAAATCCATATAGATTACGTTGACCACCCTGCCCTCGACAACTTTTCTGGTCACTTCCTCAAAAAACCCTAATAAAATTTGTAAGGCATGATCTGCCACGCTGACTGCTCCAAGTCAAACTCTGTCTTTCCAAATGCATGCATATCTTGTACCTCAGAACCTTCTCAAGTAGTTTACTGCAAACAGATGTGAAGCTTACTGTTCTGTATTTCCCAGACAATATTTGCAGCCCTTCTTGAAGAAGGGCACTATATTTGTTACCGCCCAGTCTTCCAGGACCTTGGCCCCTGTCTTCTCTCACCTCTTGCAGTGCTCTTGGATATATCTGGTCAGGACCAAGAGATTTATCTGACTTTGTGCATTCTAATATGTCCAGCAGCACCCCTACTGTGATTTCGACAGTACCAAGATATGACAATTAACCTCCCAAAGGTCACAGGACTTCATGTCTTTCTTCATGGTAAACACAGAGGGGAAATTGAGGACCTCAACCATCTCTTGTAGTTTTACACATGCGTGCCTATTTTGGTTTTTAAGGCGTCCTATTCTCTCTCTAGTTGTTCTTTTTCTTTACTATAATGAATTTGGGTTCACTTTAATCGTCTCAGCCAAGGCTATCTCATACTCCTTTTTCGCCTTCCTGATTTCCTTCTTCAGTAAACTCCTGTATCCCCTGTGTACCTCCAGGGATTCCCTTAATTCCAGCTGCCTGTACCTGAGCCACGCCTCATTTTTGCTGGTAAGAGCCTCAATATCTCTTGTCATCCAGGGTTTTCTCTTCCACCCTCACTTTCTCTTCACCCTCATAAGAACATGTAAACCTTGAACTCGCGCTATCTCACTTTTACAGCCCTCCCTCGTGCCCAATATCCTTTTACCTGAAAACAAACTACTCCAATTAACCCCTGCAATCCTCTGTCTAATTCCAACAAAATATGCCTTGCCCCAATTTAGAACTTGAATATGTGGACCAATTTTGTCCCTCCCACAACTATTTTAAAATTAATACAACGCCAGTCACTTTTCCCAAAATACTCCCCCACTTTACCACTGTCACCTATTTCACAAAAGTAGGTCGAGTTTGTCCCTTCCCATGTAGGACCCTTTATATACCGCTTGGGAAACTTTCTTGAACAAACTTAAGAAATTACGTTCCATCGAAGTTCTTAACCATCTGGATGTCCCAGTCTATGTTAGGAAAATTTAAATCACCTATTATGACAATCCTAATACTCCTGCTACTCTCACCAGTTTCCCTGCATATTTGTTCCTCTAATTCCCATTGATGATTTGGAGGCAACTAACCCCCTCTTACTTCCTTGTACCAGTCACAGAACCTCATCGGATAATATCTCAGTTATTTCATCTTTAAATACTTGTGGGATACTCGCCTTAATCAGAACTATTGGTGTTTCAACTGTTTCCGTTTACATCTCTCCCATGCAATGATTTTCACATCTGCAGCAAAAATTGTCAAGGTACAGTGGAGATATAGCGCTGTAACTGGATGGGGGCTGCACATCCTGTCACTTCCAGCAAGTTTCCCCACACTGGGCAGTGATCTAACACAGTGTTACCGAAAACTGGAACAACCTGTGTTTATATATGAATAAACCAGTGAGGTCTGCACATCTCCCCACGCTGGACATTTATCCCAGGAATATAGATCAAGTATTGGTGTGGGCTGCACAGAGTTCCGTTCTGGATATTGTTGGGTTGCATTCAGCAGTACACTAGCCATATCTACACAGTGCTCCATCCCGAATGCATTATGGATGGGCTGTTTAGGTGAGTTGGATTGCGAATGTGAGAGAACTAAACATCTGGCTATACATTTATTTTATGTTTTCATTCTTGTTATTGGACCCTTCAAATCCTGACTCATCCGATTAGACCCGACCCTCTGGATGAGTGATGGTGACTATTGTTAAAGCATCTGGGTCTGCAACATGACCAACAAATGGAGCAGAGGCTGCAGTGAGTACAGTCTCCGTAAAATGGAATGAGGAAATCACAGTCTGATCAGCCGTGGTCTTAGTGAATGGTGGGGCAGGATTGAATGGACCACTAATGTAACTTGTTCATGTATTTATGTTTGTTCCAAGCAAACTCCTCTTCTCTCCCAATGTTCCATACTGGTGGGAAGGGAGGCCCCTCCTCCTGTTCCTGCGTAACAGGATCCTGGGGCCTCACTAGCCTCCAGATTTCCCTGTGGCCCAGTTTCGAACAGTTGAGTGACGGCCTCCTGTTTCTTTTCCTGTTCTTATGTCCCAGTCTCAAGCAGTTGAGTGACTCCCTCCTGTTCCTGTGTCCCAGCCTCGAGCAGTTGAATGACTCCCTCCTGTTCCTGTGTCCCAGTCTCAAGCAGTTGAATGACTGCTTCCTGATCCCAAGTCTGTGAAAATGGATGTCCTCCTCCTGTTCCTGTGTAACAGGCTCCAATAGCTCTGTGCTCACCTCCTGCTCCTGTGGAATGGAACTGAGGGACTGAATAGCCTCTTCACATTCCTTACAGCTTCTGTTGACTAAAAGCAATTCTCCTGATTCTGGAAATCACCATCAAAATCTGAATGATGTATTTTTGTATTTTGCTCTCAGTAATTGAGCAAACAATCTGACTGACAGAATTCAGAAGCTGAGTAGCCTCCTCCTGTTCCTGTATTATACACTCAAAAGGCAATAGAGTCTCAGAGATGTACAGTACAGAAAACGATCCTTCAGTCCGGTCGTCTATGCCAACCAAATATCCTAAATAAATCTCGTTCCCCTTGCCAGCACTTGGCCCATCTCACTCTAAATACTTCCCATGCATGTATCCATCCAAATGCCTTTTAAATGGTGTAAGTGTACCTGCCTCCACCACCTCTTTTGTCTGTTCAATCCATACACACAGCAGTCTCTGTGTGAAAATGTTGTCCCTCATGTCCCTTTTTAATCTTTCCCCTCTAACCTTAAACCTTTGTCTTCTAATTTTGGACTCGCCTATCCTGGGAAAAGACATTGACTGTTTACCTTATCTATTCCCCTCATGGTTTTATAAACCTCTTTAAGGTCGCCCCTCAGCCTCAACACTTGAAAATAGCCCCAGCCTATTCAAACTCTCCCTGTGGCACTAACCCTCCAACATCTGCAACATTCTTTTCAATCTCTTCTGTACCCTTTCAAGTTTGACAACATCTTTCCGACAGCAGGGAAACTGGAGTTAAAGGCAATATTACAAAAGTGGCCAAACCAATGTCCTGTACAGATGCAATGTGTCGTGAAAATGTTTAGACACAAAGCACACACCAATAAAGGGAAGATCACCAAGTGCCTTCAGCGCCAAGTGCGCTCTCTACCTGTGACGGCAATTCCAAGGAACGGAGAACCTGCCCCACAAGGTGACACAGTAGCTCAGTGACTGGCATTGCTGCTTCAGAGCGCAGCAATCTGGGTTTAACTCCATCCTTGAATGAATGCCTGTGTGGAGTTTGCACATTCTCCCCGTGTCTGTACGAGTTTCCTCCGGATGTTATGTTTTCCTCCGACAGTATAAAGATATACAGATAAGGGTAGATCGGCCATGCTAAATTGAGTAAAGTACCCAGGGATGTGCAGGCGAGGTGGATTAGCCATGGGAAATGCAGGCTCAGAGGAATAAGGTAGGGGTTTGTCTAGTGGGATAGTGTTTAGAGGGTCGGTGTGGACTCGATGGGCCGAAAAGCCTATTTCCTCACTGAGGGATTCGATAACGTCTATGGAATTCTCCTTGATTGGCAGCTTTCGACAGGACCCTACCTATATGTCTTGCCTTGATATGTCTTGCCAAAATGCTACACCTCACATTTAACTAAAATAAACTCTATCTGCCACTCCTCGGTTCACCTAAACAAAGTCCCATTGTGGTCTGAGAGACCATTCATCACTGTCGACGACACCAACAAATTTGTTATTATCTACAACCTTACTGACCATACTTCATATACTCAAATGTAAATGATTTGTATCAGTGACAAAAGGCAGTGGATCCACTATTGATCTTTGCGGCACGCCACTGGTCACAGGTCTCCACGTTTAATGAACAAATGTCACTGTCACGTCCTGTCTCCAATATTCAAGAAAAGTTTGGACCTAAATGGCGAGTTCTCCCTGGATTCCAGGCAGTCTAACCTTGCTAACCACTCTACCATGTAGAACATTTTGGGTTTCTTACTGAATTCCATGAAGACAACATCCACTGTCCTGCCTTCATCAATCATCTTCATCACTTCCTCAAAAGATTACACCGAGTCAGTGAGACGTGATCTCCAATGTACAAAGCCCTCTTCAGTCCTTGTCTTTCCAAATACATATCGATCTTTTTCCTCGAAATCCCCTCCAACAATTTAGTCACCATTGACGTCATGCTCACCGATCTATAGTTACCTGTTTTTTCTTTACTTTCTTAAATAATTGCACTATGTTAGCAGCCCTCCAGTCTTTTGACACCTCATCTGTGAAAATCAATGTTACAGATATATCAGCAAAATGCATAAGCAATCTATTTCCCAGCTTCCCACAAACATCTGGGATACAACTGATCAGGTCCCAGGGATTAGTTCACCTTTAGGTGTTTTAAAATGTCCAACACCTCCTTGTATTATAGACACTTTTCAAGGTATCATTGCATATTTCTTCATTCTCTCGCTCTTGTAACCTCCTCCACATTAAATACTGAAGAGAAATACTTGTTTAGTATCCCTCAAATTTGTTGTGGTTCCATAAATAGGTAGCCTTACTGATCTTTAAGGGACCCTATTCTCTGCCTAGTTAATCTTTTGCCATTAACGGATTTGTAGAATTTCTTCAATGCCTCTTTAACCCAATTTCTAAAGCCATCTCTTGTCCACATTTTTCTGGCCCGATTTCCCGATTGACGATACACTTGCTGCCCTTATACACCTCTCAGGATTCACTTGATCCCAGCTCTGTTTACCTGACATATGCCTCCTTCCTTACCTTGAAAAGAGCATCAATATATCTAGCCATCCAGCACTCCCTGCACTCACCAGCCTTGCCCCTCTCACTAATAGGAACACGTTGGCTCTGGACTCTCTGAAACCACATTTTGATGGCCTTGCATTTCCCAACCATCCCTTTACCTGTGAATAGGGTATTCCAATCAGCCTTTCACAGGGCTCACCTAACACTTTCAAAATTGGCCTTGTTCAAAGTTAGAACTTTAATGTTTACATCAGGTCTTTCCTATTCCACAACTAATTTAAAACTAATATTTATGCGCAACAGACTTGAAAGTTAAATAAACACTTTCTGTGCCTCTATAACGGGCTCGAGAGACTGAATAGGCTCCTCCTGTCCCTCTGTAATACACTGGAAATGCTATCCCTCTGTAATAGACTCAAGAGGCTTAATGGCCTCCTCCAGTTCTTCTATAACACACTCGAGAGCTGCATGGCCTCCTCCTGTCCTTGTGTAACAGATCCGAGACACAGCAACCCGTGGATTACGAGCAGCCGGTAAACTGTATCTAATAGAGACCCATTCCTTCTCAGTTACAGAAATACAAACAATACAATGTACTCCAGGTGCCCTCTCAGTGACACCTCATACAGCTGCAGCGACAAATCTCTTTGTTTTGAATGATTCTGTTGACAAACTGTGCCAATATTCCAACTTTCCACCTTTTCAAGTAGCAACAGGTTAATGTGGGCTGAATGGCCTTCTCCTATCCCTCTGTAAGGGGCCCATAGGGACAGAATTGCTTTGGCCTGTAACTGAGCAGCAGTCTCAATGCTCTGTCTCAAGGTTATGAAAGGATTTGAAAACAGGGTATTAAAACCAGGAGTAGCCTCACACTGGTCAATGAGTACCGTACTTTGTTTCAGGTATCTAGAAACTTGCCCACCCGACGTTTTTTTTACGCAGCAGATCTGTTATTTTATAACTGCCTATTTTCATAAACAGAATGGAACCTACATAGACCCCTGCATAGTTCTGTTAATACTCTCATATACAAGGGAAAAAAAGATTAAAAATATTGAAAGATTTATCGTCCATCCCTCAGCAACCTTATCCATTCCGTCCAAAACCAGTAAATGAAAAGTGATGTATTGAATTAGTTAACTGAGTCTATTTGTTCAATGACTGCGATTAATGCCAATCTCCATGGATTCTAATTATCCCAGTGGAGGGTTTCTACCTTTTAATGATAAATGGGCTCCGTTCAATGTGTCAACCCATAACATGAGCGGGAGCATCACTGACAGCACTGACAGGGATCAGCAGATCCAGAGAAAGGGGGAGGAGAGATCAGAATCTGAGAACATTAGACTGGAATATTCCAACATTGGATCAGAATCAGAGAACATTAGACTGAAATATTCCAACAATGGATCAGAATCTGAGAACATTAGACTGGAATATTCCAACAATATACAGGAGCTTATCCGATTATGTTTGGTATCTTTCTGAATTTGATTGGTTGTCATTATCATCGCAGATCTATTACACTCTTCTCATTATTCAATACTTTTATTATCCCTTCCTGGCTATCGTTGGTGTTCCTGGTGAGTATCACTATCCAGATTTTGTTTTCTATAAACCAGTTATGACTGTATTATTGTTCTTTCATACAGTCTACACATCTTGCCACTGTTATTGTTCCTGTTGAATCTCTCAATCCAGATATTCACTCTACAGACCACTACTAACTACATTAATGAACGTGTTCAATTACTGTCTCCCTCTCTGCTCTGGCAGTGTTACTCACGGGTCTCTATGTTGAACTATTCAGTTTCAGGGGATAACCACAATGCATTGTCTCATTGCCTTTACTGTTAAGAGCATGGAGGTCACTTTCTACTGCTCTGGTTACAAACTCCACTTCCTTCCACTGGTTCCATCCCATTCCTGGCCAATATCTGCAGCTGAAGCAGACAAGTCACAACTGTGAGAGATCCCTTTGACTATGAGCTGATTCTTGACACCATACCCTGAACATTTTTAACTTGAAATACTCACCACTCCATTATATATCTCACTGGTTTTTTCGATCTGTTGTTTGAACCTTGAGCTATGAAATACAGTCTTAATGAAGCCAATAATCTCCTGCTGACACTCCAGGCTTCAAACCTGCCGCAGCAAATCTGATTCAACCTCACGCCAAACTCCCATCCATCTGTCATTCATGTGCACGCCGATGGATATTGCTATTGTGTTTGGCAATGCCTTTATTTTAACATTCTCAAACACTTTAGCTCATCTGTCCATGAAACTTCCCTCGTTCTCTCTACTGATTAACAAAAAGCTTGCCTGTTGTTCGTATTTAAAATAATTTCCTCCATGTGCGTTCTTTCTCAAAGAATGAGTTTTGCATTCAACCACGCCAATTGCGCGCGCACACACACACACACTCTCTCAGTCTCTGATGAACACACACACACACACACACAAACGCAGAGAGAGCAAACCTTCCCACTGTAAGCAGTAAATCTGTTGCGAGTATAGTATAGTTAGCATATGATAGTAAAATTTGCAATACTCTCATGCTGAGCAGATAGTGCAGTTTACTGAGGAACACACTAGCATGGTTTGCACAGCTCTCCATGCTGGGCTGTCATCTTGTCCCAGTTTATGTTGTTTGTGGTGTTCTGTGAAGCAGATTGAGAACTTGATGTAACAAACCATTTCAGCTGATCTGACAATGTCTTTATTCAATGTTCTCATTCCTGGAATTTTACTCTCGAAGATCTCACTTCGCCAGTTAGTCCAACTGCCCTGACGTTTTCCACATATTTCCACAACATCTTTTCAGTTAATTAACTGTCTGTTTCTGTCTTTAATGTGAATCTCTTGTCCCTTTCTTTCTTTCCCTAGTCTTGGGTTTTGGCCTCCCTGGTGTATCGAGTGCTGGCATTGTGTAGCTCAGAAATAATGAAATGGGGTGTGTCAAGCTGTTGTTCACTTCCTGGTATGTCCCATGTGATGGTCCATGGACAGACGTGTTTCAGAAGTTATGAGAAACATCCTTGTAACTTGGTCTGTACCTGTGGCTGTCGCTCTCAGGTGACCATGCGATTAGTAACAAAAGGAAGCCCACTGAGTAAAGGACCACGCATATAAATTTCCTGACAGTGCTGTCACTTTTTAAATGAGAGGTTATTTTCTCCCTTTTTTTAGTAAGAGACCTTAAAGGCAAAACTTCCTACTGAAAACGGCTCAAGTAAATAACTTTTGGGGCTTTTAGGGTTTTTTAAATAAATAGCAGTAACAATGGCCAGCTGGCACAGACCAGGATTTCTAGTTTTTTTATATATTGTAGCTATAACAATCACCAGGTGCTTGGGGTCCCAGAAGGGTTGTAAGTTTCAGTAAATTATCCACAGCTGCTATTCTCTCTGGAACCTCACTTGATGGTGTTTCCTCCTGGATTGGAGAACTGTATGCAAGAATGCATGTCTGAATGTTCCTTTTTGCCAAGGGGTGTGTTTATGGGATGTTGATATATTGGAACAGTTCATTAGTAGAAAGTACTGTATCCATTATTCGGTTAAGATTGCCAATAGAAAAATTATTCTAAATTCATCTTCATTTCTAATTGGATTTTCATTAGAGTGTTTAAATATATTGTATTTTGCTTAATGGTGAGTGGTTTGAATAGTTTGACATCTGGAACACCCAACTCACGTCTACCTTTAAAATAAGGAAAGGTTGGCATCCAACCTACCTTCTTAAACTAGTTTGAGGCGGTCTGGTTCGACGATAGCAAAATATGGACTCTTGTCTGGTTCTAAATCGATAATACAAAATTGGGTTTAGAATTTGCAAACAGGCCATTCTCCCCAACAAGTCCACACTGACCCTCCGAGGAGTAACCTACCCAGACCTATTCCCTTTCCCTATTATTACACATTTACCCCAACGAAGGCAACTAACTCACACATCCCTGAAAACTATGAACAATTTATCATGGCCAATACACCTGACATGCACATCTTTGGATTATGGGAGGAAACCAAGTCATCCAGAATAAGCTCATGCAGACATTGGAGAGTATGCACCAGGAGGCTATTGGGTTCAAAGGTCGTGTATGGTAGTTGATAGTGTCTTTTTTCTGGATGTTGAATTCGGTTGTTTTAAACAGTATTTTGTGCATAAAGATTCAGTCATTAAGAGTTCTCTGGGTGTGTAAAAGTGAAGTTGGCGGTTTTACAAATGGTAATGATGGTAAAGCTTTAGGAATTGACAGACAACCTGGAGTTGGGGTTGCGATTGTCTGTGAGAAAATTAGAGATAATTACAGCTATAGATCGGCAATTACGTTTAGTGGAACCACCATCAGACTCTTCGGAAATGGCTGGAATTGAATTTGAACTGATGGTCTTTGAACCTGAGAAGGAATTGAAAGAGTTTGAATTATGATGAAAAGTAGAAATAAAAGAAAGGGAAACGAAGAGGAAAGAGAGAAAAGGACAGAAGAAAAGCAGAGAGTTTCAACTTAAAACGTTAGCAATTAGAGAGGAAAGTTGATATAGAAGGCGGAGATGAAGGTAGAATGTCGGTGGGATGAGGAGGATAGTGCGGTTGAGCAACCCTATTGTAACCAATGGCCTAACGAGGTTCTGTTTAAATGCATCCAGGCATTCTCTAAATTTGATGAGAAGGATGGGGAAGCCTTTTGAATTTCATTTGAGAAAGTGGCTAAACAAAAGCAGACACCAGTGACCATGTGGATTTATTTGATCCAAAGCTGATAGGTATTTGCATCCCTATCGGAGGAGGTATCTGGCCGGTATGGAGTGGTGAAGAAAGCCATCTGAAGTGCATATGAGCTTGGGCCAGACACTGACAGACAGCGTTACAGGAATCTCAAAGAGGGTCCCTGGTTAAACGCACATTGAGTTTGAAAGGATCAAACAAAGTAATTTTGAAAGGTGGTAAGGGTATTAAAAACAGAGCAAACCTATGACACTCTTAGAAAGATTCTTATTTTGAAGAAGTTCAGCAATTCACTTCCTGCAGTCGTGAAAACTCGTGTGGAAGAGCAGAGTTAAAACGGCAAGATTAGAAGCTGAAATGGCTGCTGATGATGATTGAGTTCAGAAATCAAAGTTTGGTTTCTGTGAGAGATGGAGAAGAATGTGCGAGGTCTTGTTAAGGTTTACTGGCATAGGCCAGGAGTAGCAGGTAAAGAGGTTAGAGCATTAAGAGGTACAGAAGCATGTAATTATTTTATGCTGAGACATGAGGAGCTATGCCATTCAGAGGGACTATTGGAGAGATGAGAATGCTCCATTATGTAACGTGTGATTGGAGTCTTTAATGGAAACATCAACAGATTTATTCCACAATGGGGAAGGAGGCTTTGAGCTTGGTGTTGGCATTACAACATTTCACATTTACATTGCTAATAACATACCTGAGACAAATCTTTATCACTGATCATAACCCCTTAAAATTTTTGGTGAAGTTTAGGGAGAAAAATACCAGTCTGTTTCGATTGAGCTTATTATTGCTGCCATTCAGTTTGAAACTATTCAGGCGACAGGGCGATAAAACCTAAGTGTGGAGACTTGGATGAAGAAAGACAAAGGCATTCTGTGGCAGGAGTAAAATGACTGAAATCGAAATAGATGTGAATATTTGTATGCTCAGAGTCAATGTAACATATATGCATTTCAGTCTACTAATAGAGGAAGATTAGGATGTCTAAAATGAATCCACCTTTGTGTATCGATGGATTATTTTATTAAAGATGGAGTTGTGAGGATGCTATCACTGTAAAAAGATTATTTCTCTTGGTTTTTTTTTTGAAGACAGGTGTTAAGGGCAGAGGTGCAGAACTGCTGTCTGAAAACAGTTTAAATAAATAACTGAGATTTTAGGTTTCATTAAAACGGTCGTAACAATGGAAGGGCAGTGGCCAGCTCTCCCAGACCAGATTTCCTCATTTTACTTTTAGCTGCAGCATTCAGAAGCTGCTGGGGATCCCAGAAGGGTTGGAAGTTTCAATACATGAACCCCAGCTGCTTTTCTCTCTGAGATCTCTGTTGATATTGTTTCCCCCTGGATTGGAAAACTGCGGTAAGGATCTGTATTTGAATATATCTTTGTGCCAAGCGGTGTAAACCAAGAAGGTACGGTATCTATTGTTTGTGAAGGGTTCCAACATATAAGCTATCCCAAAACGTTATTTTCTTTGATTGTATTTTAACTAAAGCATTTGAATAGATTATATTTTGCTCAATGTTGAGTGGTTTGACTAGTCACAACATAACTGGAACACACACTTCACATTGATATTCAAAATAAGGAAAGGTTTGGGTTTAAACAGCCTTCTTAAAATATTTTGAGGGAATCTGGTCTGGTCGAAAACACTCGTAGCGAGGGGCTTCTGACTGGCTTCTGCAATTGAAAATTTAGTGGAGGGGCAGGGGATGTTTTGCTGGAGGATGTGCTGTGAGCTGCCTCAGACATTCAGGGAGACCTGAGGATTTGGTGACCCAACTCTGGATGGAGCACGGGGACTGCAGCTACAGCATCTGAGCCTGCAACATGAACAACAAATGGAGCAGAGGCTGCAGACAGGGGAAGCTCTGAAACCACGGAGTGCGTGTGTGTGGGGAAAGGGATCTGCTGTATCCACCCCGGGTTTTCCAGGAATAATTTCCAAAACTCCACTTAACCCAGGATCAAAGTATGAGGGACCCTGACTGAACAAGGGGCTGGTCACAGAGCGGTGTCACCTCCTTCAACACGACCTGCAGCTTCACACCAGGGGGAGGATGGTGCTGTCAGTGGCTGTTAGGGTCACTGTTTCATTCAGCTTTTATGATCCAGAACTTTCCCCGCAGGACTAGGTGACATATCCATCATCTCCCAGTATCTCAACATCAATGTTACCATTCGGTGATGGAGGATATATATGGTGGATGAGGTAAATAGATTGTTTCTCCCACAGCAGGGAGCTGCCGGGTGTATCTATACTGGATAGTGGGATTCCCGATGGTGTCTATGGCATCTGCAAAGTACCCATGTCAATGGGGAGAGGTAGAGGAACTGAAGGAGCTCTCTCTCATTCCATTAATGTCACAGCGTGCCCATCACAGTACATCATGTGGTGAATACCCACTGTCCTGGCAGCAGTCATGGTCTCTTCATTCAGAAGCAGTCAGCCATTCCCATCGTCATCGGGTCTCCACATAGAAAGGAATGAATATATCTTGGATAAAGGCCGTCACCTTGATGCACGTTTCAAAACACCATCCCCACCATCAATCAACCAGATCAAAGTATTCCATGTGTACGGAGAGCAATGGGGTCACTTGGGGTGTCTGGGAGTAGACGATCAGGGATGGAGCAAAACCTCCCCTATCTGAACGGATCTGAGTGAACCCCCCAGTACACAGTTTCATTAAGTCCTGTAATCCCTCTCCATTTCAGTAACATATTGCTTTCTATTATTCCTGTAAATGAAATGACAGGTTATATCATGTTAAATTCCACCTGCTAAACTATTGTCTATTGCCTTTACATTTCTGAATCTATTTGCAGACTCTCCACCCTCTCTTGATAATTTATTTTCTTGCTTACCACAGCGACATCACCAAACTCAGCATCTGTATATCTGTTCCATCCTCCTGATCATTAATATAGATTGTAAATAGTTGAGAACCCAGCGCTGGTCAATGTGTGACCCTACTGTTTACGTTCTGTCTAACTGATTGAGACTGATTTATCCTGAGTGCCTGCTCCTGTATGATACCCAGTCCTCCCCCATTCCTGTGAAACACTGTCGAAGGGTTGAAAAATAACAAGGAGTATCTGTGAGGAATCCAACCCCTCGATGACACTGATGTCAACACGGCCTCTGTTCCACTTTCCTGCCATCTCTCCATCCTAAAACTCTAGTCTCTTGTTGTAGATTGCGCCAGATGAAAAAAAAATCCACTCCATATCTACACATTCAATTACTTTTAGAATATTACAGACCTCAATGAGATCTCCTTTCATTCTTATAAGCTCTAGAGTATAGGCCTAACCTGCTCAATTTCTCTTCATAAGGCAAACACTTCAAATACGGAATCAATCTAATGAAGCTCTTCTGAATTGCCTCCAATGGACATACCTCATTCTGCAGGACACCCAAACTATACTCCAGATGCAGCCTCACTAATGCCTTGCATAGCTACAGCAACACTCCCTACCTTTCTACTCTATCCTTTTATAAATAAACACTGAAATTATGCTTGCATTTCTCATTACTTGCAGTACCCACAGGCAGGTTTTCTGTGATATGCAAGCAGACACCCAGATCCCTCTGCACATAAACACTTTGAACTTTCTCTCCATTTAGATAATAATTTGTCTTTCTATTATCCTGGCCAACTTGAATAGCCCCATATTTATTCCCATTAATTTTCCTTGCTAAATATTGGCCGATTCACGCAACCTATCCATATAGTTGTAAAATCTCTTGCATCATCATTCCAAAGTAATTTCCCCCCGATGTGAGAGTCAACTGAAAATGTGGCATTGTATGTTCTCTCCCGTCAACCGAGTACAGTAATCCAATCAATGCAAATGGTTGAGGCATGAGTGCTGAAATCAATGGCACCCCACACATTGCATTTGCCAAAATAAAATGACACATTTATTCCATCTGACTCCATTTTGTTGGATAACCAATCCTCCATCCAAGCTAATAAATTACTCCTAAACCCATGTTGTCTGATATTACCACTTACTCTTTGGAGAAGCGACACATCCAATGCCTTCAGGAAGACCAGATATGTTCCACCTCCCACGATCCACCTTTTTTGTGACATCTTCAAATAACTCAAGCAAACACTTCAAACTTGATTGTCCTTTGTAAAACCATGTTGAATCTGATAGATTGTGGTTTAAATTTGCAAATGTCCTGAACAATGGACTCTAACAATTAGCCTTAAATTACAATAGTTTATTGTTACACTTTAGTCCCTAATGTATACCATTATTATAAGTTCTTCCCTTTCGAAAGCCTTTACGTTTTCTTTGAATTCCTGTTTGATGGGCAAACGTTTTTAAGAGATCTGCTCCAGTTGCTGTGTAAGAGCCATGTGTGGCTGAATGGACTCACCATCCTGCTGGTGTACAAACTTGATGGGCTGATGTCTTTCTCGTGTTCCTATGTTGTCGTCTCCAAGGCCAGAATGACCTGCTCCTGTTGATCCTTTAGAGGATTGGGAGATTATGGAATCTTCCTGTTGCTCTCTAACATTTTGATGGGCTGATGGGTCTTCTCATACTTCTCCATGGAAATATTGAATGGTCTCCTCATGTATCCGGGAGATGGTTCCGAGGGATTGATTGGTCTTATCTTGTTCCCATACAACAGACACGTGTCGAAATTACTTCTTGCTTTCTCATTAAAGAAGCCTCAGATAGTTTTTATCCTTATCCAATTCCCTTGCAATGGTCTCGGTGGGTCTGAATGGCCTCCTGTTATCCCAGTGTAACAATCTCCAGTCGTTGTGTGACCTCTTCCAGTTCCTATGTTACAGACTTGAGGAGGCTGAATGGACTGATCCTGTTGCTGTTTAACAGGATACTGGTGCAGCATGGCCTACTGCTACAGGGTTGAATGGCTGATTGGCCTCCTTCTGTAAATGTATATCAGGCTCCAGGGGCTGAATAGCCTCATCCTGTTTTGGTGTAACAGGGTTGAAGGCTTGAATATCCTCCTGTTGTTCCTGTGTAACAGGTTGGAGAACGGAATGGATTCCTCCACTATCTGTGTAATTCGCTTCACTCGTTGACTACATCTGTCATCCATGTTGAAATAAGGTCATCCTTATTTTTTGTAAACTCCAATGGCTACTGGGTCAACCTGATCATCCTTTCGTTATAAGCTAGCACCTTCATTGCAGGAATCAGTTGAGGGAACCATCTCTGAGCTGCTTCCAATATAACAACATCATTTCTTCACTGAAGAGATTAAATCTGTACACACTACTCCAGATGTGATCTCACTAAGACCCTGTACAGCAGCAGCAATGCTTTATCGGCCTGCTGTAAGGTTCCCACCCAGGTTAGAGCTGTCTCAGCTCTCTGGGCGAATATAGAGCATTGTTGGAAAATCATTGTCCTTCTCTCCTCCATCAGCATAACGCGAGATCTGGAGAAATTAAAGTTGGAGAAGATCATAAATGATGTGGCGAGATGATCTCTACCATTAATCTCTCGAGAGCCCACATCGCTCAGATTCCACAGAATCTAGTAAGATGGAGCAAACATTGATGGGAGTTATATCTCAAAGTGAAAGCTGCACTACAAATGCTGGACATGTTATAAAACAGGAAATGAGATATACACATTTGTGGGTACTGCAGTAATAATATACTGCTTACATTATATCTAAACTGTGTTAACCCAATTGAATGCTAATGCTGGGAAAATGGATTTCATGAGATGGTTTACATGAACATTATGTTGAGCACTGAGCTCGAGATCAGGTTATTTAGGAATTGGTGTTGAGTGATCAGAAGAGCTAATTGAAAATTTTGCTGGAAAGGGCATTTTGGGAACAGTGACCACAATGTATTGGTTTTGTTTTATGCTGTTTGAGTACACGACAGTTTTTGTTGTATTTGAAGTAACCATTTGAAATCTGAGTCATGCAGACCATGAAGGTGTGAGGAGAAAGTGGGGACTACAGATGCTGGAGATCAGAGTTGAAGAGTGTGGTGCTGGAAAAGCATAGTCAGGCAGCATACTAAGAGCAGATAAAATGATGTTTCGGGCATAAACCTTTCATCAGGAAAGAAGCTTTTGGGCCCAGGGGGCTGAGAGATAAATGACAAGAGGGTGCGGCAGGGGGGAGGTAGCTGGGATTACGATAGGTAGATGAAGGTGGGGTTGAAAGTGATAGGTGATGAAGGGAGACAGAACGCCTCATCTACTGCATCCATTAAAGACAATGTGGTCTTCTCTTCATTGGCGAGGCAGGAGGTCAACTTGTAGACCATTTCAGGGAACATCTCTGGGACAACCACATTGAACGACACCATCGCCTAGTGGCTGAGCACTTTAACTCCCCTTCCCACTCTGCCAAGGACATGAGAGTCCTGGGCCTGCTCCATCGCCTAACCGGAGCCACCAGAAGCCTGGAGTAAGAAAGCCTCCTCTTCTGCCTTGGGACCCTCCAACCACAGGGTTGATTTCGCCATTTCCCTATTTCCCCTAATCCCACCTTATCCTACTCCAGCCTTCCAAGTCAACACCGCCCTTTTGAATGTTCCTATGTGTCCACCTTCCTTCCTATCAATTTGGTCCACCCTCCTCTCCGACTATCACTTTCAACCCCACCTTCATCCACCTATTAGATGAAAGGAGGCAGCTTAGAAAAATGCCAAATGTTGCAATAAGCCAGTGGATTCAGAGAAATGAAGGACCCAGCAAAGAATGACCAAAATCAGAAAGAGAAAAAGCATGCAAACGGAAGAAAAACATGAAGACAGCTAAAAAGCGTCTATCAATGTATGGAAAAAATAATAAAAACAAGGCCAAATGTGGAACAATTGGGGAGCGTTCACGATAATTTATTGCAGATTACAGAGAGATCGCAGGGAAAAGAAACAGTTCCTTTGTGTCTATCTCCATGGAAGAATGTCCAGAAATTCTCCCAGAAATACCAAGTGACCATGGGACTTGTGTAAGTAACGTCTAAGATCATTCTTATCAGTGATGAGGTCATCTTTGAAAAGAAAGCTGGATTGAGTATTTATAAATCTGACAGACTAGATGTACTTCATACAAGAATTTCAGAGGAAGCAGCAATAGACATGTTGATTGCATCACGGATTTTCACTTTATTTTCCGACACATTCCCGAAAGGCATTTTGCCAATCTGGATAAGGTAAAGGTTAGAAATAATATCCAACAGTTTAAGAAAGGAGGAATTTGGAGAATGGTAAACTACAGACCAGTTAACCTGTCATCCGCAGTCAGGTATCTCTTGGACTCGATTACAAAGAACATGCTACTAGATATTTAGAAGGTAAAAACATAACTGGGGAGTGTGAGAATGCACCGATGAACGGAAAACCAGAAGTGGCAAACATTTTTTTGGAATGGTTTGAAGATGATTCTTGTGGACATAGGCAATGAAGAACCAATGGATAATGTATAGTTGGATATTCATGAGCTTTTTTTAAAGAACTCATACACTGAGCTCATAAGAAAAGTTAAACCGAGAGGTATTAGGAAGAACATATGCAAATGGGAAAGTAAAAATTAGGTTTACATTCATGTGAATGTATTTGGAAGATAGAGGATGTCGTGCTGCAGTTGCATCGAGCGTTGGTGAGACTAAACGTAGAATATTGTGTATCGTTCGGAGTCCCAATCTAAGAAAGAATATATTGACTACAGAGGAACTTCAAAAGGTATTCTCCAAATTAACCCCTAAGTTGGCAAGGTTGTCTGACGGGGTAACTCAGCCTGTAATCTCGAGTTTCGAAACATGAGAGGTGATTGTAGTGAATCTTAGAAATATCGAAAGGACTGAATAACAGAGGGACCTGAGGAAGTACAAGTAGGCGAGATCTGGGAGAATCCCACGATATTCTACACGGACAAGTCGAACAGAATAATCAGCAAACAGTTAGTGTCCGTTAGAAACCAAAGGGGCAATCTGTGTGTCAAGATGGAGAACATTGACGGATTGTAACAGGAGACCTTCACATCTATTTCACTTGGGAGAAGGAGGATGCAGGTACAGAATTCAAGAAGATGGACTGGACAACTCTTGAACAGATTGATGTGAAATACGAGTAGGGATTTGAGGCTTTGTTCTGTATAAATTTGGACCAATCTCCATGTCTGAAAGAGTTGTATCACAGGCGGCTGTTGGGGTCAAGGGAGGAGTGACCCTGATTGAATATTTTAAATGGAATCTGACCATAGGGGAGGTGCCAGAGAACTGGAGGACTGCGAATACGATTCCACTTCACAGTAAGGGTGGGAGAGATAGACCAGGGAACTATAGACGAGTGAATATTAGATCACTGTTAAGGAAACTACAGGATAAAATAGGGAAGGAGAAAATCGAACTCCAATCAGAGTCACAAGGTTTGATCAGGGATAATCATCATGACTTTATCAGAAGGGAGTCGCATCTAATGGATTTGATTGAATTAGTTTGAGGAGGTCGATTGTTTAGTTTTGTAGGATGGCCTTTGACAAATTTCCAGCTGGGATACTGAGAAATAATGTAAAATCTCACAATATGAAGGATACCTTGACAGGTTACAAGGAGAATTGTCTTAGTGGAAGCAGGCAGAGGGTGTTGGGAGAAGGCTGTTTGAGCGACTGGAGACAAGTGTCCCCTGGTGTACCACAGGGATCAGTGCTGTGTCCCTAATTGTTTGTGTTATTCATAAAAACAGATGTGAATGTGGAGGGGGCTAGGTTTAGAGTGGGGGAGGTGTGATAAGTAAGTGTATGTTTGACATAAAGATTGACCGGTTGGTTCGCAGTGAGGAGGAAGGCCTTAAGTTACAGGAAGATGCAGATGATTGGTCAGATGGGCAGATCAATGGCAGATGGAATGTAACCCTGATAAATATGAGGTGATGCACTTTGGGAGAAGGAACCAGACAGGGGAGGACTCAATGAATGGCAGCACACTGGGAAACTCAAGGTGTGTTTCTCCACACATCCCTGAATGTGACTGGACAGGTTAATGGACTAGTTAAGAATTGGACCTTGGGTGTAGCATTTCCTAATCAGGATGTAGATTATAAGAGCAATACAGGGCTTTGGTTCGGACAAAATGGAATACTGTATGTAGCTCTGGGAGCAACATTCCAGGAAGGATGTGATTGTACTGGAGAGGGTGCAGAGGATATTGACCAGGATGTTCCCTGGGATGGAGCATATCAGCTATGGAGAGAGGCTGGATAAGCTCAGGTTGTTTACTTTGGAGCAGAGAAAGCTGAGGGGTCCGTGATTCAGGAGAAAATAGATTATGAGGGACATGGACAGGGTGGATAGAGAGCCGCTGTTCCTTTTAGTCAGAGGATCAAGAACAAATGAGCACACTTTTAAAGTGAAAAGTTTGAGGTTCAGAGAGGATTTAAATATTTTTTCACTTCGAGGATGTGGGGTTCTGGGATTACTTCCTGAGAAGGGGGATTATCACGGGTAACCTCACAATCATTAAAAAGTACTTGGCGAGCAATTGGAAGTGTCATAACATTCCAGGCTATGGGCCTGGTGTAGGAAAGTGGGACTGATATAGATTGTGCAGTATTTCTGTTAGCACAGAGTCTATGCTCCTGTGAGTGTATGATGTGGAAGGTCAATTATTGAGCAGTCTAAGGCAGGAATTGATGGCTTTCTGAAGAGTACATTCACAAGGGTTAAAGGAGTGAACTGTAATAGCTTGTTAAATTCTGTCAATGTGAGAAATATGAGAAAACAAGTGCAGTTTCCCGACAGTTTGAAACCAGAGAATAGAGATTGGGAAACAGGGAAATGGCAGAACTATGAAGCCACTACTTCAGTTCTGTCTTCACAGAACTTTCAAACAATACAAGGAAAACCAAGTCTGTTGTAGGAAAATGATAGAGTACATTGAACATAGATCATCGTAAGTAAATGGTTGAGGAGAAATTATTGGGGCTGAAAGTATTGGTCATAGACAACACTGACGTAGATTTATGAAATGGGAATGATGTTTGCGAAACAGAATGGGAGACAAATGAAAGAGAAACAATGGATGTAAAACATGTGGACTTTTGGTAAAGCTCCAAGCCCAATTTGCAAAATCAAATTTGAGTGGATTGGGGGCTAATATATGGCTATGTTTCCAGAATGGGATAGCTGGCAGGAAACGGTGAATAGAAATAAACAGACTCGTCAAGCAACAGCCTGACATTGTCTGTAAGGTATGATTCTGTGAGTATGACTATATCGCAGACAACCCATTACCTACCCCGAATATCTCCTGTCTCATCAGCAGGACGGACACAGCAGAAGTGGCGGCACAGTGGGATACAGTTGGAAGGGAATTGCTCTTGGAGTCCTCAACAGTGACTCCGTATCCCATGAAGTCTCATGGCATTACTTTGCACATGGGAAAGGAAACCTCCTGCTGATTACCATGCACAAGCCTCTCTGAACTGATGAATCAGTACTCCTCCATGCTGACCAACATTTGGAGGAAGCACTGAGGGTAGCACGGATGCAAGATCTACTCTGGGTGGGGGATTTCAATGTTCGCTACCAAGAGTATCTCAGCGACAACATTACTGATCGAGCTGGCCAGGCACCAAAGGATAGAACTGCTCGACTGGTTCTGCAGCAGGTGGGAAAGGGACCAACAAGAGGAAAATACATACTTGAACACAGCCTTACTAATCTGCCAGTTTCAGAAGTATCTGTCCATGACATTATCAGTAAGAGAGACCACCGCATAGTCATTGTGGAGACAAAATCACACCTGCACATTGAGAATAACCTCCACCATTTTGGGTGGTACTATCACGTTGCTAAACAGGGCAGACTTTGAACAGATCTAGCAGCTCAAATCTGCATGTCCATAAGGTGTTGTGGGTCATCAATAGCAGCCAAGTTGTACTCCCGCATAACCTCATGGCCTCCCGCATACCCCCCTCACAACAATTGCCATCAATCTAGAGGATCAACATTGGTTCAGTGGAGTTTGCAGGATGGCAGGAGCAGCACCAGGCATACCTGATAATGGGGTGTCAGCCTGGTGAAGCCACCAATCAGGACTACTTGTGCGCCAAACAGCATAAGCAGTAAGTAATAGACACAAATAAGTGATCCCACAAGCAAAGGAACAGATCTAAGCTCTGCAGTTGTTCCACATCTAGCCGAGAAACGTTGGGGACAATTGAACAATTCACTGGAGGAAGCGATTCCACAAATAACTCCTTCCTCCACGATGGAAGAGCCCAGCACTTCAGTGTATAAGATAAGGCTGATGCATTCGCAACAATCTTCAGTCAGAAGTGCTGAGTGGATGATCCATTTCAGCCTCCTCCAGTGGTCCTCAGCAATTCAGTTACCAGTCATCAGCCAATTCGATTGAGTCCACTCGATATCCAGAAACGAGTGCAGATACTGGATACTCCAAAAGGTGCATAATCTGACACCATTATGTCAATACTACTGACAACTTGTGCTCCATAACTTGCCACTCCCCGAGCCAAACTATTTCAATACAGTTACAACAATGGCTTTTCCTGATTACGTGGAAAATTACCCCAAGTAATCATTGCTCCTGTATGTAAAAAGCAGAACAAATCCAATCCGGCCAATTACCACCCCATCAGTCTCCTCTCGATCATCAGTAAAGTGGTGGAAGATCTCAGTGCTTTTAAGCAGCATCTGCTCAGCAATACCCTGGTCAATGACGCCCTGTTTGGGCTCCACCAGGGCCACTCAGCTCCTGACCTCATTACCGTGGTTCAAACATGGACAAAAGAGCTGAATTCCAGAGGTGGGGTGAGAGTTACAGCCCTTTAAGTCAAGGCTTCATTCGACCCTGTGTGGTATCAAGGGGCTTTAGCAACACTGGAACCAATGGGTATCAGAGGCCAAATCCCTGCTGGTTAGATTCATACCTGACACGTAGGAAGGTGGTCATGGTTGATGAAGGTCAATCAACTCAGCTCCAAATCTGTAGGAATCCCTCGAGCAGTGACCGAAAACTTCTTCAGGGCTGCTTCATCAATGACCTTCCCTCCATTTTAAGGTCAGCAGTGGGGATGTTCGCCAATGATTGTACAATGTTCTACAACATTTGTGGCTCCTCAGATACTGAAGCAGTCCATGTTCAAACGCGACAAGATCTGGAGAGTATCCAGGCTGACAAGTGTCAAGTAATATTCAGGCCACACGAATGCCAGACCGTGACCATCACCAATAAAATACAATCTAACCTGCCCCTTTACATTCAATGGTGTTACTATCACTGAATCCCCAGTATCAAAGTCCTGGTGGGTAATCATGTCTCAGAAACTCACTGGTCTCGCCACATGAACACAGGAACTATAACAGCAGATTAGAAGCTAAGAATACTGCGGCGAGTAACTCACATCCTGACGTCCAAACGTCTGTCCATCATCTACAATGCATAAATCAGAAGTGTAATAGGAGACTCCCAATTTGCCTGGAAGAGTGCAGCCCCAACAAAACTCAAGAAGCTTGATACCATCCAGGACAAAGCAGCCAGTTTGACTGTCCCTTCACCCACAATGCTCCACCATTGACGCTCAGCAGCAGCAGCAGTGTTTTACTATCTACATGCTGCAATGAAACGGTTCACCAAAGATCCTCAGAGACCATCTTCCCAACTCACGACCACATCTATCTAGAAGGACAAAGGCTGCAGATGGATGGGATTACCATCATCGTCAGGTTCTCTCCAAGCCATTCACCATCCTGACTTGGAAATATATCACCGCTCCTTCACAGTCACTGGATCAGAATCCTGGGATTCCCTCCCTAATGGCATTGGAGGTCAACCACAGCAGGTGGACTGCAGCGTACAACAAGGCAGCTCACCACCACCTTCGCAAGGGCAATTAGGGTCAAGCAATAAATGCTGGCCCAGCCAGTGACACCCAGATTCATGAAATAAATGAATAGAAATTAACAGAGGAAGGTTGTTGAGGTGTCGCAGGAATCAGTGCTTGGGGCCCAGCTGTCCACAATGCCCTTTAAACATTTGGTCGCTGGAATCAGATACAATATATCCCAGCCTGCTGACAGCACTAACGGGTGTGGGATTGTGAGTGGGTAAGGAGGATGTAAAAAAGCACCGAGAAGACTAAGACAAGTGGAGTGAATGGGTAAATACGTGACAGATGGGAAACAATGTGTATAGAGGTGACGGTGTGCTCTTTGGTGGAAACGATAAATTGGCAGCCTACCATTTGAAAGGGATTGGTTGAAACATGTTGATCTACAAAGGTGCGTATGCTCCTTTTTGTTGTTTCCTTCTGCATAAACCTCTGAGGTCCCTGCAGCGCAGTGAGTTCTGTAACCAGAAGTCAATACTGGCCATGGCATTGGCATGCTGCCCAGTGTACACAGACCCACCAAGTGGGGAGCTGCAACACTGAAAAGGATCTGCATCTCCCTGTATACCAGTCGTTGAAAGTAATATTGCAGAAACAGAAAGCAGTGAGGAACATAAATGGTGTGTGGACCTTAATTTCAGGGGGGTGCGAGTCCAGGAGAAAGGGTGTCTTACTGCAACTGTATACGGCCTTGGTGAGATATCATCTTGAACATTGTGCATTATTGTGGACGGTTTTTGTCTCCTTACCTAATAAAGGACAAACCTGACATTGATGGAGAGCAGTGAAGGATGACCAGACTGATCTCTGGGATGACAGGCTTGCGGTGGGAGCAGAGTTTGGGGTGACTGGGCCAGTATTCCATGGGGTTTAGGAAAATGAGTGGAGATCTCAGTGAACTATACAAAACTCTGACAGGGTTAGTCAGATTGGAAGCAGGGATGATAATTCCCCTGGCTGGGACTTCTAAAACAAGGGACCTCAGTATTAGGTACAGGCAGTCACTCTGCATTGAGATGATAATAAATGTCTGCTCTCACTGACTCGGGAACCTGGGGAATTCTCTCGCACCTGGAAACCGAGACACTGATTATAAATAAGGATTTAGAGACAGTAAAGGGATGGTGGGAGAGCAGGAGTACGGTGTGGAAATGAAGGGCCAACCATCATTATATTGAATTGGTTAGCAAACTTGATGGACCAAACGTACTACTGCACCGCCTATTTTATAGCTTCCCAAGGTTACTCACATTAACGGATATGTATATCGTGTGGGGTAAGTGCATTGAGGAGATTTTTTCTATGAACTAGAATGAGGAGGCTAAATGTGTTTTCCATTCCCGATGTTTCTGTGCAGTCTGTGGGAAAGCTCTGTAAATGCTGTCACAAGCTCTCAGGTGTTAGGAAGGAGGTTTCTGCAGGGTCGACAGGACTGTGTTCCCATTCCCTTTTCTGACATTGATGCTGAGGCCGGGTGTTCTGTCCGGTTTCATCCTTTCAGACCTCGAAGTAGTTTGCTTCGAACAGATCTGTTGGTCAAGTCTGGTAGCTTTAATGAGTTAGCATGAGGTAAAGTTCACGTGATTCTGACCCTGACATCTTCGCCCACACTCGTCACTGAGCCATAGATGGTGTTAATGGCAATGACAGACTGAGGTGTTACCCTGGCAAAAAGTTACAGGTTGTGGTTGAATGCAGATCTGCTTCTCCTGCTTCTGTGGTCTACAGCACTACGTGAATACGCAGTTTCGAGCTGCAATATCTGCAATGCACTTTTGCTGTCTGTTCCCCAATTCTCACTGAGACCCATTCACCCATCAGCCCTGCACTCAGTGACCTAACCTGGTTTCTGATGTGGAAATACTTTATTTTCATACTCTCATTCTGCTGAGGATCTGTCTTCCCGGGTCTTGCTTCCAATCTGACAGATTCCGCAAAAGCATTTAACTGATCTTAATTCAAATGTTTAATTCACCTAAATCTTTTTCCTTGAGAAATACCAATCTTCTGTGCTTAAAGTGAATGTGTTTCCTCTGTTTCTTTACCTGACCATGATTAAGAGCTCTGTAGTGTCAGTGATGCCAGCGTTATGCAGTCTCAGAGCCAATGAATTCTCTGGATTCGCAATCATCTTCACCACATTGTATGTTTCCTCTTTTGGTTTGATGCATTATCACTCATGGCTGCCTTGTCCTCCCATGAGTATGTTTCAAGTTCTTGGGGTTGCATTTCTGGTGACCATCTTGAGGGACTGAATGGTCTCCTCTGTTTCTGTGCACCAGGTTATAGGAGTAAGCGTCCTCCAACTGTTCCTGTCTAGCAGGTTTGAGGGGCTGAATGGCACACAGGAACATGGGACTGAGGAGCAGGAGTGGGTCATTAGATACTTTGAGCCTTCTCCACCAGGCACTAAGATTGTGGCTGATCAGGTTGGGGACTCAGCCCCACTTTCCTGTCTGTATCCCATTATCTGTGACTCACTTCTCTGTCAAATATTTCACTAATGCAGCTTTCAATCAATGTGACACAGAGGCATGATATACTTCCAGAGAAGAGAAGTCCGACTTGAAAGGACCTTACAGAATTTTTCATCATCCCTCTTATAGAATCAGAGAGTCATGCAGAATGAAAGCAGACCTTTTAGTCCAATCTGTTCACTCCGATCATATATCAGTCCCATTTGCCAGCATTTGGTAAATATCCCTACTTTTTTAAATGTGCGATTGTAAACCGCCTTCAGCACTTCCTCTGACAGCACTTTCTGTACACACACCACTATCTGTGTGAATCATTTACCTATAGATCCCTTCTAAATCAATCCCCCTCGCCTTCAACCTCTGCCCTCTTGTTCTGGACTCCCCTACCCTGGAGAGCAGTACGTGGCTGTTCAGAATATCCATACCCCTGATGGTTTTATCAACCTCTTTAATGTCACCCCCCAGCCTCTGACACTCCAAGGGGAAACACCTCAACCTAACCAGCCTCTCCCTAAAGCTCAAACCTCCAGTCCTGGGACATCTGTGTAAGTCATTTCTGCAGAAAACCGAGTTGTACGCAGTATTCTTAAAGTGGCCTCACCAACGTTCTGTACAGATACAACATACCACCACAACTCCGATACTCAATACTCTGATTGATTAAGGCAAATGTGCCAAATGTGTTCTGCACCACACTCTCTACCGCGTTTCCACTTTCAAGGAACAATGCACCTGCAGCCCTATGCCCCTTTGTTTCACAACACTCCCCAGGACCTGACCATGAAGTATATAATGTCTGCCCTGATTTGCCTTCCCAAAATGCAAAGCTTCATTTTTCTCTAAATAAAACTTCATCTGTTACTACTTGCATCTTTGTCCCATCTAATTGCGGTCTTGTTGTACTCTGAGATAATCTACTACATCACCATTCTGATGTCATCTGTATACTTACTAACTATTGCCCCTATATTCACATCTAAATCCTTTACATAAATGATAAAATACAGTGAACTCAGTCCTGATTCTTACAGCACACTACTGCTCACAAGCCGCCAGTCTGAAAAATTTCCCTCTTCCTTCCAGCCATTTGTGACTAGATCCTTCTGTATCTTATGTCACTGAAATTTACTAATCTGTCTACCAATCAGAATGAAATACTAGCTATGAAGACAGGCTGAGTAGGTTAGGTTTATTTTCACTAGATAAAAGGAGATTGAAGGGGGACCTGATTAAGATTTGCAAAATCATGAAGGGTGTAGCCAGGGTGAATAGAGACAGCCTTTTTCCCACGTTGAAGGATTCAATAACGAGAGGTCGTGCTTTCAAAGTGAGAAGAGGAAAGTTTAAGGGGGATACACGCGGTAAGTACTTCACACAGCGGGTAGTGGGCATTTGGAACGCGTTGCGAGCAGAGGTGGTAGAGGCAGGCACGGTAGATTCATTTAAGATGCGACTGGACAGATGCATGAGGAGGTGGGAAGCAGAGGAAGACAGATGCTTAGGAATGGAACGACTGATTTAGACAGTACATTTGGATCGGCTCAGGCTTGGAGGGTGAAGGGCCTGTTCCTGGGCTGTAAATTTTCTTTGGTCTTTGTTCTTTAAAAGAACACCTTGCTGAAGTCCATTTAGACAATGTCTACCAAATTGCCTT